>NC_056525.1:11136639-11165658 GCF_019175285.1 Sceloporus undulatus | reverse complement strand
TGGTGACATAGGGGATGATGGTTCTGGGGATGAAATGATGCTGGGGCCAAAGCAAAGTCAACCGAAGGGGATGATGGTTTTGGAGACGGAGTGGTGACATAGGGGATGATGGTTCTGGGGATGAAATGATGCTGGGGCCAAAGCAAAGTCAACCGAAGGGGATGATGGTTTTGGAGACGGAATGGTGACATAGGGGATGATGGTTCTGGGGATGAAATGATGCTGGGGCCAAAGCAAAGTCAACCGAAGGGGCGCCTTCTCTCCCCGGAGGATCGGAGGGAGGCCGGGGCGGTCGGTCGTCGGTGGGGGTCAGGGCTTCTCGTGGCAGTGTTTGCAGAGGGCCGAGGGAAGGCGGGGGCCGGGGCGGCCTTGTCGGGGTTGGCCAGGGGGGCGGCGGTGGGGGCGAAGGGGTAGAGGGCCTGCCCGAAGGGGAGCGGCGGGGCCAGGGCCGGGGCTGGGGCGCTGCTGCTGTCCCTGGTTGAGGTAGGCGACCAGGCGCCGCATCTCGTCGAGGGCCTGGGCCTGCATGAGGATGTAGTTCTTGGCCAGGAGCAGCGTGGCGATCTTGGAGAGCTTGCGCACCGAGGGGCTGTGGGCGTAAGGGATGACCGAGCGCAGCCCGTCCAGCGCGTCGTTCAGGTCGTGCATCCGGCGCCGCTCCCGGGCGTTGATGCTCAGGCGCAGCGAGCGCGGCTCCTTGGCCGCCTTCTTCCCGACGCCGCCGCCGACGGGGCCGCCAGGGCCACTGCCGCCGCTGCCGCTGCCTTTGGGCGGCTTGCTCCCCCGGGGGAAGGGCCCTCCTGGGCCGGCCTTGGCCCCTTCGAAGGCCAGCTCCTCCTCCTCCTCCTCTTCTTCTTCCTCCTCCTCCTCCTCTTCCTCTCCGCCGCTGCTCTCCGCCGCTTGGCCCAAAGGGGCGCCCGCGAAGCCCAGGCCCCCCGCGGCCCCCGAGGGGAAGAGCCGGCCCGGGGCCTCTCCTCCGGCGCTGAAGGCGAAGGCCGCCGTCGGGGCGAAGCCCGGGGCAAGGGCCAGGTAGGGCTCCCCCCCCGAAGGCCTTCAGCTCGGCCATGGCGGCGCCCAGAGCCAGGTTCATCCGGAGGCCCCCGAGGGCCCTCCCGGGAAGGGCTCCCTCCGCAGCAACCGAAGGAAGGAGTCTCTTCCGAGGCGCTTCCGTCGGGGCTCCAGTCAGCTCCCCCTCTCTCTCCTCCTCCTCCTCCTTCTTGGGCCGGAGGGGCGACGGGTCTCCCTCCTCCTCAGCCGCCCCTTCCCTCCAGGGAGCCCTCCGTCCTCCTTTCCCCGGACGCTGCAGCCCAGACCCGGCGCCCTCCTCCAGCCTCTTTGCCCCAGAGCCTGCCTTCTTCGCCCCGTCGGATCCCGGGGAAAGGAGGCGGCTGCTGCGGAGGAGGGCAAGGGCTCTCCGTTGGAGGCTGGCGAGGCGGAGGAGAGGCCGGGGGCGGGAGGGGCGGCCCGGGCCTGGGTTATATGGCCGCCCGGGCTCCGCTGGGAGTCGCCTCTCGCCCAATCAGAGGCAGAGCAAGAGCAAGGAGAAGAAGCCCAGCCAGGCGCTCCCGCCGAGCCCCTTCTTGCCGCCACTCTTCAGGAAAAGGCAGACCCCCCTCTTGGGGCTCAGGCTGCTGCACTTTCTGGCTAGGCTTGGCTCAAGATGATGATGATGATGATGATGATGATGATGATGATGATGATGATGATGATGATGATGATGATTGGGATTATTTTCATAGAATCCAAGAGCTGGAAGAGACCCCAAGAAGGGCCATCCAGTCCAAGCCCATTCTGCCATGCAGGAACTCTCCATCAAAGCACCCCTCCGGCCTCTGCTTAGTATTGAGGGGGAATCTCTGATCCTGTGACTTGCATCCATTGTTCCAGGTTCTAGTCTCTGGAGCAGCAGAAAACAAGCTTGCTCCCCCCTCAGTGTGACACCCCTCCAAATACATAAACAGGGCTAACATAACCCCCCTTAACTTTCTCCTGGCTAAACATCCCCAGCTCCCTCAGGCATTCTTCATAGAGCTTCGTGGTTTCCAGACCCTTCACCATTTTGTTCACCCTCCTTTGGACACGCTCCAGTTTCTCCACATCCTTTTTGAATTGTGGGGCCCAGAAGTGGACACAGTAGAAGACACTCCTTCCTCGAAGAGTGGTGGAGTCCCCTTCCTTGGAGGTCTTTAAACAGAGGCTGGATGGTCATCTGTCATGGATGCTTTGACTGAGAGTTCCTGCATGGCAGAATGGGGTTGGACTGGATGGCCCCTGGGGTCTCTTTCAACTCTCCGATTCCATGATTCTATGACTGTTTCTTCTTCCATCTGAAAGGCCAGCACTTATACATCACCACTCCCCCTTCCTTCCTTTCTTCCTTCTTTCTTCATCAGTATCTTTTTCCCTTTATTATCTTTATTGAAATGTACAGCTTTAGAAACAGTTGCAATCATATATAAAGATCTTCTTTCTCACTACTCACACATCTAACTTAACACTTCATGGCCATCAAACCTAAAACGCTTCTTATGTTCATGTGCTTTTGCTGTATGTTCTTTACAGTTCTCCTGCTTCTCTTGTCTACCCATTTCCCACTCTTTTTGAAAAATAATCTTTTCACCTAGACTTTTAAAGTAAAGACTTAAAGGAAAACAAACAAACAAATATATGAACAAAACTAAACAAGAAATCACTTATATCTGCTGGTTGTCCATTACAATCACTTTACTTAGTCCTGCTATTACCGTTTGAGAGAGTGAGAATTCATCCATATCTTGACCTTCCATCAATACCCATCATTGTCCTCACTTTCACCTTTCATCCTCTTTTGACATGCTTTTATCTTTTCCCAATGTCTTCTCATCCTTTCCCAGACTCTTTAAGTGTCAGGTCTTTTAAAAAGGAATATAACCAGGACAGGAAAGATCTCGACTCAGAGGTGCAACAATTCTCTTTTCCAGAAATTGCACCGTGGAACCAAAGAGGGGGTTTCCCTCGTTCTGTATGGTGGAAGGCCAAAACACACTGCAGAAATAATCCAGTTTGAGATCACTTTAACTGCCCTGGCTCAGTGCTAGGGAATCCTGGGAATGGTATGTAGAGAGATCTTGTAGCATCTTTGAGACTAACCGAAAGAAAGACATTGACAGCATAAGCTTTTGTAGACTCCAGTCTTCTTCCTCAGATGCTGCCAACTTCTTTCTTTCAGTTAGTTATAAAGGTGCAACAAGATCTCTCTCCATACACATCTACTGTGATACCATTGGGAATGATTTATTGTGGTCCCAGAGCTCTCTGACAGAGAAGGCAAAATGTCTCACAAAACCACAGTTCCCAGAATTCCCTAGCATTGAGCCTGGGCAGTTAAAGCAGTCTCAGACTGGATTATTTCTACAGTGTGTTTTGGCCTTCCACCAGGCGGAAAGAAGGGTGACAGGAGACAAAAAGGGGGTGACTGACGGGGTCAATTCAGGGCAGGTCAGGGGGGGGGGGGAGCGCAACCAAGCCTCTGCTATCCATCATGGACCTTTTCCCTTTGAATTTTTTTGTTATTATTTTTGGCAAAAAATGTGCATGTTTTTGGCAATAGAAATATATATATATATATATATATATAGAGAGAGAGAGAGAGAGAGAGATAGAGCAGGAGGTAGGGTCAATTCAGGGCAGTCGGGGGGGGGGAGCAGAGGAGGCCAAGCTTGTCTGCTATCCATCAGGGACCATTTCCCTTTGATTTTTATTTTTTTAAATTATTTTTGGCAAAAAATGTGCATGTTTTTGGCAATATATATATATATATATATATATATATATATATCATGAGCAGGAGCAGGAGCAGGGGTCAATTCAGGGCAGGTCAGGGTGCTACAGCAAGGGAAGCCTCTGTGATCCAACAGAGATCTTTTCCCTTTGGATTTTATTTTTTTAAATTATTTTTCTCCGTCTATGTGCATATTTTTTCCTTTGGAATGACTGCTGCAATGCAAATGAATGTTACAAGTCGAATGTAATGTTTCTCTTTCCAATTATGTAAATTGGCAAATTGATACAGCTTTTGCTACTGTCTCTAAGGAATTCAGGGGTAGCCTAGGAAGAGGGAAAAAAAATGCATCCTTTTTTGGCATTCCGAGGTGAGGAATTAATTTTATTGTTATCATTATTATTATTAGTATTATTATTACCTGTGTATGAGGCATTCTGGGGTGGCAAGGAGTGGGGGATACAGGATGCATTAGCTTGCATTTTGGGGTTGAAAATGGGGCCAAGGGCAGATCATAACCTACAACACTAACCAAATGCCCACAACACACACACACACACACACCAGAGGTTTTTAAATTTGACAAGTGGTGCCTGGTCCTTTAAAAAAAAGGAGGGGTGGAAAGCACACTTCTGATGCCCCTATCAGTACTGGAAATGTCACCTATGACCATCGCGGAACTAACTTTGAATGACAGCCAGGCACCTTCACCTTAAACCCAAATTCTCCAAGAGGGCATTCGTGTTAAAATGCCCCTGATTGGTAGTCAGCACTTGCTTCCGGAGAGATTTGGGAGCCCCCCCCCCCCCGAATTTGCCCAGTTCCTTCCGGAGCAATGCCGCCAGTGTGAATGAGGCCTAATTTCCCCAACATTTGAAGTATCACTGACAGTTGGTGGGGACTTTGGGTAACCTACCTCTCAACATGTCTAGGTACAATGTAGTCATACAGAAAAATGCACATGGGGATGGAACCTAGTAGTTTCTTCCTTACCCTCATTTGAAGCATGATTAACTGAATAATTGGGCTTCAGTGCAGGTGGGCACATACCATATTGCCAGGACACATGGACCTAAATCCATTTGCTAGTTCCAGTGGCTCAATTATTGTATAATAATTTAACTCTACAAAGTCTGCTGAATAATGGTCTACATCCCCCCCTCCTCAGCCTGAATGAGGTGGAGGGACCACATATTGGTGGGTGGTTACTCCTAGCATTTCTTTTATTGCCTATGTTGGCTAAGTATCCACACTACAGAAATAAAGCAGTCTGACACCACTTTAACTGCCATGATTCTATCCTACAGAATTCTGGGATTTTTTAGTTTGGTTAGACACCAAAGCTCTCTGATAGACTAGGCTGATTAATTCACCAAACTACAAATTTAGGGAGCCATGACAGTTAAAGTGGTGTCAAACTGCTTTATTTCTGCAGTGTGGAAGAGGTATAAGTCTGGTGGGTGCTGCAGTCCAATATCATTTTAATGGCTACTTGACACCTCCCCCACTTGCAAAGGCAATTGTTAGTACTAGCTAGAGTAAATCCATTAAATCAATATGAACTTAACACTTAATGGATTGGAATTTGTGAATGTAATTCCATTCAGCAGTTTCTCTTTCTAGTGTTCCTTTGTAATTTCCTTGTTCAAGGTCCACAACCTGTAGATCACTTACTGACTGTCCAGGAAGATTGAAATATTCTGCAACTGGTTTTTGGATATTACCAAATGCTAACGTTAGATTTGTCAGACACAAAAGTCATATTTGTGTCTGACATTCTGTCTGACAAATGCATAAATTCCAATCCATTAGCAGAGGTATGAACAAAGACAATGGTTTAATGGCACACTACATATAATAAAAGTATCCTTATTATCGTACATATAAGCTGTAAAATTGTGGTTAATTTTGAGAAACAGGAAACTAATGAATTGCTTTTAAAAACTGCAACTATAATGGTAACTGTAACTAACTACCTTTAGAAAATAACTTTCCTGGATGGTTAGATGAACATTTGTGAATGAATTTCTTCAGAACCAGAAGACGAGCTTGTTTTTCCCCACAGTGTGGCTGGGTTACTTTAGAAAGGTCCTGCCTGAATGGAACAGTGCACTGCTCTCTCTCTCTCTCTCTCTCTCTCTCTCTCTCTCCCTCCCTCCCTCCCTCCCTCTCTCTCTCTCTCTCTCTCTCTGTCCTTTTGCCGTAAACCCCTGTTTCTTTGTATGCTAACATAAAATGACTGGCTTGTCTCTCTTCCTTGTCCTTTGTATCAAAAATGACAGTGCTTAGATGAAGTTTGACATGTCTGTGCATGCACTCACACTCATGGTAGTGATATTTGTATGGCTGAAGAGATCGGCTGCTAATTTTCTGGAGTAGTTTTAATTTGAAGGTCACCATCACAGTTTTTGCCATATCTGTACAGAAAGAGCATCTTTCTTCTATAGGCCTAGGGGTGTAGATATATGGACATGTGGAAAGACACAGTCCCTTTCCTTTTGCTTTCCATCTCGTCTCCATATGATACTACTGTGGGAGCCAGTGTGGTGTAGTGGTTAGAATGCTGGTCTATGGGTCTGGAGGACTGGGCTTGAATCCCGGCTTGGTCATATAAACCCACTGGATGACTTTATGCAAGTAGCACTCTCTCGCCCTCAGAGGATGACAAATGTAACCCCCCTCTGAAGAAACTTGCCAAGAAAAATCCAGTGATAGGTTCACCTTAGGGTCTACATGTGTCAGAAAATGACTTGAAGGCACACAACAGCAGCAATCTCTATCTGCTTTACACTGAGCCAGTGTGCTATCTGGCTCAAGAGCAGGCAACTGTGAAAAGCTATGGGCTGCATTAGCCAATCCAAAACCCTTGGAGGACTACATTTCCCAACCTTCCCTACCCCTGCAAAATAATAATAATAAAAAATCAAAATTATTTAGACCCCAAATGCCTTGTAGGGGGCATAGGGGACATTTTCATTATGTGTTTAGGTCTTCATGGGCCTTTTTAAGCATAGGAGATGGCTTTTTTAAAGCAACAAAGTGAGTAGAAATCATTTCTGGTTCACTTCTTATTTCAAAAAAGTTCTCTCTTGGGACTAAATTGGCTCAAGCCCCTGTCATGCTTCTATTCTTAAACTAATACAATTATGTGTATGTGTGTGTGTGTGGGGGGGGGGGGCAGCAGGCTGGTGTGATAAAGTCTCTAGATGGTCTTTAGTTGTTTCTGACCTCTGTTGATCTTCCTTCCAATCCTTCAGTGACACATCTTTGGGTTGCTGATGTTGGCCACCTTTTTGTATTTCAATACACCACAAAAGTAGAAGGTTAGGGAAGTCTGCTCCAGAGAGACTATGGCCCCATTGCCACTTACATCTAAGCTGGTTTGTGGTTTCCCTTCGCTCCTTGTCGGTGAATCGATTCCAAAAGGTCCATCGTTACCACCATGAAAGCAGATCTTTTCATTATCCCCTTACAATTGCTTCTTTTTTTGGCACGATTGTCATCCCCACTAGTTTGTGCCACTTCAAAATGTATGTCAATCATCTGTGTGTCATTGGTGATGTAAATGGTAGCCCGGATATATATATATATATATATATATATATATATATCAAAAAAATTGATAGAAGATTCAATTCAATGGTTTTGCAACTATTTGCCTCACTCAGCTGCCAGTTGTCTGGCTTGCCGCCTGAGTAACTGCAAGTAGTTGCAAACTCAATGAATCAAATCTTCTATCAATTATTTTTTAAAAAATCATGCATCCATAGCACAAAGGCAGTGCTGGGGGGGGGGGGAGATGGTGGCTGTACCAAAAACTGAGGAGGGATGGTAAACACCCTTCTGCCATTAGTCCCTCCCCTCCATTTGGGATCCATCATTCCCACTTGTTAAACACACTTCAGAAACAATTTTTTCCAAAAGAACTGCCAAAGAACTAGAGTCAGGAAAGAGCAGATTTGTTGCATTTGCCTTGCTTCATCGTGATTGAAACTGATCACAATAAGACTGCAACCAGTTTCAAATGGAACGATGCAATCAGCAATTCACTTTAAATCATAGTCAGAACGTGGCCTATATGGAGGCAGATGAACCCTGCCTCCTTTTGCACCCTCTCACATAATCCCAAAATCCAGAAAATAAATGGCAGAATATTCAGGATAGATAGGGGAAAGTGCCTACTTAAATATACTATCACAACATTTACTGCCTTCTTGGGCACATTTAAAAGGGAGTTAGAGAAATACAGGGCTATCGGAGTCATCAATGGCTACTGGTCATTATGACTGTTTATCACTTCACACATCAGAGGGTGGTGTACTCCAGAAATGTATTTTTAACTGACTTGAACCATGTTTGTAAAATAATACTATTTAATTCTTCTTTTAAAACTTTCATAAAATAAGATTTTAATCTTTATATATATATTTAAAAAATACTGTAAGTCACCTTGGATAGAGTGGCAGCGTGGTGTAGTGGTTTCAGCGTTGGACTATGACTCTGGAAATCAGGGTTCGATTCCTAGCTCGCCCATGACACCCACTGGGTGACATTGGGCAAGTCACATGCTCTCAGCCTCAGAGGAAGGCAATGACAAACCTCCTCTGAACAAATCCTGCAAGGAAACCCAATGATAGGGTCACCATAAGTCAGAAAGGAATTGAAGACACACAACACACTCAGACACAAGCCATCTTGGATACCATGTGGGAGGAGGCATGGTGTAAAACTGGGAGCACAGTGGCCCTGGAGACAGAAAGGCATTGGAGAAATAAGCTGCTCAGAACTGGCAGATGTTGTTTGCCTTCTCTAGCCACTGTTGTGTTAATCTAGAGTACTGCTTCATGCATGTTGCATTCGGTGCTAGAGGAAAAGTTACAGTCTCAAAATGATAGCAGAGAAACATGTTTGTCTGGTGTGTTGGGAAAAACCAACCTTAAATTCTGTATAGTGATCTATACTGACATCTACTGATAATGTAGTACATTGCATTTTTTTTAAAAAAATGAGAATGTTCTGCTAAATTATATTTGTTTCTGTATTAGAGGTATTTTTATTTGTTCTTGGAAATAACTCATATCAATATTAATATTAATATTAATAATAGATTATTTATATAGCACTGTAAGTTTTGCACTTTACATAATCATCAAAACAAGAAAGATAAAACCTCCCTATGGCCTACAATCTAAAATCACAAAGCACATTTTTTTAAAATAAAGAATCTAACCATTAAAAAACCCTTTGCAAAGAAGTTCTACGTAATCAGTTTTCCCTTGCAGTAACTGAAGCAAAACCAAGTTGCATTTTAACATAACATCATGAGATGGCTTCACTCCTTTTTGCAGTGTAATTGCAATGTAACACTATTTTGGCTAAACTGAATAGTTAAAAGGTGTGTGTAGCCTTCCTACTTACATGTATTTTGTATAGGCATACAATCCTTCGTTAAGTTTCTTCTTGAAGGTAGTGATGAGTAATTTCAGAAATTATGAGAAAGTCTTTGAAAACTACACAACTTTTTGAAGGCTATTAGCAATTTGGGACTTATTCTGCTGAAATTTGTACACGACTGTTTTGTGCAGGAAACAACATTTTCTCTGTAGAAAATAGCATGAAAATAATATTTATAAATATAAATATATTAATAAAATATAAATTATTAATAAAATAAATAAAATAAAATATGCATTTATATTAAAGTATAAACATATTTATAAATACTTATAAAGTATTTATAAAAATAGCAGAAAATGGTATTTTCTTCATGGAAAACATAAAAATGCTGTTTTCTGTGCAGAAAATGCTGTTTTTTTTTAAAGTGCAAATTTTATTCAAATTAAATCCTGAATTACAGCATTTTCTTGAATATTTTTGAATATTCTTTCTATCCCTAGTTTTATACAATGAGTCAATGGTTTGTAGCATTCTGATTTGTATGCACCAGAAAGGTATCAGTTTTATTTTAAGCAATATATCTAAGGGAATAAGTAGTTAAACTTTTTCCTTCTTCATATTTTTGTTTTTAAGGGCATGGGAACATTTCTTGTGATTATTAGAAGGATTCTGTAACTTTTAAAGGAGGATTTATTTTCATAGTTGTATCCCTCTGGGATGACAATTTCATGGCTTGACGGTCTCTCTTCCACACAGGAATAAAAATTACAAGAACATCCGCGCTCTATCACAATCTCATAAAACTACAAAGCTCAGGATTTCATAGGATGGAACCATATCAGTTAAAGTGGTATCAAAGTGCTATAACTTTGTAGTGTGAAAGACATCTGCTTTCCTCAAACAATATTAAATGGGTGCCAGCAGGTGTCTTTGAAATGTAGTCCACCTAAGTTTATTTACCAATTCTTTTGTCATTTTCTTTTATTGAAATGAATAGCTGCACATTGCAGTTTAATTTTTAATATTCAGTGTCAGTAATTGCAGTAATTGCAATAAATGCTCTTCTGCAAAAAAGTTTCTAGTAAGATCGAGAGGCAGTGTGGTGTAGTGGTTAGAGCCTTGGACTCTGGGTTTGAATCCTGGCTTGACCATATAAGCCCATTGGGTGATCTTGGCCTACTCTCTCAGCCTCAAAGGCAAACCTCTGAACAAACTTGCCAAGAAAACCCCATGATAGGTTCGCTTTAAGCCAGAAATGACTTGAAAGAACACAGCAACAACAAATTTCTTAGGCAAGGAATACTGCTAGACTAGGTGATGTTTTCAAGGCCGGCCCGTCCATATAGGCAACCTAGGCAGCTGCCTAGGGTGCCAAAAGTTTGGGGGCAGCACTGGTGCAGCACAGAGAGAGCGCATGCCAATCCCGGGGCGCCACTTGTGCTCCTGCTGACCCCGCCTGCTTTTGATCTTTGCAAAGAGCAAAAAGAAGCCGGGCAAGCAGGAGGGCAAGTGGCGCTCTGGGATTGGCTGGGCTGCGTGCGCGTGCCCCAGCCAGGCGCCCTCCGCCCTCCCCTGCCCCTGCCCCCTTTTGCTCTGCAAAGAGCAAAAGGGGCAGGGCCAGCAGGAGGGCGAGTGGCGCCCCGGGATTGGCTGGGCTCCTCCTCTTCTTCTTCCTCCTCCTTTTTCTTCCTTCTCCTCTTCTTCCTCCTCGTCTTCTTCCTCTTCCTCCTTTTTCTTCCTTCTCCTCTTCCTCCTCCTCCTCTTCTTCTTCCTCTTCCTGCTTTTTCTTCCTTCTCTTCTTCCTCCTCCTCCTCCCCTTCTTCCTCTTCCTTCTCCTCTTCTTCCTCCTCCTCTTGTTTTTATCTCCTTTTTCCTATTCTTCCTCTTTCTCCTTTTCTTCTTTCTCCTTCTCCTTCATTTTCCTTCTCTCCCCTTCTTCCTCCTCTGCTGTTGTTGTTGCTGTCTGCCTTCAGCTCCTTTCCAACTTATGGCAACCCTATGCAGTTTCCTTGGCAAGTTTCTTCGGTGTGTGTGTGTGTGTGTTGTCTTTACCTTCCCGAGAGGCTGAGAGAGTGTGACTTGCTGCCCAAAATCACCCAGTGCGCTTCCATGGCCGAGCTGGGATTTGAAACCTGGTCTCACATTTTCCTAGTCCAATACTCAGGCCACTACACAATGCTAGACCCTCCACTGCACATACAGGTACAGTACTCAGTTATTATTTATTTATTATTTGTTTTTGTGTACCTTCATGTTGTTTTCCCCTTATGGAGACCCTAAAGCAAACCTATCCTGGGGTTTGCTTGGCAAGGTTTGTTCAGAGGAGTTTTGCCATGGCTTTCTGCTGAGGAGGCTGAGAGAGTGGGACTTGCTTGAGCTTGAGGTCACCCAATAGGCTGGGAAATGAACCCTGGTCTCCAGAGCCCTAGTCCACCACACAAAGCTACATCCCAAACTTCTATCCAGGACCAGGAAGAATGTCAAAATGTCCTCCATTTTGAGCATGCCTAAGAAGCATGCATTTATATTAATGCTTTTTGAATTTATTAATTTTTTGTTTTTTAGTTGTCCGTGTCCTCCATTTACAAAATATGTTCTACATTTGGGGGGGTAAATTTTGTCCTACATTTTTTTTTTACATTTGTCCTGGTTTGGAGGTAGACAGTTATGGCAACCCTATCTGTAGCTCCTCTAGTGCAACTGCAAACTACGAATTCCTAGCATTAATGTGTTAAAGTCGTATAAAACAATATTGATTCTCCTGTGTGATAGCAGCCTGAATTAAAGTGATGCAGATAATGTTGTTGGGAGATATTTAGCCTTGTCTGTAGCTACTCTGGTGCAGTTGCAAACTACGAATTCCATAGCTCTAGCATTAATGTGTTAAAGTTGTATAAAACAGTATTGATTCTCCAGTGTGATAGCAGCCTGAATTAAAGTGATGCAGATAGTGTTGTAAGATATTTAGCCTTCTTCGTTGGAGAGAATCAGATTTTAATTGAATACTGGTCTCCAGAGTCATAGAATCATAGAGTTGAAAAAGACTGCAAGGGCCATCCTGTCCAACCCCCTTCTGCCATGCAGGAACTCTCAATCAAAGCATCCCCGACAGATGGCCATTCAGCCTCTGTTTAAAGACCTTCAAGGAAGGGGACTCCGCTAGTCTCCATTGAGGGAATTTGTTCCACTGTTGAACAGCCCTTACTCTCAGGAAGTTCCTCCTAGTCCAACACACAAAACACACAAAGCTATATCCCAACCTCCTATCCAGGAAGAATGTCAAAATGTTCTCCATTTTGAGCATGACTGAGAAACATGAATTTATATTGTTTTTTATTAATGTTTTTGGCTTTTAGTTGGTTGTGTTCTCCATTTTTTGAACGTCCTACAATTTGTCTTACATTTTGTTCTACATCATGTCCTACATTTTTCCTACATTTTGAAGGGATACCGGGGGGGGGGGGGGGGGGGGCCAAAATATGTTTGTTGCCTAAGGGCGGCAAATAGTATAGACCGGCCTGGATGTCTTTTGAAAGCAATGTGTCTGGACTGGAAATGTCATATGAATATCATGAACTCTGCAAGGATGTGATTGCATAAGCTGATTGTTCATACTAATGAAACCAAAAAAGGAGGATAAAGCTGCATGCTTATTCTCATGTTCTATAAAGGTTCCTAAAAGACCAAACTTAAGGTGGGGTAGGCAATCTTTTTTGAGCCGGGGCGGTTCTGTCCCTCAGAACAACTGGGGGGCTGAAGCCAAAAATAATAATAATAATATAATAATAATATAATAATAATAATAATAATAATTAAATAATTTTAAATTAAATATATAATAAACCAAGACAAATGGGACAAATTGTCCAAATGGAAGACACTTTTTTTTAAAAAATGGAGGACACGTGAAAAAATTTGCTGATTTTTATAAAAATGTTAATAAAATGCATGCTTCTGAGGCTTCTATAGACAATTGCCCCCAAAGGCCCCAGCGGCAATCGGCGCAAGACTGGGCTGGGGCCGGTCCAAGCCTCGCTGGGCCGCATCCGGCCACGGGCGCAGGTTGCCTACCCCTGACTAAGGTATCCTAAGAGGAATGCTGTTCTGCTACAGACGATACTGTTAGCTACAGCCTTGGGATTCAGGTGACCAAATGGTTAACTCTAAGGAACTCTAGCTAGATACAGGCGGCTGCCACACTGCAGAAGTAATGCTGTAATTCTCATGGAATCCTGAGATTTGTAGTTTGGTTGAGCATCAGAGCTCCTGACGGGGAAGGCTAAATATTCACAAATCTACAAATCCCAGAATTCCATAGCATGTGCCATGGCAGTTCAAGTGATGAAAACTGTGGCCCCATTCAGATTGGCATCAAAGATCTGGAAGGAACTGGCTGATTTCGGATGCCCCTCCCCCGAATCTCTCCGTAGCAAGTGCCCCTACAAAAGAGGGGGCATTTTAAATCGAATGCTTTCGTGCCTGCTGTCAAAGGTGCCTGCTGTCAATCAAGCGATCGTTAGGTGAGTTTTTGCAGGGGCATCGAAGTGTCCTCCCCACTCTTTTTTTTAAAGAGCCATGCACAAAATGCCCCAAAGTGTCAATTTTTTAAAACCTCTTTTTTGTGTGTTGTGTGTAGGTGGGCATTTGGGTCATATCGCCCCGTCCCCATTTTCAATCCCAGGCAAGCTAATGCAGGCCCCAACTCCTTGCCCCCCAGAATGCCTCTTACACATGTAAAAAAGAAATAATAATAATAAAATAATAATAATAAATTCCCACCTCGGAAGTGCCAGAAAAGGATGCAATTCCATGCATTTTATTTATTTTTATTTTTGCTTTTAAAAGCAATTCAGGGCTGCCTCTGAATTCAGTAGCAAAAGCATGTATCATTTTTGTCTAACAGACAGACAAAAAATGTAACTTCAAATGTAAGTCTAGCCCTTTGCAAACATTTCTAACATTTGCATTGCAACGTTTCCCCTTTGCTGGAAGCGAGCAATAAAGGAAAGTGCACAAGCCGCTGCCCGCTCTATCTGCCTCAAGAAAATAAATCATGCCATATTTGGTCAAAAATATTTTTAAAAAATATGAAAGGGGGGGGGGAGAGATGCCTGATGTGAGCTCCGTTCATGCCCTGCCTTTGACCGGAACTGAACTGACCCTTTCCCTCTTGCTAACACTTCTTCAGAGGGGCTTTGCCATTGCCTTCCACTGAGGCTGAGAGAGTGACCTGTCAGTTCCAACTAAAGTAGACTCATGGAATGAATTGGGAATAAAGGGAAATGCAGTGCAGGCATTCCTTAAGCATTCTCATATACACAAATAAGATAATAATAATAATAATAATAAATAATAATAATAATAATAATCCAGGAGCAAGAAGAAAGTAGAAACAGCAAGTACCAAAAAAATAATGCCATAAATTGTCAAAAGAGGCTGATTTCCCTACATCCCCAGCGACCCACACCCTACTCCCTGGGCAATCTCCTTCCTCCTTCTGACCCTCACCTCCCTTTGAGCTTTCTCCACCACCCCCACCTCCCTCTGACAATAATCCAGGAGCAAGAGGAAATGAAAGTAGAACAAGCGCCTGATTCCCTACAATGCCCCATCATAGCCACCAACCCAATTCCCCTGAAATCCTCCTCCTCCTTCCTCAGACCCCTCCTTCCTCGAGGATCCCAGACCCTTTCCCACCAGCTCTTCCAATCCTCCTCCTCCTCCTGCCCGTTTTAGGATCCCCTCCATGGCTCCCTTCCTCCCACGGCCCTTTCCCTCCCCCCTCCTCCTTCATCACTTTCCCACCCCCACCTCTCTCGACAGCCTCTGCAGCCCAAAAGTCACCCCTGATTCCCCCTTTCCTCTGTCACCCTTTGCATCCAGATTCCCTTTTTCAGCTCTTTCCTCCTCCTCCTCCCCCTCCCTTCTGAGGATGGGAGGGAATGCTCCGACCTCTGCCCGCCCCGACCCTAATCCTCCCTAAATTTGCCTGAGCATGATCGAGGGAAAATTCAATTTCGCAACCTGGGTCTTTTAGAAAAGATGGATTTTAAGCCCGAATCTGGATACGCGGGGTAAGGGGCATTCCTTGTGCAAGCCCCAAACATGGATTGTGACAGAATAGGGCCATATGAACTTTACATGGAAGAAATCGCTTTCAAACCCGGTTTTTAATGAGTCTGAATGCCCCTGTATCAATTCTGCAGTGTAGATGCAGCTTAGATTGGTGAGTAAAGGCAAAGAACCAATCTTTGCTTTTAAACGTAAGTGTTTTGGAGCCTAATTCTGGGAATAAAGTGGTATATAAATAGATGATGATGATGATGATGATGATGATGATGATGATGATGAGATTCAGTCCTGCTGCAAAAGAGAGGGTGGGGGAACATCCTGTTTCATAATCCTAGGGAATTCTTGGATTGTAGTTTGTGAGGTACTCATAATTCATTGCTAGAAGCTTAGTTTGAACAACTAACTATTAGTTCATTCAAACTAACCACCAAAAGGCAAAATCCCAACATTCCTTATGATCTAGTTGTGATAGTGAAAGTGGTACCAACTAACTATGACTTTGTTGTGTAGAGGCACCTGGTCGAATTTTATTGTTAGTCTGAACTAGAATAGATCCACTGAATCCATTAGTAAATGGGCTGTAAATCTCATTGGCTTTTCTCTTGACATGAAGATGGGAGCGGAATACTGTTGGCTAGTCCCAGCTAAAGGAGACCTGTTGGACCTTGATGAATGATGAACAATATGTAGAAATCTGTTTGATTCAATGGTAATCTAGCTGGGATACTAGTACATCTGGGCCTTTATGTTGGGGATAGCAAATAGTAATGGACTACTGGAAGGATGTCAAAAACATGTGGAAAGCCAACCTTATGGTCCAAAAATATCTGGAGAAGTACCTTTTGTCCACATTACAATGCCATATGCAGCTAGAGAGAACCTTTGGGAAGGGAAGGCACCAAGACAAGTGCGTTGCATCACTGCTGCAAAAGACAAATGAAGATGCAGAGTGTGAAATGAGTGTGTGAATAGTTTAGTTTGGAGACTCTTTCCTACCAGCAAGCTGCAATGTGACAATCAGAACAGGATATCTGTTGCAGTTCCTCCTTGTCCCAGGGATCACGCCAGGAAGGAGTGGAAACATATCTGCTGTGCTCTATCAACAGGAGAACAACCTCTGGTGTTCACAGCAGCTGATCTGGGCAAAAGCAGGATAGGTGATTTTACAATTGTGTCCATAGTGCCATGATGGTGAAACATTGTTGTTGTTAATTGCCTTCGAGTAAACCGTAAACAAAACTCAAAGCCTCCCTATCTTCTAACTCTCTGCTCAGGTCCTGTAGCTCAGGCCCATAGTCCCTGATGAGTCCATCCAAGGGCATGTGGTCTTCTCTCTTTCTACTACCTTCCACACTTCCTGCACATGTCTTTCTTATTATCATGGTTCTCATGATGGTGCCAAAGTATGACAGCCTCATTTAGACACATAGGTACTGTGAATATAATACAATGGCTCCATGACTCTAGGTTACAAATTCATACTGCAATATTGAATGCCCATAAGTTTTTTCTTAAGCAGTTGAACTAATTACTTGCAACTGTGTAAGGATCAGAATGCGGTACTGGGTTATGCCTCTTAAAGGACTATGTATGTGGGAATTAGAACTGGGCAGTTTCATAATGTCCATAGCCAGTTGAGGGCTGGTGCAGAGCCAACACAGTGTCATTAACACGAGGTGCATAGTGCACTGTAATAAGGATAGATCATAGTCTGGAGTTTTTGAAAATGTAGCAGTCTGAACCTATTGCCTATTTCTTTCTATTCCACTAGGTGGCACATTGTCGCATTTAGATCTATGTTCTTCGTTTTCAGTTCCAAGAAGAGCAATACTGTGAATAGTATACGTATTGTTCTCTTAACAGGGACGACCAGGATTTAGGAAGGGGGGGGGTCCAGACTAAGTGCCACCATTATAATGGGGCTTGGGCACAGCAGCGCAGCACACACACCATTCATTTTTCTAATGGAAGGGGGTCCAGCTACGTCCCTGAACAATGAATGCTTAGTCAGAGTTTTATTATATATTAAAACGTAAAAACTAACTTAGCCCTCATGACCAGTTGAAACAAACCATATATTTATACACTATAGATTTACAATTTCTTGTAATTGTGAGTACAGTAATAAAAGACTTCAAAAGATTAAAATATAATTCTTCCACTACAAAATTTTTATTTCTAATGCCAATTGATAACTTTCACTTCTTTTCATAAGAAGTTGTGATACATTTAATGTGCTTACCTCTTTTATTTGGTCAGAATATTTGCTTTCGATCACAAACACACCATCTGAACACCAATAAAAAACTGTTAAACTATTTAATATCAATTTAAAGAAAAAAACGATGTGTATGCAACAAACATGCAGCACCATAAGCACTGGATACATTAAAACTAAACACAGACAGTCCAACAGGCAAGGGATGAAGAGGGAAGATGCATGTCCCCAGTGGAATTCCTAGCTGCAGTGTAATGTTTGGACCATACATTCCCAGAATTCCCTAGCACGGAGCCAGGGCAGTCGGAAAGCAGTCTGAAAGCAGTCAAATTATAGATTATGCTGCAGGTTGGCTTAATAAAGTTACGCAAAAGTATGGGTTTTGAATTTGTCATGTAAGACCCACAAGGTAAAATTTGTTGTAGTGGTTTGAGGTTGAACTATGAACTCTGAAGTCTGGAGACCAGGGTTTGATTTCCAGCTCAGCCATGAACCCAGTGTGTGACCTTGGGAGTAAGTCACACTCTCTCCGCTCAGAGGAAGGCAATGAACACAGCTCTCTGAAAAAATCTTCCAAAAAACCCCAGGAAGGTTCATCTTAGGTTGCCATAAGTTGGAAAGGGCTTGAAGGCACACACAACAACAGCAACAACCCATATCACAATGCCCTGTAATGGAACTAATTCTGTTTTAACTTAGCAGTGGCAACACTGTGAGCAACTACACTGTAGAAATAATGCATTTGAAACACTTTTACTTCCAGGGCTACAAAAAAAAAACAAAAACCCAAACCCCTGGAATTTGTAGTTTTTGTGAGGCACCAGCATCTTTTACAAAGAAAAAACCGCTTGTAAAAATACAAATCCCAGATCCACAGAATTGAGCTACAACACTAAAGTGGTGCAAAGTATATAAATCAAAAGTGTAGATTCCCCACATGCTAATAGAATTCGGGCTTTGCAGTTTGGTGAGAGGGGCATTTGGAAAGCTCAGCCAAGAAGAGAGATGGGGGAGGCACTGAACTACAACACCTAATCCCACAGCATGTGCCATGCAATCACTCTATAACAGTATGATAAACTACTCAAGTTGCAGTGATTGGCTTTTGATGAAGGAGGGTTGACCTTGCCAAGCGCCACCTTTCATTGGTGCTTTCTTCTCGCACTGACGGCGC
Source organism: Sceloporus undulatus (assembly GCF_019175285.1). Lineage (NCBI taxonomy): Eukaryota > Metazoa > Chordata > Lepidosauria > Squamata > Phrynosomatidae > Sceloporus > Sceloporus undulatus. The sequence continues at coordinate 11,147,037 of NC_056525.1, read as the reverse complement.
TCTGTCCAATCACAGCAGGAGCGCGAGGGACTCAGGCAGGGTAGGCATTTCCATAAGAAACTGAACCGCCATCACTCTCTTCTCATATCCAAACAGAGCCCTGCAGAGCCATCCCTTAAATGTCTTGATTCACATACCCGCCCTCCTCCGCTCCCTGCGACCTCCCCCTTTTCCCTATAGTCCCATCGGAGTCTGTGCTTTTGATGGCGGGAGGAGGAGGGGGAGGAAGGAGTTGAAATCCCCAGTCCTGATAGGGGGGTCGGACCCCCAAAACCCCTCCCTTGGCTACGTCCTTGCTCTTAATAATTTGAAATACAACAAAGGGGCTATAAAGAGGGGCAGCATGCAGCTGCCCCTTTCCTGGTTAGATCGGAGTCACAGAAGCTCATGCCACTGCCCTGATCCAGTCTCTGGAGAGTTCAAAAAGAGCCAAAAAAAGTGGCTCCTTTTGCGCACCTCTAAAGGGCACACCTAAAGGCACCTAAAGGGCGATGGCTTAGTGATGGCCCTTCAATCATGTGGATGCAGCACTGGAGGTTTGTCATGAATGCACGCTTCTGAAGGGCGTGCGCCATCATGAATTCCTGTGGTGGAGGCAGAGCAACAGCATGTGGACGCTGAGCCTTGACTCCACCCACAGGTCGGCACAAAGTGCGGTCTGTAAGGCCAAAAATTCACAAAAGATAACCTTTAATGGCCAACAAAATGCACAAAAATACATCATGCAAGCTTTTGAAAAGCTTCACCGGCTTCTTCATCAAGCAAAGTGCTGATGTTAGAGTCTCAAGCCTGCATTTTGTCTCAGATGTTACTTCTGTTTGTCAACTAAGATAGTCTAGAGGATCTTCATGCCAGCAGAGTTTACCCCACTCAGTACCCCACGGAACTTCAACCGAGCTAAGTTTGAAACGGAACATGTATAAGAAATGGAAAAAGGGGAAATCACAAAAAGAATTCAAAGAAATAGAGGCATGTGTAGGGGTAAAGTCAAAAATAAAGCACAGAATAACCAGGCTTGCTAGAGAGGTTACGAACAAAAAAGGCTTTTTTGGATATGTCCCGCAGCAAAAGGAAGAAGAAGGAAACAAAGGGCCACTGCGGAGAAGAGGCAAAATGCTAACAGAAGAACAGAGAAAAGGCAGAAATACTCAACACCTTCTTTGCCTCAGTCTTCAGAAAAGTGCAAAGGGTGCTCAACCTGAGATAATGGAGCAGAGACAAATAGGGAATTTCAGCACAGAATAATAAAGAGATAGTAGAGGAAACCTGTTCAAACCTAAACGAATATAAGTCTCCAGGACCAGATGAACTACATCCAAGGTATTAAAAGAACGGCAAATGTAATAGTAGCCGTGGCATAATCTTTGAAAACTCCTGGAAAACGGGAGAGATCCCAGCAGACTGCGGAGGGCAAAACGTTGTCCCCATCTTCAAAAAGGGGAAAAAGAGGATCCCAAACAATTATCGTCCAGTTAGCCTGACACAATACCAGAAAGATTTGAGAGCAGATCATTAAACAGAGATCTGTGAAATCTAGAAGGCAATGACATAATCACAAAAAAGTCAACATGGGTTTCAGAGAACAAGTCATGCCACAAACCTAATCTCTTTTTGATAAAATTACCAGCTTGGTAATGAAGGAATGCTGGGATATAGATATCTTGATTTCTGTAAGGCCTGACAAGGTTCCCATGACAATACTTCAAACAACGGTAAAATGTGGGTAGACAAAGTAACTGTTAAATGGATCTGTAATGGTTGACCGGCCGAACAAAAGGGTGCAACAATGCTCCTTTTCACTGAGAGAAGTCACCAGTGGGGTCCCCAGGCCGTCCTGGGCCCAGTGCTATCAACATCTTATCAATGACTGGATGACAGAATGGGAGAGACATACTTAAAATTTTCAGATGACACCAAATTAGGGGGAATAGCTAACCCCAGAGGACAGGATCAAGATTCAAATGACCTGAATAGACTAGAAAGCTGGGCCAAAGACAACAAATGAATTCAACACAGAGAAGTAAGGTATTGCACTTAGGGCGGAAAAAAAATGCACAGATATAGGATGGGTGAAACCTGGCTGAATGAACTACGTGTGAAAGGAGACTAGGAGTCCAAGTAGACCACAAGTTAACATGAGTGAACAGTGTGATGCGGCAGCTAAAAAGCCATGCTATTTAGGCTGCATCAATAGAAGTATAGTGTCTAGATCAAGAGAAGTAATAGTGCCACTGTATTCAGCTTTGGTCAGGCCCCACCTAATATGGTGTCCAGTTCTGGGCGCCACAATCAGAAAGGACATTGAGAAACGGGAGCGTGTCCCCCAACGGAGGGCGACAAAAATGGTGAAGGGTATGGAACCATGCCCTATGGAGGAACGAACTTAGGGAGCTGGGGAGGTTTAGCCTGGAGAAAGAAGGTTAAGAGGCGATATGATAGCCCTGTTTAAATATTGAAAGGATATCATATGGAAGAGGGAGCAACTTGTTTTCTGCTGCTCCAGAGAACAGGACCCGGAACAATGGATGCAAGCACAGGAAAAGAGATTCCACCTCACATTAGGAGGAGCTTCCTGACAGTAAGGGCTGTTCGACAGTGGAATGCACTTCCTCCTCGGAAGGTGATAGATCTCCTTCCTTGGAGGTCTTTAAACGAGCTGGATGCCACTGTCAGGGATGCTTTGATTTGGCTTCCCTGCATGCAGGGTTGGACTGGGATGGCCCTAGTGGTCTCTTCCAACTCTACGATTCTAGGATTCTATGGCCTGTACAGACTGCCAAAAAAAGCTGCTATGGATCTCTTTGAGAGTATGCGATTTAAATGATCCATGGGTCCTAAGAGTCCGGAGTCGCGCCAAAGCCACACTCCATTCCTAAGCACAGGAGTGCAGCTTGGTGTAGCTTCCGGATCTTAGGATGGTGGAATACCTCAAACAGCATACCCAAAGAAACAAAGCAGCTTTAATTTGCAAGTACTGTAAAGGCCTATGATTCTATGGCCAAGATGGGAACTAGAGCAAAGGCAATAAAAGGCAGGAATAAAGTTTCACTCAATTAATACATGGTTAATTGTGTCTCAATTCTCTCTGCTAAAATGAACTCAAGTGCAATGACCAACTCTAAAGAAATCCTTCCTTTCTCTTTTACTTCCCAAAAGGAAGAAAAAGGACAGAATGGAATGTACACACACACAATTGTATAAACATGCTTATAACCTGAGGCCTTACTTGGCACTGCACTAAAACAGTGTTTATGCCAGAAAAGTCATGTTGAAATAAAAATCAGTGCTAAAGAATGAGAGCCAACATGGTAAATAGTAAGTGAATGTGCAGTACAACTCTGGAGACCAGGGTTCAAACCACACGCAAACCACTGGGTGACTTTGGCAAGCGTAATCTCAATTAACCTCAAGAAAGAAAAGGCAAACCAACTCTGACATTTGCCTTAGGGTACCATAATCAGAAATGACTTGAAAGAATAAAGCACAAACAACAACAAATACAAATCTTAAATGTGCTGCCACATTCCTTTTTTCTCTTCCCCTCCTCTTGTCTTGGACAGCCTTTGGAAAATAGCTGAAGAAGCAGCTAGAAAATGAAATGGAAAAAGAAAACCAGCCTTCTTGCAGAGCCTCTGCTGGAAATAGGGGATATGTGCCGCTGCACTGAGGCATTGTGTTTAAGCATAGTGAATGCAGTGCGCCACTTACTTTACGCGGGATCCATCCGGATCCCTGCGTAAGCAAATACGCCTATGTTTGAACCCATTTAAATAATGGGGTGTGCATGGTGGCGTGGCGGCGTGGCAGTGTTGCGTGCCATGGGCACATGCCCCATTGTTCATGGGAGTGCCACTCCTCTACCCCGCAGGCTTTCAGTGTATGCTGAAACCCACATAAAGCTCCCCACGTTGATGAAGGCGCACTATAATACAATTGTAACATGCGAGCCTGCATGTGTAGTGGTTTGATGTGGAACTACAACTGCGAAGACTTGGGTTTGAATCCCGCTTGGTTAAGGAAACCCATCGCAGCCTTTAAGAGAAGTAGAACACTGAAGAGAAGGAGTAAGCTTGTTTTTGCGCTCCAAGAACAGACCCGGAACAATGGATGCAAGATACAGAAAAAGAGAATCCACCAAATTAGTAAGATCTTCTGACAGTAAGGACTGTTGAGACAGTGGAACACAATCCCAGAGAGTGATGTAGACCCTCTTAGAGGTTTTAAACAGAGGCTGGATGGCATCTGGGGGGCTTTGATTGTGAGCCTGCAGAACAGAAATGCGGTTGAAGGATGGACCTTGTTTTCTCTTAAACTCAAATGATCTATGCTTCATGTCATCCCTCTCAGCATTAGAAGGCGTGAAGCAAACATTTGCACAAAACCAGCAATCTTAGCATAAAACTAACCAAATGTAGCTATATAAGGAAGAAGTGATTAATTATAATATGCAGAAAAAAAACAAAAAAAAAAAAATAAAAAAACACCAACACAGATAATATTTAAACAATAATAACATGAAGCAATACTATACGGATAGTGTATAATTAAGCAGCTGATGTAGCATAATCAGTCTTGTGTTGAGTTTCATGCAAAAACCAATCTTTCCATATAGCACATGTGTGTATTAATGGCACTGATAGACAGGCCCTATGGGGCACCACTGACACGAGGGGTGCGCTTCCAAAAGCGACCACCCATCGCACAGACGAGGGCGTCAAAATGTGGTACCTGACATACGGTGCCACCATTTTGACGTGACGGATGCATAGCACCGCACGTCCTGGTGCCTTTGTGATGCTGCAAGTGCAACATATTGCCTTGCGATGTCACAACGGCGCCTCAGAAAGAACCTGCTTTTTGCAGGTTCTTTTTGTTGCGCGAGGAGCCGCGTTTTGTCCAGGCGCCTTGTGCAGCAAACAGGCACAGCAGACTGCCCTTTTGGGGCAGTCTGTATCTCGCCTATGCTCCTCCAGCCCATCTTAATAACCACAGCAGATCAGAAAAGAGGTCTGTCAGATGCTGAATGGATGCAAGAGGGGTAAAATTTACAGACATATGCGATGCGTGAAAAGGGGCCTGAAAAACATTATCTTGGCTCCGACAGCAGCTGGGCAGACCCCTTTGCCTAATGGAAGTTGGGTGTTAAGGTGAACGGATGTGCATTTAAATGCGTGCACCATCCATGGAATCCGGGATTGTAGTTTTAACTAGGTCTTTAGCCTTCTCTTCCAAAGAGGCTAGTGCCTCACCAAACAACAAATCCAGGATTTGGGATGGAGCCAGGTAGTTAAAAGTGGGGGCAAACTCAATTATTCGACAGCGTAAGAATGCACTATCACATTACATAGAATGACTGCCAGGATGGTGCTTTCAAATAAAACAGCTACAGTAGTTCCTTGGTTGTTTTTGAGAAGAGCTGCGGTATTGGCTTTAGAACAGAAATGAAAACTGAAAGGCAGCCAGGGGTGGAGGATGGTGCACAAAGCCAAGCCGCTCCCCCTTGCTACAATAACCACATCAAACTTCTTAACATGGTGTTTAATTAAAACAGAGGCAAAGGTCTATGCATTAATAATGAGGCCCCAGCACTTTGGCAGTCAGCAAATACAGTTTTAAAATTAAAATGGACACAGTGGCATATTGAGAAAAATGAAATCGTATTAACAACTTAATAAATCTTATATTTGCGAAAGTTCCAGCATCTCGGGAGTGAAAGAAGAATACTGCCTGCAGGTGAAAGCGACAAAGGTGATGATGCACATAAGTCTGTTTTCTTCACCCAGGAACCCTCTAGACTCTTCTGCCCTGGAAGGCAGGGGGGAAAAGCAAAGTGCGATAAAAGAATGATGTTGCTAATGGAATAAACTACACTAGTGATGGCCACCACCTGAGTGAATTCCAAGAGATGACACAGATCAGGATGAAAGGCTATAAAAAACAGATGCCTGATGAGAAGATTATCAATGGCGCTTTACAATCCCCAAAAAGGGTGGTCTGCGGCGCCGTACAATTTGCTGCGTGAGAGCCCCAGTGGCTAAACTGCACAACTCCCCACACAAAAAAAAGAAGCCGAAAAAGAGGCTTCTTTCAAACACGTGGAAATGGCGCCCCAACGCACCAAGGCACACTGGAGGCATTATTTCCACCGCGCGCATGCAGACACAGCACGCGATGCCAAGATGGGGCGCCTGTGAAATGGTCCACCATTTTTTAGCACTCGCACGACTAGGTAGGGCGTCCAGAAAGGACGCCAATTCTAACCACTAGAACGGCTGAGCAAGTACTTTGCTGTTTGTAACAGGCCATAGGCTACTATTAACATGAGGGTTCTCTTAATATACAGTGGTGCTCGGGATACGAAATGACGGCTACGAAATTCGGGATACGAAAAAGTGGATAGAAAAAACTGTTTCGGGTTACGAAAATATTTTTCGGGACGAAATTCATTTCGGCGCGAAATTCAAACGATGCAAAGTGCAGCTATAGGCTTTCAGGCTAACGAAACTAAGGGGCTGGGTAGGGTTACCTTTGGCGAATTTTGAATTTCGTGCAGCAGTGAGGAGGCTTGAAGAAATCAAGACTGATCAATCTGGATTGGCTAACGAAATGTGGGGGTGCTTGCTTGAGAAACAAAAGCGGCTTCCATTGATCGCCCCTTGTCGCCTTGTGGACGGGTGAGGAAGAGTTTCTTTTGAGCCTAACCGTGGTCCCTGTTGGTTGACTTTTCCTGGCTCTGCTTTGGACTGTTCGGCTTCCAGGTTACACTTCGGATCAAGACCGCCATCAGTAAATTTCTCTACAGGTAGGTGGAATGGATCTTACCTTCTTCTTGTGGGTGGGGATGAACGTGGAGCAGCTTTTGCTGTGGGGTGCTGGTTTGCTTCTTTATGGCTCTGCTGTTTTCAAAGTGTGGAGTGTGGCCTTTTTAAAAGTTTCCTTTGCTCCATGTGGGACACAGAGTCTCACCATAGCGTGCATTTCTGATGTTGAATGCTGGGTTCTTTCTTCATGGCTCTGCTTTTTCAAATGTGGACGGCGGCTTTAAAAGTTTCCCTTTGATCCGCATGGGGGACCGAGAATCTCACCATAGGCTTGCAAATTTTCTGAAGTTGTGGATGCTGGGGTTGCTTTCTTCATGGCTCTGCTGTTTTCAAGTGTGGACTGTGGCCTTTTAAAAGTTTTCCGTTGACTCACGATGGGGACAGAGAGTCCTCACCATAGCTTGCATTTTCTGATTTGTGGTCTGGGTTGCTTTCTTCATGGGCTTGCTGTTTTTCAAAGTTGGACTGTTGGCTTTTAAAAATGTCCCCTTTGCCTCCCAGGTGGGGACAGAGAGTCCTGAACATAGGCTTGCCATTTGCTGATTTTGTGGAGGCTGGGGTTCTTTCTTCAGGGCTCTGCTGTGTTTTCAAGTGTGGGGACTGTGGCTTTTAAAAAGTTTCCCTTTGATCCATGTGGGACAGAGAGTATCACCATGGCTTGCATTTTCTGATTTGTGGATTGCTGGGTGGTGCTTTCTCATGGCGTGCGGTTTCAAAGTGTGGAGTGTGGCTTTTTAAAAGTTTCCCTTTGGTCCCATGTGGGACAGAGAGTCTCACCATAGCTTGCATTTTCTGATTTGTGGATGCTGGGTTCGTTTATTCATGGCTCTGCTGGTTTCAAAGTGTGGGACTGTGGCTGTTTAAAGTTTCCCTTTTGCTCCCAATGTGGGAACAGAGAGTCCTGACCAGAGGCTTGCAGTTTCTGATTTGTGGATGCTGGGTTGCTTTCTTCATGGCTCTGCGGTTTTCAAAGTGTGGACTGTGGCTTAAAGTTTCCCTTGCTCCCATGTGGGACAGAGAGTCTCACCATAGGCTTGCATTTTCTGATTGGGGGATGCTGGGTTTGCTTTCTTCATGGCTCTGCTGTTTCAAAGTGTGGACTGTTGCGTTTAAAGTTTCCCTTTGGTCCCAGTGGGACCCGATCTCACCTAGGCTTGCCATGTTCTGATTTGTGGAGGCGGGGTTGCTGCTTCATGGCTCGGCTGTGTTGGGGGGTTTTTGGCCTATGGGTGTGTGTTCGGGGGTCTTTGGCCAGGGCTGTGATGATTGAGAGTGTGGGTGAATTTTGCAAGTTTGGGCCAAAAGTGTGACCATGGGGGGTGGGGGTGGTTGCCAATTGTGGCTTTTGGCTCAGTGCCTGTGCCTTTGTGTCCTTTTTAGGCTTGAGCGATGGCGCCCAAGCCAAGCGGTAGAGAAAAAGAAGAGGGCTCCCTTGTCCTTGGAGGACAAGAGGAAATCATCGCCAACACGAGAGGGCGTGCGCGTGTGGAACATTGCCAGGAGTAGGGACGAAACCTTTTCGACAATTGGCAATGTCCTCAAGCCGAAGAGGCCATCAGAGCTGTTGTGGCTCCAAGCGAAGGCGGAACAACGATTGCCAAGGCAGAGGACACCAAAGCAACGAGGAGATGGAGCGCCTGCTGCTCCCTCTGGATAAAGAAAGGACGAGTCGGGGACACTGGTGACCACCTCGGTCATCTGTGAGAAGGCCACCACCATTTTCGAAGACCGCCAGCAAGGAGGCAGGCGAAGGAACTTCTTCGGCAGGAGGAGCCAGCCACCCCGTAATTCAAAGCATCAGTGGCGGGTTCGAAGGGTTCAGGAAGGAACCGGGATCCACTCGTGTCGTCCGTCACGGCGAGGCATCCAGCGCAACCACCAGGCCGATGAAGGCATTTGGCGTCGAGTTCAAGCCATGGTGGAGGAGAAGGCTACTCCGGCAGCAAGTTGTTCAATGCGACGAGACGGGCCGCTTCTGGAAGAAGATGCCTCGCCGCACCTACCTCAACCCGAGGAAGGAGATTGCCAGGCCCCAAGCCTATGAAGGACCCGCTTCACCTTCGTTGTGTGCGAATGCCAGCGGGGAGCTGTAAGGTCAAGCCCCTGTTGGTGTACAATCCCGAAATCAGGGCCTTCAAGGCCACAACATCCAGAAGGACAGGTTGCCAGTGATTGTGGGGTCCAAGGGCCGCGCATGGGTCAACACGCCTCATGTGCGTGGAGTGGATCAACAGGGTCTTCGCCCGACTGTTATGGTAACCGAGGAAAGGATGTTGGCCCTGAAAGTGCCTCCTCCCTCTTGGACAAGCTCCTGCGCACCCTCCTGGACTGGAAAAGACATCTTGCAAGAGTTCTCCTTCATCAGAGGTCCAGTTTCCTGCCGCACAACACGACCTCCCCTTGCAACCCATGGACCGCAGGGGATTGCCACGTCAAGAGATCTACACCAAGCACCTGTTTCAAGCGTTGTTTTGTTGATGTTACGGAGAGCACAACAGCGGACCCGTTGAGAGTTCTGGAAGCAGCATTTTGATATCGTCGGGTGCTTGAAGATGGTGACTTGGCCTGGCAGAGATCACCAGGAGCAACCTAGGGCTGCGTGGAGGAAGCGGTGGCCTGAAAATGCTTCGTCATTGAAGGGGTCCAGACCGAGGTGATGAGCCAGGGTGAAGAAGAGATGTGCACGAGATCTGCTCCATCGAAGGGTCCCTGGGAACGACGTGGACAACGAGGACGTGGAGGAACTCAGACGAGGAGCACAACGAGGACCTGCAACAGAGGACCTGAAGGCCTTGCAGCCATGCAAACCTCGCGTGGATGAGGACGTCTCCTGTCGACAGGGGACCGCAGGAGGAGGCTGGCGGGGGCCATTTTTTGTGCCACGGCAGAAATTAAAGACATTTGGCGGCAATCCACAATGTGTCCTTCTTATTTGAGAAGCACCAACCCTTGTAAGGTGCGCACCAGCCATGCCATTGCACATTTGATAGATGTATGCCTTAGCCATTGTGGAACTGCTTAAGGGCCGGCAAAAAAGCCAGACATCCTGGGACCAGTTCTTCACTATAAAAAAAAAAAAGGAGAGGGGAGAAACCGTCATCCAAGAAAAGGGAAAAGGTGACCCCTTAAAAAAAGGTGATCCTTAGAAAAAAAACACCAAATTTTTTTTTTTAAAAAATCTTTGTAATGCATTGGCTAAATTGGCTGAAGTGGTTTTAAATTGCTTGAATGGCTGAATTGTTTAAATTTGGGCTTTTTTTGGCTGCCCCACTCCTCCTCTCCGCATCACTCTGAGATGCCAGGACCAGATGCCAACTAGCAAAGAGAATTCAAAACAGTTTTTTTTCTTATCTTTAAAACTTTAGAATGGACCCTGCCAGTCCCATTGTTTAAGGCTCGTTAGTGCCTCAGGCAACTTGTAGTGTAGGTACTTATCTTATAGGCCTCTATTTTACCTTTTGTTTTGACTTGCAGGTTCAGTCTGAGGATCATAGAACGCATTAGTTATTTTCAATTGAAAAGGTGTTTCGGTATACGAATTTCGGTACGAAAGGAATACGGAACAATTAATTTCGTA
>NC_056525.1:11120240-11136614 GCF_019175285.1 Sceloporus undulatus | reverse complement strand
GCCTAGGGCGGCCAAATATCTAGAGCCGGCCCTGGATGTCTTTGAAAGCAATGTGTCTGGACTGGAAATGTCATATGATATCATGAACGTCTGCAAGGAATGTGATTGCATAAGCTGATTGTTCTACTTAATGAAACCACAAAAAGGAGGATAAAGCTGCATGCTTATTCTCATGTTCTATAAAGTTCCTAAAAGACCAAAACTTAAGGTATCCTTAAGAGGAATGCTGTTCTGCCTACTAGACGATACTGTTATTTACAGCCTTGGGAATTCAGGTGACCAAAATGGTTAACTCTAAGGAACTCTAGCTAGATACAGGCTGCTGCCACACTGCAGAAGTAATGCTGTAATTCTCATGGAATCCTGAGATTTGTAGTTTGTTGTAGCATCAGAGCTCTCTGACGGGGAAGGCTAAATAGTTCACAGATCTACAAATCCCAGAATTCCATAGCATTGTGCCATGGCAGTTCAAAAGATGAGAAACTGTGGCCCCATTTAGACTGGCATCAAAGATCTGGAAGGAACTGGGCTGATTCGGATGCCCCTCCCCCGAATCTCTCCGTTAGCAAGTGCCCACTACAAAAGAGGGGCATTTTAAATCGAATGCATTCTGTGCCTGCTGTCAAAGGTGCCTGCTGTCAATCAAGCAATCCTTATGGTGATGTTTTGCAGGGGCATCGGAAGTGTCCTCCCCCCTCCTTTTTTTTAAAGAGCCATGCACAAAATGCCCCAAAGTGTCAATTTTTTAAAACCTCTTTTTTGTGTGTTGTGTGGGCATTTGGGTCAGATCTGCCCCTGTCCCCATTTTCAATCCCATGCAAGCTAATGCAGCCCCCACTCCTTGCCCCCCAGAATGCCTCTTACACATGTAATAATAATAATAATGATGATAATAATAATAATAATAATAATAATAAATTCCTCACCTCAGAAGTGCCAGAAAAGGATGCAATTGCCATGCATTTTATTTTATTTTATTTTTTGCTTTTAAAAGCAATTCAGGGCTGCCTCTGAATTCAGTAGCAAAAGCATGTACAGTGGTACCCCAGGATACGAAAGCACCGCCTTACGAAATTCCCGGGATACGAAAAAATCCCATAGGAAAAAACTGTTCCGGGTTACGTTTTTTTTTTTGGCTTACGAAAAAATTTTTTGGTGCTTTTCGGCGCTTTTTCGCACGAAATCGCGGCTTTTAGAGCTAGCGCCTATGGCTTTTTCGGGTTACGAAAAAAATCGGGTTACGAACGCCGCGGCGGAACGAATTAATTTCGTAACCCGAGGCACCACTGTATCATTTTGTCTAATTGACAAGAGCAAAAAATGTAACATTCGAATTGTAAGTCTAGCCCTTTGCAACATTTCTAACATTTGCATTCGCAACGTTTCCCCTTTGCTGGAAGCGAACAGATGAAAGGGAAAGTGCACAAGCCGCTAGCCCTGCTCTATCTGCCTCAAGAAAATAAATCATGCGCATATTTGGTCAAAAATAATTTTTAAAAAATATGAAAAGGGGGGGGGGAAGATGCCTGATGTGAGCTCCGTTCATGCCCTGCCTTTGACCTGAACTGAACTGACCCTTTTCCTCTTGCTACACTTTCTTCAGAGGGGCTTTGCCATTGCCTTCCACTGAGGCTGAGAGAGTGACCTGTCAGTTCCAACTAAAGTAGACTCATGGAATGAATTGGGAATAAAAGGGAAATGCAGTGCAGGCATTCCTGTAGCATTCTCATATAACACAAATAATAATAATAATAATAATAATAATAATAATAATAATAATAATAATCCAGGAGCAATAGGAAAGTAGAACAAGCAAGCACCCAAAAAAAATAATGCGCATAAATTGTCAAAAGAGGCTGATTTCCCTACATCCCCCAGCTTGGACCCACAGCCCTACTTCCCTGGGCAATCCTCCTTCCTTCCTTCTGACCCTCACCTCCCTTTGAGCTTTCTCCACCACCCCCCACCTCCCTCTGACAATAATCCAGGAGCAAGAGGAAATGAAAGTAGAACAAGCAGCCTGATTTCCCTACATGCCCCAGCATAGCCCCGCAACCCAATTCCCCCTGGAAATCCTCCTCCTCCTTCCTTCAGACCCTCTCCTTCCTCGAGGATGCCCATTGACCCTTTCCCCCAGCTTCTTCATCCTCCTCCTCCTCCTGCTCCGTTTTAGGATCCCCTCCATGGCTCCCTTCCTCCCACGGCCCCTTTCTCCTCCTCCTCCTCCTTCATCACTTTCTCCACCTCCCACCTCTCTCTGACAGCCCTCTGCAGCCCAAAAGTCACCCCTGATTTCCCCCTTTCCTCCTGTCACCCTTTGCATCCAGATTCCCCTTTTTTCGGCTCTTTCCTCCTCCTCCTCCCCACTCCCTTCTGATGATGGGAGGGAATGCTCCGACCTCTGCCCGCCCCCTGACCCTAATCCCTCCCTAAATTTGCCCTGATCATGATCGAGGGAAAGTTCAAATTTCGCGCAACCTGGGTCTTTTGAGAAAAGATGGATTTTAGCCCGAATCTGGATACGCCGGGGTAAGGGGCATTTCCTTGTGCAAGCCCCAACATGGATTGTGACGGAATAGGGCCCAATATGAACTTTACGTGGAAGAATCGCTTTCAAACCCGGTTTTTAATGTAGTCTGAATGGCCCCTGTATCAATTCTGCAGTGTAGATGCAGCCTTAGATTGGTGAGTATAAGGCAAAGAACCTTCAATCTTTTGCTTTTAAACTGTAAGCTGTTTTGAGTCCTAATTCTGGGAATAAAGTGGTATATAAATGATGATGATGATGATGATGATGATGATGATGATGATTCAGTCCTGCTGCAAAAAGAGAGGGTGGGGGAACCACTCCTGTTTCATAATCCTAGGGAATTCTTGGATTTGTAGTTTGGTGAGGTACTCATAATTCATTGCTAGAGCTTTAGTTTGAACAACTACACTATTAGTTCATTCAAACTATCCCACCAAACTGCAAATCCCAACATTCCTTATGATCTAGTTGTGATAGTTGAAAGTGGTACCAAACTACTATGACTTTGTTGTGTAGATGCACTCTGGTCTGAATTTTATTGGTTAGTCTGAACTAGAATAGATCCACTGAATCTCATTAGTAAATGGGCTGTAAATCTCATTGGCTTTTCTCTTGACATGAAGATGGGAGCTGGAATCCTGTTGGCTAGTCCCAGCTAAAGGAGACCTGTTGGATCCCTTGATGAATGATGAACCAATATGTTAGGAAATCCTGTTGATTCAATGGGTCTATTCTAGCTGGGATTACTAGTACGATCTGGGCCTTTATGTTGGGGATAGCAAATAGTATGGACTACTGGAAGGTATGGTCCAAAAACATGTGGAGAGCCATACCTTATGGTCCAGAAATATCTGGAGAAGTACCTTTTGTCCACTATTACATAATGCCATATTGCAGCTAGAGAGAACCTTTGGGAAGGGAATGGCTACCAAGACAAGTGCTGTTGCATCCACCTGCTGCAAAAGACAAATGAAGATGCAGAGTGTGAAATGAGTGTGTGAATAGTTTAGGTTTGGATCTCTTTCCTACCAGCAAGCTGCAATGTGACAATCAGAAGCAGGATATCTGTTGCAGTTCCTCCTTGTCCCAGGGATCACTGCCAGGAAGGGAGTGGAAACATCAGTCTGCTGTGCTCTGATCAACAGGAGAACAGACCTCTGGTGTTCACAGCAGCTGATCTGGGCAAAGCAGGATTAGGTGATTTTACAATTGTGTCCATAGTGCCATGATGGTGAATACATTTGTTGTTGTTAATTGCCTTCGAGTAAACCCTGTAAACAAAACATATCAAAGCCTCCCTATCTTCTACCTCTCTGCTCAGGTCCTGTAGTCTCAGGCCCATAGTTTCCCTGATTGAGTCCATCCATATGGCATGTGGTCTTCTTCTCTTTCTACTACCTTCCACCTTCCCCTGCATCATTGTCTTTTCTTATTGATCATGCTTTCTCATGATGTGGCCAAAGTATGACAGCCTCAATTTAGTGAGCACATAGGTACTGTGAATATGAATACATCATGGCTCCATGACTCTAGGTTACAAATTCATAACTGCAATATTGAATTCCCATCATGTTTTTTTCTTAAGCATTTGGAACTTAATTTACTTGCAACTGTGTACATGGATCAGAATGCTGTACTTGGGTTATGCCTCTGTAAATGGACTTATGTATGTGGGAATTAGAACTGGGCAGTTTCATAATGTCCATAGCCAGTTGAGGGCTGGTGCAGAGCCAACACAGTGTCTGATTACACACTGATGTGCATAGTGCACTGTATAAGGATAGATCATAGTCTGGAGTTTTGAAAATGTAGCAGTCTGAAACCTATTGCCTATTTCTTTCTATTCCACTAGGTGGCAGCATTGTCGCATTTATGATCTATGTTCTTCTGTTTTCCAGTTCCAAGAAGAGCAATACTGTTGAATAGTACTACTGTATTGTTCTCTTAACAGGGACGTAGCCAGGATTTTAGGAAGGGGGGGGGGGTCCAGACTAAGTGCCACCATTATAATGGGGCTTGGGCACAGCAGCGCAGCAGCACACACCATTCATTTTTCTAATGGAAGGGGGGCCAGCTACGTCCCTGAACAATGTAATGCTTTCGAGTTTTATTATATATTAAAACGTAAACTAACTTAGCCCTCATGACCAGTTGACAAACCAGTATATTTATACACTATAGATTTACAATTTCTTGTAATTGTGAGTACAGTAATAAAAGACTTCAAAAGATTAAAATATAATTCTTCCACTACAAAATTTTTATTTCTAATGCCAATTTGATAACTTTCACTTCTTTTCCTATAAGAAGTTGTGATACATTTAATGTGCTTACCTCTTTTATGTTGCTGTCAGAACTTATTTGCTTTCTGATCACAAACACATCCATCTGAACACTCAATAAAAAACTGTTAAACTATTTAATATCACATTTAAAGAAAAAATACGATGTGTTATGCAACAAACATGGCAGGCACGCATAATGCACTGGATATCATTAAAACTAAACACAGACAGTCCAACAGGCCAAGGGATGAAGAGGGGAAGATGCATGTCCTCCAGTGGAATTCCTAGCTGCAGTGTATGTTTGGTACCATACATTCCCAGAATTCCCTAGCACTGAGCCAGGGCAGTCGGAAAGCAGTCTGAAAGCAGTCTCAATTATAGATTATGCTGCAGGTTGGCTTAATAAAGTTACTGCAAAAGTATGGGTTTTGGAATTTGTCATGTAAGACCCACAAGGTAAAATTTGTTGTAGTGGTTTGAGGTTGAACTATGACTCTGAAGTCTGGAGACCAGGGTTTGATTTCCAGCTCAGCCATGAAACCCAGTGTGCCTTGGGAGTAAGTCACACTCTCTCCGCTTCAGAGGAAGGCAATGACACAGCTCTTCTGAAAAAATCTTGCCAAGAAACCCCAGGAAGGTTCATCTTAGGGTTGCCATAAGTTGGAAGGGCTTGAAGGCACACACAACAACACAACAACCCATATCACAATGCCCTGTAATGGAACTAATTCTGTTTTAACTTAGCAGTGGCAACACTGTGAGCAACTACACTGTAGAAATAATGCATTTTGACACACTTTTAACTTCCAGGGCTACAAAAAACAAAACAAAAACCCAAACCCCTGGAATTTGTAGTTTTGTGAGGCACCAGCACTCTTTTACAAAGAAAAAACCGCTTGTAAAAATACAAATCCCAGGATTCCACAGAATTGAGCTACAACACTAAAGTGGTGCAAAGTATATAATCAAAGTGTAGATTCCCCCATGCTATAGAATTCTGGGCTTTGCAGTTTGGTGAGAGGGGCATTTGGAAAGCTCAGCCAGAGAGAGAGATGGGGGAGGCACTGAACTACAACCCTAATCCCACAGCATGTGGCCATGGCAATCACTCTATAACAGTATGATAAACTACTCAAGTTGCAGTGATGGCTTTTGATGAAGGAGGGTTGACCTTGCCAAGCGCCACCTTTTCATTGGTGCTTTCTTCTCGCACTGACGGCGCTCTGTCCAATCACAGGCAGGAGCGCGAGGGACTCAGGCAGGGTAGGCATTTCCATAAGAAACTGACCGCCATCACTCTCTTCTCATATCCAAACAGAGCCCCTGCCAGAGCCATCCCTTTAAAGTGTCTTGATTCACATACCCGCCCTCCCTCCCGCTCCCTGCGACCTCCCCCCTTTTCCCTTAGTCCCATCGGAGTCTGTGCTTTTGATGGCGGGGAGGAGGAGGGGGAGGAAGGAGCTTGAAAATCCCCAGTCCTGATAGGGGGGTCTGGACCCCCAAAACCCCTCCCTTGGCTACGTCCTTGCTCTTAATATTATTTGAAATACAACAAAGGGGCTATAAAGAGGGCAGCATGCAGCTGCCCCTTTCCTGGTTAGATCGGAGTCACAGCAAGCTCATGCCACTGCCCTGATCCAGTCTCTGGAGAGTTCAAAAAGAGCCAAAAAAGTGGCTCCTTTTGCGCCCTCTAAAGGCACACCTAAAGGCACCTAAAGTGGCGGCATGGCTTAGTGATGGCCCTTCAATCATGTGGATGCAGCACTGGAGGGTTTGTCATGATGATGCACGCCTTCTGGAAGGGCGTGCGCCATCATGAATTCCTGTGGTGGAGGCAGAGCATACAGCATGTGGACGCTGAGCCTTGACTCCACCACAGGTCGGCACAAAGTGCTGGTCTGTAAGGCCAAAAATTCACAAAAGAGTAACCTTTATTGGCCAACCAAAATGCACAAAATACATCATGCAAGCTTTGAAGCTTCACCGGCTTCTTCATCAAGCAAAGTGCTGATGTTAGAGTCTCAAGCCTGCATTTTGTCTCAGATGTTACTTCTGTTGTCAACTAAGATAGTCTAGAGGGATCTTCATGCCAGCAGAGTTTACCCCACTCAGTACCCCACGGAACTTCAACCGAGCTAGTTTGAAACGGAACATGTATAAGAAATGGAAAAAGGGGAAATCACAAAAAGGAATTCAAAGAATAGCAGGCATGTGTAGGGGTAAAGTCAGAAAAGCTAAAGCACAGAATGAACTCAGGCTTGCTAAGAGGTTACGAACAAAAAAGGCTTTTTTGGATATGTCCGCAGCAAAGGAAGAAGAAGGAAACAATAGGGCCACTGCGGAGAAGAGGCAAAATGCTAACAGAAGACAGAGAAAAGGCAGAATACTCAACACCTTCTTTGCCTCAGTCTTCTCAGAAAAGGCAAAGGGTGCTCAACCTGGGATAATGGAGCAGAGGACAGAATAGGGGAATTTCAGCACAGAATAAGTAAAGAGATAGTAGAGGAAACCTGTTCAACCTAAACGAATATAGTCTCCAGGACCAGATGAACTACATCCAAGGTATTAAAAGAACGGCAAATGTAATAGTAGCCGTGGCAATAATCTTTGAAAATCCTGGAAACGGGAGAGATCCCAGCAGACTGGCGGAGGGCAAACGTTGTCCCCTCTTCAAAAAGGGGAAAAAGAGGATCCAAACAATTATCGTCCAGTTAGTCTGACACAATACCAGAAAGATTTGGAGCAGATCATTAAACAGAGAGTCTGTGAACATCTAGAAGGCAATGCATAATCACAAAAAGTCAACATGGGTTTCAGAGAACAAGTCATGCCAGCAAACCTAATCTCTTTTTTGATAAAATTACCAGCTTGGTAGATGAAGGAATGCTGGGGATATAGATATCTTGATTTCTGTAAGGCCTTGACAAGGGTTCCCATGACATACTTCAAACAAGCTGGTAAAATGTGGGTAGACAAAGTAACTGTTAAATGGATCTGTAATGGTTGACCGGCCGAACAAAAGGGTGCAACAATGGCTCCTTTTCATCCTGAGAGAAGTCACCAGTGGGGTCCCACAGGGCCGGTCCTGGGCCCAGTGCTATCAACATCTTATCAATGACCTGGATGACAGAATTGGGAGACATACTTATAAATTTTCAGATGACACCAAATTAGGGGGAATAGCTAATACCCCAGAGGACAGGATCAAGATTCAAATGACCTGAATAGACTAGAAAGCTGGGCCAAAGCAACAAATGAATTCAACACAGAGAAGTAAGGTATTGCACTTAGGGCGGAAAATAAAATGCACAGATATAGGATGGGTGAAACCTGGCTGAATGAACTACGTGTGAAAGGAGACTAGGAGTCCAAGTAGACCACAAGTTGAACATGAGTGAACAGTGTGATGCGGCAGCTAAAAAGCCAATGCTATTTTAGGCTGCATCAATAGAAGTATAGTGTCTAGATCAAGAGAGTAATAGTGCCACTGTATTCGCTTTGGTCAGGCCCCACCTAGAATATGTGTCCAGTTCTGGGCGCCACAATTCAGAAGGACATTGAGAAACTGGAGCGTGTCCAACGGAGGGCGACAAAAATGGTGAAGGGTCTGGAACCATGCCCTATGAGGAACGACTTAGGGAGCGGGGAGGTTTAGCCTGGAGAAAGAAGGTTAAGAGGCGATATGATAGCCCTGTTTAAATATTGAAAGGATATCATATGGAAGAGGGAGCAAGCTTGTTTTCTGCTGCTCCAGAGAACAGGACCCGGAACAATGGATGCAAGCTACAGGAAAAGAGATTCCACTCACATTAGGAGGAGCTTCCTGACAGGTAAGGGCTGTTCGACAGTGGAATGCACTTCCTCTGAAGGTGATAGAGTCTCCTTCCTTGGAGGTCTTTAAACAGAGGCTGGATGCCATCTGTCAGGGATGCTTTGATTTGGCTTCCCTGCATGGCAGGGGTTGGACTGGATGGCCCTAGTGGTCTCTTCCAACTCTACGATTCTAGGATTCTATGGCCTGTTACAGACTGCCAAAAAGAAGCTGCTGGATCTCTTTGGAGGTATGCATTTAAATGATCCATGGGTCCTAAGAGTCCGGAGGTCGCGCCAAAGCCACACTCCATTCCTAAGCACAGGAGTGCAGCTTTGGTGTAGCTTCCGGATTCTTAGGATGGTGGATACCTCCAAACAGCATACCTCCAAGAGACCAAAGCAGCTTTATTTGGCAGTCTGTAGGCCTATGATTCTATGGCCAGTGGGAACTAGAGCAAAGGGCAATAAAAGGCAGGTAATAAAGTTTCAACTCAATTAATACATGGTTATTGTTGTCTCATTCTCTCTGCTTAAAATGAAGCTCAAGTGCAATTGCCAACTCTAAAGAATCCTTTTCCTTTCTCTTTTCTTCCCAGAAAGGAAGAAAAGGACAGATGGAATGTACCCACACAATTGTATAAACATGCTTTATACCTGAGGCCTTACTTGGCACTGCACTGAAACAGTGTTTATGTCCATGAAAGTTCATGTTGAAATAAAAATCAGTTTGTCTTAAAGATGAGAGCCAACATGGTATAGTAATTGAATGTTGCAGTACAACTCTGGAGACCAGGGTTCAAACCCACGCAAACCACTGGGTGACTTTGGGCAAGTCTAATCTCTTAACCTCAGAGAAAGGAAAAGGCAAACCCACTCTGACATTTGCCTTAGGGTCACCATAAGTCAGAAATGACTTGAAAGAATAGCACAACAACAACAAACCAGTCTTAAATGTGCTGCCACATTTCCTTTTTTCTCTTCCCCTTCCTCTTGTCTTGGGACATGCCTTTGGACAATTACTGAAGCATGCTTAGAATGAAATGGAATTTAAGAAATCCAGCCTTCTTGCAGAGCCCTGCTGGATAATGGGATATTGTGCCGCTGCGACTGAGGCATTGTGTTTAATGCATAGTTGAATGCAGTGCGCCCTTACTTTACGCGGGGGATCCATTCCGGATTCCCTGCGTAAGCAAATACTGCCTATGTTTGAGACCCATTTAATAATGGGGCTTGTGCTGGGTGGCGTGGCGGCGTGGCAGTGTGTGCGTGCCATGGGCACATGCCCCATTGTTTCCTATGGGATGTGCCACTCCTTCTCCCCCGCATGGCTTTCAGTGTATGCTGAAACCCACATAAGCTCCCCACTTGATGAGGCGCACTATAATACAATGTAACATGCGAGCCTGCATGGTGTAGTGGTTTGTGTGGAACTACAACTGCGAAGACTTGGGTTTGAATCCCGGCTTGGTTGGAAACCCATCGCATGCCTTTAAGAGAGTAGAACACTGAGGGGAGTAAGCTTGTTTTTTGCGCTCCAGAGAACAGACCCGGAACAATGGATGCAAGCTACAGAAAGAGAGAGTTCCACCAAATTAGTAAGATCTTCCTGACAGTAAGAGCTGTTGGACAGTGGAACACACTCCCAGAGAGTGATGTAGCTCCTTCTTTAGAGGTTTTTTAAACAGAGGCTGGATGGCCATCTTTGGGGTGCTTTGATTGTGAGTTCCTGCATGACAGAATGCGGTTGGATGGATGGCCTTGTTTTGCTCTTCAACTCATGATTCTATGCTTCATGTCATCCTCTCTCAGCTTAGAAGGCGTGAAGCAAACATTTGCACAAACCAGCAATCTTGCATAAACCTCCAATGTAGCTATATGGAAGCAGTGTTTTTTTGCAGAAAAAACTCCCACACATTATTTCTATACTGGCTGCTTACTTATGTGTATAATTAAGCAGCTGATGTAGCATTCAGTCTTGGTGTTATTTTCATGCAAAAACCATCTTTCCATATAGCACATGGTGTGTATGTATGGCACTGGATAGACAGGCCCTATGGGGCACCATCGTGACATGCGAGGGGTGCGCTTCCAAAGCGACTCCCCCTCGCACAGACGAGGGCGTCAAATGTGGTACCTGTACATACGGTGCCACCATTTTGACGTGACGGATGCATAGCATCCGCACGTCCTGGTGCCTTTGTGATGCTGCAAGTGCACCATAGTGCCTTGCGATGTCACAACGGCGCCTCAGAAAGAACCTGCTTTTTGCAGGTTCTTTTTGCTGCGCGAGGAGCCGGCGTTTTGTCCACGGCGCCCTTGTGCAGCAAACCAGGGCAGCAGCAGACTGCCCTTTTGGGGCATCTGTATCTCGCCTATGCTCCTCCAGCCCATCTTAATAGCCAGCAGCCAGATCAGGAGAAAGAGGTCTGTTCAGATGCTGAGGAGTGCAAGAGGGGTAACATTTCCAGACTATATGCGATGCGGTGAAAAGGGGCCTGAAACATTACTCCTTGCTCCTGACTAGCAGCTGGGCAGACCTCCTTTGCCTAATGGACAGTTGGGTGTTAAGGTGACGGATGTGCATTTAATGCGTGGCCCATCCATGGAATCCGGGTTTGTAGTTTTACTAGGTCTTTAGCCTTCTCTTCCAAAGCAGGCTAGTGCCTCACCAACAACAAATCCCAGGATTTGTGGATGGAGCCAGGGTAGTTAAAGTGGGGGCAAACTGCATTATTTCGACAGCGTAGATGCACTCTCACATGTACATAGATGACTGCCAGGATGGTTGCTTTCAAATAAACATGCGTACAGTAGTTCCTTGGTTGTTTTTGAGAAGAGCTGCGGTATTTGTGCTTTGAACAGAAATGAAACTGAAAGGCAGCCAGGGGTGGAGGGATGGTGCACAAAGCCAAGCCGCTCCCCCCTTGCTATCAATAACCACATCAAACTCTTAATCATGGTGTTTAATTAAAACAGAGGCAAAGGTCTATGCATTAATAATGAGGCCCCAGCACTTTGGCAGTCAGGCTAAATACAGTTTTAAAATTAATAATGGAGCACCGTGGCATTGTGAGAAAATGAAATCGTATTAACACTTAATAAAGTCCTTTTTTGCCGAAGTTCCAGCATCTCGGGAGTGAAAGAATGAATACTGCCTGCAGGTGAAAGCTGCAGAAGGTGATGATGCACATAAGCTGTTTTCTTCACCCAGGAACCCTCTAGACTCTTGCTGCCCTGGAGGCAGGGGGGAAAAGCAAAGTGCGGATAAAAGGAATATGTTGCTATGGAATTAACTATCACTAGTGATGGCCACCACCTGAGTGAATTCCAAGAGGATGCACAGATTCATGGATGAAAGGCTATAAACAGATGCCTGATGAGAAGATTATCAAGGCGCTTTACAATCGCCCAAAAGGTGGTCTGCGGCGCCGTCTTTGCTGCGTGAGAGCCCCAGTGGCTAACTGCACAACTCCCCACACAACAAAAAGAGCCGAAAAAGCGGCTTCTTTTGCACCGTGGAAATGCGCCCCAACGCACCAAGGCACACTGGCGGCATTATTTCCACCGCGCGGCATGCAGACACTAGGCACCGCGATGCCAGATGGGGCGCCTGTGTAAATGGGTGCCACCATTTTTTAGCACTCGGCACGTACTAGGTTAGGGGCGTCCAGAAAGGACGCCCCTTCTAACCCTAGTACGTGCTGAGCCGTACTTTTTGCTGTTTGTAACAGGCCATAGCTACTATTAACATGGGGCTTCTCTTATATTACAGTGGTGCCTCGGGATACGAAATGATCGGCTTACGAAATTCGGGATACGAAACGTGGATAGGAAAAAACTGTTTCGGGTTACGAAAATTTTTTCGGGAACGAAATTCATTTCGGCGCGAAATTCAAACGATGCAAAGTGCAGCTATAGGCTTTCCAGGGCTAACGAAAGCTAAGGGGCTGGGTTAGGGTTACCTTTGCGCGAATTTTGAATTTCGTTGCAGCAGTGATTGGCTTGAGAAATCAAGCTGATCATCTGGATTGGCTAACGAAATTGTGGGGGTGGCTTGGCTGAGAAACAAAAGCCGGCTTCCATTGATCTGCCCCCTTGTCGCCTTGTGGGACTGTGGTGAGGAAGAGTTTCTTTTGAGCCTAACTCGTGGTTCCCTGTTGTTTGGACTTTTCCTGGCTTCTGCCTTTGGACTGTTCGGCTTTCCCAGGTTACACTTTCGGATCAAGACCGGCCATCAGTAATTTCTCTACAGGTAGGTGGTGGATTCTTACCTTCTTCTTGTGGGGTGGGGTGAGACTGTGAGCATGCTTTTGCTGTGGGGTGCTGGTTTGCTTTCTTTATGGCTCTGCTGTTTTCAAAGTGTGGAGTGTGGCTTTTAAAAGTTTCCTTTGCTCCATGTGGGACACAGAGTCTCACCATAGCGTTGCATTTCTGATTTGATGCTGGGTTCTTTCTTCATGGCTCTGCTTTTTCAAATGTGGACTGCGGCTTTTAAAAGTTTCCCTTTGCTCCCATGGGGACAGAGAATCTCACCATAGGCTTGCATTTTCTGATTGTGGATGCTGGGGTTGCTTTCTTCATGGCTCTGCTGTTTTCAAAGTGTGGACTGTGGCTTTTAAAAAGTTTCCCTTTGCTCCGATGTGGGACAGAGAGTCCTCACCATAGGCTTGCATTTTCTGATTTGTGGTGCTGGGTTGCTTTCTTCATGGCTCTGCTGTTTTCAAAGTGTGACTGTGCTTTTAAAAATGTTTCCCTTTGCTCCCATGTGGGACAGAGAGTCTGACCATAGGCTTGCATTTCTGATTTTGTGGAGCTGGGGTTGCTTTCTTCAGGCTCTGCTGTTTTTCAAAGTGTGGGGACTGTGGCTTTTAAAAGTTTCCCTTTGTCCCATGTGGGACAGAGAGTATCACCATGGCTTGCATTTTCTGATTTGTGGATGCTGGGTTGCTTTCTTCATGGCGTGCTGTTTCAAAGTGTGGAGTGTGGCTTTTAAAAGTTTCCCTTTGGTCCCATGTGGGACAGAGAGTCTCACCATAGCTTGCATTTTCTGATGTTGTGGATGCTGGGTTGCTTTCTTCATGGCTCTGCTGGTTTCAAGTGTGGGACTGTGGCTTTTAAAAGTTTCCCTTTGCTCCCATGTGGGACAGAGAGTCCTGACCAGAGGCTTGCAGTTTCTGATTTGTGGATGCTGGGTTGCTTCTTCATGGCTCTGCGTTTTCAAAGTGTGGACTGTGGCTTTAAAAGTTTCCCTTGCTCCCATGTGGGACAGAGAGTCTCACCATAGGCTTGCATTTTCTGATTTGTGGATGCTGGGTTTGCTTTCTTCATGGCTCTGCTGTTTCAAAGTGTGGACTGTTGCTTTTAAAAGTTTCCCTTTGGTCCCATGTGGGACACAGATCTCACAATAGGCTTGCCATGTTTTCTGATTTGTGGAGGCGGGGTTGCTGTTCATGGCTCGGCGTGTTGGGGGTTTTGGCCTATGGGTGTGTGTTCGGGGGTGCTTTGGCCATGGCTGTGATGATTGAGAGTGTGGGGTGAATTTTGCAAGTTTGGGCCAGAGAGTGTGACCATGGGGGGTGGGGGTGGTTCCAATTGTGGCTTTTGTGCTCAGTGCCTGTCCTTTTTTCCTTTTTAGGCTTGAGCGATGGCGCCCAAGCCAAGCGGTGAGAAAAAGAAGAGGGCTCCCTTGTCCTTGGAGGACAAGAAGGAAATCATCGCCAAGCACGAGAGGGCGTGCGCTTGGTGGACTTGCCAAGGAGTAGGGACGAAACCTTTTCGACAATTGGCAACTGTCCTCAAGCCAGAAGAGGCCATCAGAGCTGTTGTGGCTCCAGCGAAGGCGGAACAACGATTGCCAAGCAGAGGACACCAAAGCAACGAGGAGATGGAGCGCCTTCTGCTCCCTCTGGATAAAGAAAAGGAGCGAGTCGGGGACACTGTGACCACCTCGGTCATCTGTGAGAAGGCCACCACACATTTTCGAAGACCTGCCAGCAAGGAGGCAGCGAAGGAACTTCTTCGAGGAGGAGCCAGCCACCCCGAATTCAAAGCACAGGGCGGTTCGAAGGTTCAGGAAGGACGGGATCCCTCTGTCGTCCGTCACGCGAGCATCCAGCGAACCCCAGGCCGTGAAGCATTTGCGTCGGTCAAGCCATGGGGAGGAGAAGGCTACTCCGGCAGCAAGTGTTCAATGCGACGAGACGGGCCCTTCTGGAAGAAGAGCCTCGCGCACCTACTCACCCGAGGAAGGAGATTGCCAGGCCCAAGCTATGAAGGACGTTCACTTCGTTGTGTGCGAATGCCACGGGGACTGTAAGGTCAAGCCCCGTTGGTGACACCCGAAATCAGGCCTTCAAGGCCACAACATCAGAAGGACAGGGCATGATGGGGGTCAGGCCGCGCATGGTCACACGCCTCATTCGTGGAGGGATCAACAGGTCTCGCCCGACTGTATGGTACCGAGGAAAGGATTTGCCCTGAATCCTCCTCCTCTTGGACAAGCTCCGCGCACCCCCTGGACTGGAAAAGACATCTTGCAGAGTTCTCCTTCATCAAGGTCCAGTTTCCTGCCGCCAACACGCCCCCCTTGCAACCATGGACGCAGGGGATGCCACTCAAGAGATCTACACCAACACCTGTTCAAGCGTTGTTTTGATGTTACGAGAGCCACAGCGACCCTTGGAGTTCTGGAACAGCATTTTGATATCGTCGGTGCTTGAAGATGGTGACTTGGCCTGGCAGAGATCACCAGGAGCAACCTAGGGCTGCGTGGAGGAAGCGGTGGCCTGAAAATGCTTCGTCATTGAAGGGGTCCAGACCGAGGTGATGAGCCAGGGTGAAGAAGAGATGTGCACGAGATCTGCTCCATCGAAGGGTCCCTGGGAACGACGTGGACAACGAGGACGTGGAGGAACTCAGACGAGGAGCACAACGAGGACCTGCAACAGAGGACCTGAAGGCCTTGCAGCCATGCAAACCTCGCGTGGATGAGGACGTCTCCTGTCGACAGGGGACCGCAGGAGGAGGCTGGCGGGGGCCATTTTTTGTGCCACGGCAGAAATTAAAGACATTTGGCGGCAATCCACAATGTGTCCTTCTTATTTGAGAAGCACCAACCCTTGTAAGGTGCGCACCAGCCATGCCATTGCACATTTGATAGATGTATGCCTTAGCCATTGTGGAACTGCTTAAGGGCCGGCAAAAAAGCCAGACATCCTGGGACCAGTTCTTCACTATAAAAAAAAAAAAGGAGAGGGGAGAAACCGTCATCCAAGAAAAGGGAAAAGGTGACCCCTTAAAAAAAGGTGATCCTTAGAAAAAAAACACCAAATTTTTTTTTTTAAAAAATCTTTGTAATGCATTGGCTAAATTGGCTGAAGTGGTTTTAAATTGCTTGAATGGCTGAATTGTTTAAATTTGGGCTTTTTTTGGCTGCCCCACTCCTCCTCTCCGCATCACTCTGAGATGCCAGGACCAGATGCCAACTAGCAAAGAGAATTCAAAACAGTTTTTTTTCTTATCTTTAAAACTTTAGAATGGACCCTGCCAGTCCCATTGTTTAAGGCTCGTTAGTGCCTCAGGCAACTTGTAGTGTAGGTACTTATCTTATAGGCCTCTATTTTACCTTTTGTTTTGACTTGCAGGTTCAGTCTGAGGATCATAGAACGCATTAGTTATTTTCAATTGAAAAGGTGTTTCGGTATACGAATTTCGGTACGAAAGGAATACGGAACAATTAATTTCGTA
>NC_056525.1:11089177-11112016 GCF_019175285.1 Sceloporus undulatus | reverse complement strand
CTTTAGGTGGATTGATTTAAGCAAGCCACAGCCCTGACTTTTTAAAAACCTGAGCAGAGCAATTAATAACAAGGTCTCCCGGAGGTCTCTTCAACTGGATAGTACATAGCAGCAATGATCTTCCATCTACTTCTACCCTCTACATACATCTGGATCATATCCACAATTTCTTTGCCTATGGCAGAGTAATTTCATGATAAAAACTGCATTTCCAAGTGCTCCATGTGCCATGGAGTATTATATACACAACACACAGCACCAGTCTTAAAGAAACTGCACCGGTTGCTAATTTGCTTTTAGTTTGAACTCAAGGTTCTGGTGCTGACCTTAAAAGCCCTAAATGTCTTGGGACCTTGATACTTGAAGGAACACCTCCCTTTATACCAGGGGTGGGCAAAGTGTGGTCTGTGGGCCACTTGTGGGCCTTAGAGCCCCAAGTGTGCCCCCTGAAGCCCTTTAGAAACCCACCAAAGCCCATAGTCTGTTTTGCCTGAAAACAGCCCCAAATGTGCTCAAGCAACAGCAATTTGTTTCCCCTGACTTTCCAAAGCCCCCCAAAACATGAAAGTGGGAAAATAAGCCAAAAATTACAAAATGGTAGCCAGAGCTGCCATTGCATCACTTTGAGCATGCTGAAATCCACTGGTGTTGCTGGCTGAGTGGCTTTGTTGTGGATGTGTGCCTTCACGTCGTTTCTGACTTATGGCAATCCTAAGGTGAACCTATCATGACTTGCCGGGGTCACCAAGTAGGTTTCCATAGCTGAGCTGGGTGGGTGGGTACAGGGTAAAAAAATGTCCCATTCCTCCTGTACAGTTGTCCACCCCTGCCCAATACATATCTTCTCAATAACTGAAGCCATCCCCTGTGTTCCACCAACAGAAGCCATATATTGTGGGAAGACACAGGGAAGGCTTTTTCAGTTGTGGCACCCTCATTGTGGAATGCTTTCCCCTTAAAGATCTGACTGGTAGCCAGTGATGGATCCATTCTAGCACCAACTCCAAACCTGACTTTTTATTAAAGCCTTTAGAGACTAATTTACTTCAAAGTGTTCAAGTGTACAAGTTTTGAATTTTTGCAGCCTTTAAGGTTATTTTAATTGTTCTTTTGTTTAATATACAGGTATTTTAGTCTTGCTTCAATTATTTACAGTTCTAATTCAGAGGTTTATTAAAGTATTTATATTGCGTCATCCTGGGAGCCCCAGACATCTATAAACAAACCAACAAATAAATAAACAAATTATTCCAAAATTCCCTTTCCTTTGTTTCAAAATGGGGAAAAGAAAAAAGAAAAAGAGTTTCCAGTATGAATGACGCAGGTTTGATTGCTGGAAGAACTGAAGGATGTTATTTATTTAATGCATTTATTGCACTTACATCGTACCTTTCTCCCTAAATGGGAGACAAAGTGGCTTGCAATAATTTTAAAAACTAAAACAATCATATACAAAAGGTAAAAAGGAATAAAATATCAATATTATTAAAACATAATTGTTGTTGTGTGCCTTCAAGTAATTTCTGACTTATGTCACCCCTAAGATGAACCTCATGGAGTTTTCCTGGCAGGTTTCTTCAGAGGGAGTTTGCCATTACAATCCTCTGAGGCTGTGACAGTGTAACTTGCCCAAAGTAATTTGAACCTTGGTGTTCATAGTACTACTTCTGTGCTCATTACTCTATACCACGCTGGCTCTTAAAACATGATTAAAAACAGCTTAATGCATACAGTATTTAAGACACAGGTTCAATAAAAAATTGAAATATACTTTCTCTCTCTCTCTCTCTCTCCTTTTGTGTTGTGTGCCTTCAGGTTGTGTTGTGACTCTATCACAGGATTTCCTTGGCAAGATTTCTTAAGAGGAGGTTTGTCATGTTCTTCCCTGAGGCCTAAGGTCATCCATCTGGTTTCATGGCTGAGCTGGGGATTGAACCCTGATCTCAAGAGTCATAGTCCAATACTCAAACCACTGTGCCACATTGATTCTCTCCCCAAATATGTGTGTATTTAACCACAGGCTGGTACAGACTGGCAAAAAGAACCAACTTCCCAGCAGCTTGGGGGTGTGGTGTATGCACAAAGCATGCCCCTAAGACACTGGGAACACACTGCATGGTGGCAGCATTGCAGTGTTTCGGCAGCACAGCGTTTAGACGGTGCACGCCACTGAAACCTGGAAAAACTACTGTAGTGACAGCAAAGGCACCTTTTTCCTGGTGCAAAAAGGAGTGCCAGCTAAATGCAGGGTAGGAGGTATGGTGTGTGGCTGCCGCGGTCCCAAAGGGGTGGCGGCAAGCTGCTCCTTTAGGGCCATCTGTTTTGACCCCACATTTAAAAACACACAATATAAACAATAAAAAACATAGCATACACCAACACACACACACACACACACACACACACTATCAAACCTAAAATATTTTAAATATCCATTGATTTTTGAACTATAATGTAACTTCCTAACTAACTGTAGTTATATTATTTAATGTAAATTTCTAGATTTTCTCTAATATTAGTTGATCAATCAGGTCTCTATAGCTTAAGTCTGTCATATGTACAGTCATCCCTCCTGATTTGCAGTCTCGCTGTTCACATCCCTTGGTCTTTTGCGGATGGCAAGCCGGGAGGGACATAATGGTGTGTGCATCCCTTTTGTAATCAATGGGGCTTCAATATTGGTGATTTTCTCAATTCACTGGGGGGTGGGTGGGTGGATGGGTCCAGAACGGATCCTCCACAAATCGGAAGGGACAACTGTGTAATAATTCTGATTCTTTTCTAATATATTTTCCCATTCCTTCTGTATCTCTATTTTAATAACATATAACCAATTAGTTTCCCTCCTTTCTATAAGTTCTCTATATATACACTTCCTAGTTTGACTCTCATTTTCTCCAAAATTTTCTAACATATGTATATTTTTACATACATACATATAGAGTGATTAAAAAAGAATGGTGCAAAAGCTGTTTTAGGGGTGAAACAGATGGGCACAATACGCCGGCTTTGGGGGCAGTGTGGGGGTGTGGCATTTTGATGACACATGCACTGATGCCACCCCCAAGCCAGCATCACATCACTCGCCCAACCACATGGCAGGCATCATTGTGGTGCTCTGGCGGTGTGGTGTTCATACGCTTCACACTGCAGAAAAGCCACCCTTTTTGTGCTGGAAAAAAGATGGATTGGGGCTGCGGCCTTGATCTGGTGCTCAAAGGGGTGGTGTCAAGCCGCCCCTATATGGCCGTCTGTTTCAGCCCTTATTTGGTTTTGCACCATTCTTTTAGAACCACCAGGTGTGTGTGTGTGTGTGTGTGTGTGTGTGTGGTTTATACACAAACATTCACACACATACACTTATATACATAATATGTAGAGAAATTTTATAGCATCTTTGAGAGTGACTGAATGAAACTCTCACAGAGGACACCACTGCACATACTTCAACACACCATAGCTTAAAAGTGTAGAACCTGGACTCTACTGAATTAATCAAACTTTTCCCACTATACTGTTTAATCTAGTTTATCATGAGCAAAGAGGGCTGTGGCTCCCTTGTGCCTGTTGGCTGTGATGGCGCAAGCTGTAATGTACCAGCTCTGGAGTCTCACGCACTGTGTGCAACGCAGAGCCAATTGTCGTAATGTGGCATGAAATTAAAGCGTGGTGCTGCTTGACAACAGAATTTCAATTTCTTCCTTGCCTCCCGTTGAACCAAGCCTTTCCCTCTGCATAGGCTGCCTCCGCCTTGCACTGCCACTGCCTGATCTGTACAACGCAGCCACTTTTGAGAGAGCACTGAGGCTATTAAGCTGATCTGCATCTCAGCACACTCAGTCTGATCTTCCTCATATTGGCTTTCAAATGGTGGATTATTTGACCATGAAGAGCTAATAAGCGTACTGGTCTTAACTTGTTTCAGTTCTGTGAGGGCTTAGAACCAGATTAAGAAGCTTCTCTTTAAACATGGAAGGGCATCACACAACCCACACTAAAAGTCAGTTCAGTTGGAGTTCTGTGAAGACATTCCTGGATTATTCTGCCCGGTCTTTTCTTTTTTTCCCTTCCCACCTTCAAACACATATGCAGACATGGATGGCATTTGTGCTTTCTATAGCAAGGGTGAGACCCATTTGGCTTGTGACCCTTGCAGTCCCTGGATGTGTCTCTCTGTTTATGTGCCTTTAAGTTACCTGTCAATTTATAGTGACCCCATGAATTTCATTGAGTTTTCTTAGGCAAGGAATACTCAGGGGTGGTTTTGTCAGCTCCTTCCTCTGAAATATACCCTATAGCTCCTGGTATTCCTTGGCAGTCCCATCTAAGTACTAACCAGGGCTGATCCTGCTTAGCTTCCAAGATTAGACAGGATCTGGTGCTTTTACTGCCACCAAATTGCTGGAAAATGAAAACTGCTGGTCCTAGATGCCTCCTGGGAGCCAGTGCGTACCATCCAACTGCCTTGACTAGTCCTAGTTAACCCTCTGCCTTGTTACTTTTTCAGCTGCTTTGAAAATATACCACTTTCTTTCTTCTCCTCCCACTTTTCTCCTTTCTTCTCAGCTTTCTTTCATTGGTAAAGATGAAACTAAGCTGCATATAAGATGGCAATTTAGGATACTCTGTTTCTAGCATTATTCAGTAGATGATGGTATTGTCCTCTAAGGGCCCTGTCTTCATGGGCCAAAAGCATGGGTATCCCACTGCGCTGCTTGGCAAGACCACTGCTGTGATGAGTTGCTTGCTTCCAAGCTCAGACCAAGGCACCCAACATCAATCACATGGCTGGGCACCTGAACTCAGAGTGAAGTGACCAATGGTGAGAGTGGCCACACTGGGTGGTACAGAGGGATGCCCATGTGAACAGCCACCTAGCATCAGAACGCCAGATCTTCTGTGACTGGGGACATCTTTTCAGCCATGGTAAGGGTTTGGTGCGGAACAGCCCATTCTCTTCCATGCCAGCATTCTCTGAAGATGCTAGCCACAGCTGCTGGTGAAACGTCAGGAATAAACTTTTCTAGAACATGGCCATATACCCAAAAAACCCCACAAAAAAACTAAGCCTGGACATTGTTTGGTCTGTTTGCACTAGCCTCAGGGATTGGGTCCTGCATCATCCAGTCTCCCTGCTGAGAGGATATGGGTGGGGGTGAGAGGTTAGTTTACTTGGCCAATGTAGACAGGGCCACAATTTTTTTTAACTGCCACATACTATGAAGCCCATTTTCATCTTTGGCAACTGAAGAAGGGAGAAGCCAAAACATTTTGCTTTTGATATACATTTTTAAATTCCAGTTCACGCCATGCATCTGAGGAAGTAGACCACATCTACAAAAGCTTATGCTACAACTTCTATCTTGTAGTTAGTCTCAAAGGTGCTACACGATCCTTTTGCACACTGATTTTTCAGACTAAAACAGATGTTTGTAAATGCCTTTTTCTTTTTGTAAATCACTTCTCTTTTTCTCTCTCTTTGGCAATTAGTTGCATCCTTCTTAGATCCAGGACAAACAGGGGAGACGTTGGCATGCACACTTTCTATCCAACATTCTAACTCTGAGATTCCTCTCTCTTGCCAAGAACCCTGGGAAGAAGAACCAGGCCCTGAAATCTGTGGTGGCCAAGTCACCTCGATCCCAGGCAGTTGCTCATCCTTGCTCTAATCATGCTCAAACCTGAATAATTCACAGATCATTTGACTGTCATAGTTGCTTCAGTTTCTGAGTGGGTTGTTGATTTGAGGCTGATTTCTCCTTTGGGTGAAGGCACTACCAACCAAAGCTTGGAAAAGTTATTTTTTGGGACTAAAACATTCCCCTAGAACAGGGGTGCCCAACTTAGAAGGAGGTAGGGACCAAAATTAAGGTCTGCTAGGTTGTTCGGGCCACCAATAGGTTTAGGACAGGAAAATGTAGGACATTTCGGTGACATGTAGGACATTCACGAAAAATTGAGGGCATGACCAAATAGAAGCTGGAAGCATATAAATGTAAATCCTTACTTCTTAGCCATGCTGAAAATGGAGGACATTTTGGAATCCCTCCTCCTGGACAGGAAGGCTGAGATGGGAGACATGTCCAGGAAAAGGAGGGAAAGTCTGGTCATCCCTTCACTCCTTCCTTCCTTTGCTCCCTCCCTCCCTCCCTCCCTCCCTCCTTTCTTTCTTTCTTCCCTTCTTTATTTTTTTGCTTCTTTCTTTCCTCCCTTCCTCCTTTCTTCCTTTCTCTCCTTCCCAACTTTATTTCCTTGCTTCTCTTTCCCCCCTTCCCTCTCTCCCTCCCTCCCTTCTTTCTTTCTTTTTTCTTTCTTTTCCTCCTCTTACCCTCTCCCCTTCTTTCTTTCTTCTTCACTTCCTTGATTCTTTCTTTCTTTCCTTCCTTCCTTCCTTCCTTCCTTCCTTCCTTCCTTCCTTCTTTCTTTCTAGTGGAGGAGGAGAAGGAGGAGGGGGATGGGGAAAGAAATAAGGACGCCTGCGCATCACATTGTCCTCCTCTTCCTCTGCCAAGTCATTCACCTTTGAGCAGCCTGGGGATTTTGCCAGGTGGGCAGCCTTGCTGACTTGGCAGAAGAGGAGGAGGACAACTTGCTGGGCAGGGGTCCTTGTCTCTTTCCCCCATTGATGGGTGGGCAGCCTTGTGAGAAGGAGGATGGGGGAGGATGGGGGTAAGAGACAAGACAACCCGTCCACCGCATTGTCCTCTTCTGCCAAGCCGTTCATCTGTGAGAAGCAAGGCTGCCTGTCCAGTAAAAAACCCAGGCCACGCGAATGACACGGCAGAGGACAACCCTTTCCCCCCTCCTCCTCTGTCGAGTCGCTCATCTTTGAGTGGCCTGGGGGCTTTGCCAGGCGGGCAGCCTTGCAAGGACGAGGATCCTGAATCCTAGGCTGCTCGCCAAAAGTGCAGTGGCCTCCTCCTCCTCCTCCACTCTCATCCACATCCCAGTAAAGACCCTGGGCCCCTTATCTTAATGAGCCAAACCCCTGCCCTCTCTTGCTCTTTTGCTCTCTCACTCCCTGCTCTCTCTCTGCCCTCCCAGCTCTACTCTGCCGCTTGCCCTACAAAAAGCTCCTCCCTCTGGGCCTCACTCCCTCTGGGTTGAGAGGAGCTGTAAGCCTGCCCCCAGCAAAAGCTCTCCTGGGAAGTCTGGGGGAAGAGTCCATTGCTCCCATCTTCCAAAGCCCTTTGCGATCAGGGAGGACTCTGGGAGCCGGGACATCCTCCTCCTCCTGATTATTTGGCCCTGGGCCTCCAGAAATCCTTTGGTGGGCCGCATGCGGCCCCCGGGCTGCAAGTTGTGCACTCCTGCCCTAGAAGAAGAAGAAGAAGAAGAAGACAAACTTTTCCAAGCTCTGGAATGAACTGGTGCTGTCCAAGCATCTGTCAACTGCCTCTAGGCTGGCATCAGAAGAGATTGTTATTGATATTTCTTGATTTCCTCATTCGTGCTGATCTGGCCTCTTTCCTGGCCTGACAAAAATGCTGTAAGTATGAATATTTATGATGATCTCACTAGTGACAGACCAGTCCAGCCCTGTAGGCCCAATGGAATTAATGTAAATTCCAGTCAACCATGAAAACCCACTCAAATTGAACTGTATTTTCAGCACAGTGGATAAAGCACACATCAAAGAGCCGAATTCTGATGAGATAATTATGCACAATGGAGCTCTAATCATAGAAAGATTGTGGATATTGCTGATAAAGTATAATAAATCTTTTCAGCTGAGGGCTTGTTCTGCTGAATCAGGCTTGCATTTGGGATATACACCAAACCTCAGCACCATGCCTTTGTAATACTGATGCTGTCTACTAAAAGGCAGGAAATTTTGATCATAACATGCTCAACATTGATTCACATCATGATGTCACATGCTGTACTTGAGAAAGGAAAGACACTGACTGCAGCTGTTGAAATCAGCCAGGGAAGGACTCCTCTGTGCCTCTTTTATGTAGTCATATGCAGAGATTGGAAATATTGCTTACTTTGGTTTGAAACTCCCAGAATTCTCTAGCCAGCATGGCTAGTGGCCATGGTAACGTAATAACCCAGCCCAAATATGACCCAGGTTGCAGCAAATTACCTTGCTGTGCATTTGACTAGATGTGGGTCCACTCAGTAAGGTGTGGACAGGGCTAGCTTTGCCATTAGGATGAGGGCCCATTCACGCTGCACAAGTATAGTGCTGTTATTTCACTTTAAATGTGATGGCTGCATCCTGTGGAATCATGAGGTTTGTAGTCTGGGGAGGCACTAGAGGTCTCTGGTTAAGGATCCTAAATGCTCCTTCCAATGCTGTCAGTCCCAGGATTCCATAGGAGAGAAGCATGGTAGTTAAAGTGGAATAAAAGCACAATAACTGTGTAGTGTGAATTTAATTTCAAATAAATAAAAAAATGTTTTTAAAAAAATTTGGGGCCTCTCCTTTCTCCTCCCGCTGAGCCTCACCCCACCCACAACATCTCTTCAGTGTTTTAAAGGGACTCAGAGAAATGCCACAGCCCATTTGTGCCCAAAAGGAGATTTTTGGGGAGCAGTCATGTCACCCCTTGGAGTGTCATCTGGTGTGGCCTGCACTCCTTGCACCCCTTCACAATGCCCATGGATATGTTCTTAGACTTCTCTAGTGCAGTCTGCTGAACTATTGAATTAGAGCTCCATGGCAGAGAATTGCAAGGACCTCACAAAACTATAAATCTCAGAATTCCACAGGATGGAGCCATAACAATTAAAATGGTACCGAAGTGCTATACTAGTTTAGACTGGACACATCCTGAAACTGACTGGTATATCTTTAATCAGAGTCAACATTTTTTCCTAAAGGCACATCAGTGATGTGGCTGGTGCTTCTTGACAGGGAGGTACACCTGCATACCTATATAGGGAGGACATGAAAATAGGTAGGGGAAGTTGAGGAACTGCTGGAGGCCATGATAGCAATAACAATAGCAAGTACATTTCTATACCGCTTATCAGTGCACTTAAGCATTCCCTAAGCGGTTTACAAAGTGTAAGGTAATTGCTCCCAACAATCTGGGTACTCCTTTTAGTGACCTCCTTGGAAGGTTGGAAATCTGAGTTGAGCCTGTGCCCCTGGCTGGTATTGAGAGTGAGTGGCTGCAGTACAGACATTTAACCACTGTGCCACCAGGGCAGTTGTGGTATTGGCAAAAGACAACAAGAGAGGGAGAAGGAAGAAAAGTGTTGGCCAGAAATGGCATTTATTTTGCCGCTGCAAGTATTGAGATGGCTGGAACCACCAGTGCCTCTAGATAATAGAAACAGGAAGTGATGTCTGCTAGTGCCATTTTTTGCTTGTTGCAGAGTTTAGAGTTCTTTGGCAACTGTACAACAACTAAACCTTCCCTCCAATCCATCTTCTAGTGCATTCACCACCCCAACACAGATATTTTAACACATTCACACAGTGGAAAGCAAGGAGGAGGGGGGGCAGAGCAGCATCCAGTTATATTGCTATAGTTGAGGGATAGGCAGCTGTTGAAGACTAGGAGTCCAGGCTGCCTTGGTGGACAATGTATCTCCACTGAACTTGCTCCTGCAAAATATAATCAATTTGTTTGTCTTCAAACACCCTTTGGGGTACCAGGAACATTTCATCATATTTTCAGGGTTTCATGGGCTATTTAGGAGAGGCCTTTTGTAACAACAGGAAGTGAGCAGAAGTGTCTTCCTATTCACTTTCTGGTTAAAAAAAAAGCCTTCTATTGGGCCTAGATTTTCCCAGGGGGGCACAAAATGTGGTGGAAAGGCATCCCATGCTCCTAGAGGACATTTTGGGGGCAAAAAATATTTTTGGATTTTTTTTACCCCTTGCTTCCAAGTTGGAGCAGCATATATATCTCCATAAGCTCAACAATCCACAGAACTGGTGTACAACTACCAACAGCCTGCCCAACATAAGTTTTTAGGGAGATGAAGAAGTGCTGTGCTCTAGGCCAAAGGTGGCGGGGTCTTCCATGTCAATGGGGCAATGAATCTGCTCTGGGCTTCAGTCTGAACTGTAAAGCAGCTAGCCAAGCTGTGTTACCCTATTCCCGAATAGGCTTAACACCTTGGATGTCTCTCTTCATACTAGAACCCAGCCCTTGTCTGCACCAGCACTGCAGCTTCCCTGACCTGCCCATTACCTTGGCCTCCATTTCTGTCTGTATGCTCATCTTGATGGGAATGCTGAGTAGCTCTGCAGGATGCCCATGCAGCCAGCTACCAAGGTGCAAAAACTGAGAGCTCCAGATCTTCACAGAAGATCCAGAGCAAGTTCATATTAACCTTGGTATGCCCCCAGTTCTAGTGCAGGGTGTGCCAGACCCACACTTGTACTAGGTTTTGGCCATGCATGATCCAAATAGGACAATGGCAGAATGGGGGGGGGGGAATGGGCCTCTTGACCCATACAGACAAGACCCCAGACTGGCATGGATCCACCAGCTGCCATTGGGCAGATGTTACAAACACTAGAGAACTGAAGAAGAAACACAAACTGCCCCAGTTTATTGGTCACTGAGTGTCTATGTAGATGCAAGATGGAGTCTGTGCAGGAGAGGTATTAAAGTATTGCTGGGGTTGAAAGTTAATGGTTCCTCTCCCTCTACATTGACTGGAGACCTAAGTGAAACTCAAATGACAGCTTATTTTCTCTCAGACTCTCTGGTTCTTGATTTGGTTTAGACTGAAGGCCTGGAGGAACATGCCAGTCTCTGTATTAGGGATGAAAAGAATATTCAAAAATATTTAAAAATTGTAAAAAATAAATACCGTAAATATATTTCTTGAGTTTTGGAGTAGCCCAATGAGAAATATCATTTCCTGCAGAGAGGAAAATTTTTGCTTTGCAGAAAATTTCCTTTGCATTTTCTGCAAAGGAAAATGTTTCCTCTCTGCAGGAAATGATATTTCTCATCAGGCTACTCCAAAACTCAAGCAAGCATGCAATTGGGCAGAATAAGTCCCAAATTGCAAATCTTTTTTGAAAAGAAAATTGCTCAAAATTTACTTGCAAATTAGTGAACTACATCTCTACTGTATATCAGTTATGCTTTCCAAGCTCTGTAATTGGCTGTGTTCACAATCAAGTTTACCACTTGCTTTCTTATACACCATAGTAGAGTCCCCTTTGTGATTTATTCTGGCGTAATGTGGGAACACAATGCAATGCAATGCAATGCAATGCAATGCAATACCACAGTACAGTACAGAACCTTATAGTACAATACAATATGTAAGACATACTTGGAAGCTGTTTACAGTGTCAGTGGGCAACAGTGGAAATGGAAGAGAAAACTATCATCAGAGAATGCTATCTCATTGGTACCCACAACTTTTCAGAGCTAAAATCTAGGACACATGTGGCCAAGCAACATCACAGTGTAGTCATGGTCACAAAAATTATCAGTGAGGAAGAACACACAAGCTGCAGCAGTTTGCTTTTGCTTGAGCTTACTGGGAAGGACAAGATTTTGCCCTCTCCTTTCATCTTCCTCCAACTGAATTGCAAACTATTTTTGCAGTTTGAACTCAGTTTAAAGCAATTAACATAATATTGGATGAAGAGGGAAAGTGGGAGAAAGAGAAAGAAACTGAGACATTTTAAAAGCAATTGTGAGGAGAGGATTAATTGGCACAGTGCCTATTAGGACAATTGAAGAGCATGCAACCAAACATATTGGGATTAACATGGCAGCTTCCTTTCTTGACTAAGAGATGATTTTCTGTGATGTCCCCACTATCATCCTCCCACCACTCTGGCCATTTTAACTCTGCCACTGTGCTGGCACTTGTACCATCACTGCCAAAAGGTTCACAGGTATCCACAGAGGTCCTGGAACCAAACCCTAGTGGATAACTAGGGTCCATTATATTTATATTGGCCTGATGAGTACTTCCAGCTGGAATAAGCCCATTCAGTCAATTGTAGAATGGTGAGTCAACACTTAAGTAAATCCCAGTGGTGTAATTGGTCTACCCCAGCTTTAACTGCCAGGAGGATTTAGGCCTACTGAGAGAAGAGAATGTTAAGAGGTGATATTATAGCCTGGAGAAGAGAAAGTTAAGAGGTGATATGATAGCACTGTTTAAATATTTGAAGGGATGTCATATTGAGGAGGGAGCAAGCTTGTTTTCTGCTGCTCCAGAGACTAGAACGCGGAACAATGGATGCAAGCTACAGAAAAAGAGATTCCATCTCAACATTAGGAAGAACTTCCTGACAGTAAGGGCTGTCCGACAGTGGAACACACTCCTTCCTTGGAGTGTAGTGGAGTCTCCTTCCTTAGAGGTCTTTAAACAGAGGGTGGATGGCCATCTGTAGCGGATGCTGTGATTTGGATTTCCTGCACGGCAGGGGGTTGGACTGGATGGCCCTTGCACTCTCTTCCAACTCTATTATTCTATGATTCTATGAATCCACCATCTATTAAATTGCCTGATATCACCAATAGTCAAAGCTTCTTTGTTCTGTTCTCAAACCAGAAGGATGCATAGACACACACACAAAGGCTACTTAAGGACAGAGGGAGCCTGCAAAAAATTATGGTTTTATATTTCTCCACTTCTCTAGGCTTGCATCAGGACTTTGGAAGTTTGTCCCTCTTGTGGCTGCCTGCAGCAAATAAACAAAAATCCAGGGGAAGTTGAGCACTATCTTCAAACAATCCCCTGAATGTTATTGTTCTCAAAGTTGTAAGGCGACAACTACAAACAACTTCAGAGTTGCAAAAGGAAGACTGTTTGCTGAAGGCAAGGTGATATTCCCTCATTAAAATACAGTTGGGCAAAGTGAAGAAGTCCCTCTTAAAAAAAAAATCACATCTGTATCAGGAGGGTAGAAAGTCTGTGCTATTGCAGATCAGAAAACGCTTGCAAGTCCTTATTTGCCAAAGAAAAGTGGGGGAAAAAGAGAGAGAGAGAATGATTATAATGGTGCACTGAGTGACCCTGTGAGAATTGTTAGTGTAGCTGCATGTTAAAAGGAAACATTTGTTAACTAAGTACAGATCACAACAATTGTATTTGAGGGGTTGTTAAAAATATCAGTTCCTGATTCTGCATGGACTGTTTCTACAGAATGTGCTCCTGAAATAAAGGCATGGAGTCTCATCTGCCCACCAATTCTTTAGATATTTCTAAAATTCTGTGTGGATAATATAATGGCCAACTATGCCTGAATCACTGGAAGCTAAGTTACACAACAGAGATGGACAAAATGCACTGGCTGTGCTAGCTGGCAGTGATGGGAGTTGCAGTCCAACACATGGGGGGGGGAGATTGGGAAGGGCTCAATAATTCCTTCCTTCCTTTTTTCCTTCCACATCCTTTCTCTACTCTTTTTTCATGATGGGCTGAGTAGTCTTCACCCTGAAACAAAAGGAAACCCTGTCTTTACTTCACTTCCCTCTCTCATTTTCTTCTGTTTCTCCCCTGTCATCATTTTCCTCTCTCAGTTGTCCTCTGATTCTCCCCTGTTGAAATATAGAATGCAATTGGTTTAGGATATGGACTTGTAAGGAGCTATACTGGTTGAGAGATTCTGGATGCTGTAGTCTAACATTAATATTTTCAGGTCCTGCCACAAAAAAACAAAAACAGAACAAAACAAAAACAAAAAAACAAAAACAGAGTATGTATTCTTGAGGGCATTCACGCTCAATTTTTTGTCCAGAGGAGATGAGGATTACCATGCTGATGCATATTGGGATGTTTGTTCCCATTATGTTTCGGGCTCGTGAATCTCTCTGAGTAATTTTAACCCTTGTGTTGTTCACAGATGCTATTCTTTCAGGATAAAATGGAACTGCCTCCATTCCATTGAATAATACAGAGTGATCTGAATCAATTTGGAAGCATATTTACCTTGCTGAAGATGCAGATCAATGCTGATCTTTCAGGAAAATTTGGGGGAAAAAACGGTATTGAATATCCTGGGTTAAGTGGGTATTTTGGTACTGAGTGCATTCAGGGTGAGTGTGAACACCAAGGAAATAATCTGATTTCACCCCACAATATTTTGGTAGTGTGAATGGGGCCCTTGTATATCTTCTTTCCTCCCCAGATGCATGAAGGGTGTGAGTAGGTATGCACATGGAAGAGGTTGGGTTAGATGGCCATTGGGGTTGCTTTCAATGCTATATTTTTTTGTGTTTGTTCTTGATATGCATCTTCAAGACATTTTCAACTTATGGCAAACCTAAGGCAAATCTAATGGTGTTTTCTTAGCAAGATTCATTGAGAGGAGATTTGCCATTGCCTTCCCCTAAGGCTGAGAGCATGTGATTTGCCCAAGGTCACCCAGCAGATTTCCATGGCAGGGCAGAGATTTGAATCCTATTCTTCTGAACACAGAGTCCAACATTCAAATCACATATGCCATGCTGGCATCTATAATTTTATGATTTCATAATTTGATGAAACCAGGAATCTGAGATCAGTGATGAAGCCAACACATCGAGATTGGATGGTCATCTCTTGGGTTTGCATTGCTTGTATAATCCAGCATAGTAAAGATTAATTAGAAGGTCCCCGTGGTCCAGTTCTATGATTACATGATTGTATGACTCTGAAACCAACACTGGAATGTGGACCACCTCTTTAAGCAGCACTAGTTTAAATCACCTTGTATAATTTGAAGCGTAAAGTCTGAATGTAAAGCCAGAGCAGATTCACTGGCCTGAAAGTTGAAAAGACAGCTGCAGTAGAAATCAAGCAATCCCATACATTCTTCAGGCAAT
This sequence comes from Sceloporus undulatus, assembly GCF_019175285.1. Taxonomy (NCBI): domain Eukaryota; kingdom Metazoa; phylum Chordata; class Lepidosauria; order Squamata; family Phrynosomatidae; genus Sceloporus; species Sceloporus undulatus. Next base: position 11,097,266 of record NC_056525.1, on the reverse strand, counting down.
CATCTTTCAGGAGAGGTCCCCCCACACCCTTCTTCATCCTAGTAACATGTACTGATACCCTAACCATTTCTGATCATTCATTCTTTTCTTCTGATACTCCTCAGTAGTTACAGCTTATTATCTCTCATGTGGATTTGGGCGCTCTGCTCCTATTATCTGTTCCTCTTTCGTTCTACCTACTGGTTTCTGCCTACCCCATTAGTCATTCTACCATGACATAAATAGAGACCTTCCACATCTGAACCATTTGGGGGGTAGTATTGGGTGCCCTCAATTGGGTGCATTTAAGACCTACACCATCATTACATGGAAATTTGGAAGTGGGCATGAATCTGAAGTGGGGGGTGACAACTGTCAAAATGGACCCTTTTGCTATTGTACAAATCTGCTGTTTGATCTGCAGCAAATGGGAAGGGATCATGTACAGTTCTATGTCATGAAAAGCTTCTCCTTCTTTTCTCTGAAGTTCAAATCTTTGTTAAAAGGAAAGGAGGAAGCCAGGCCATTTTGGTGACAATGGACAGTCAGCAAGTCTGATTTCAGGAAAGAAAGGATAGTTTCCTATAGCTGTACACTTGCTTTCCTGTTACTGTGAATTGACACACTTATTTTCCCTACTGTGCATCCATGACATTCAAAAACGGTTGAGTTAGATTGTATAAGACGCATCCTACAAAGAAAAAAAATCAATACAAGTCCCTTATAATGTGAGCTAAAATACTGCTTACACTAAAGCAGTCTCCGCCATCCTGTAAATGTATTTAGGATGGCAGTTCTTAGAGTCTACAGTGCAGCTTTGGCTTTCCAATGTTTCAGACTACAGCTCCCATAATCCCTTACCATTGGCCTTGCTGGCTGGAGCTACTGGGAGGTATTTCATAACATCTGAAGGGCCAAAGATTCCTCATCCTGGTCTTCAACCTCTGATTGGTCACCGCTGATGTTGTTTGGATATGCATTTCCTGGTTTACATATGAAATGGGTATGATGGGAGCAAGAGAATGAAGCTGCAAGGCAACTCTCACTGGCTGAGATAACTGACAGAGATCCTACATTAGGCTTGGCCAGTATAAATCTTTGCAAGCGAAGTTATGTTTAATTCTTTTACTCATCCCTTGTGTGGAATTGCTATGTTGTACAATTGAGCCAAGGCAGAAAATCTGCAACCAAATGAACAATTAAATGTACATGAGCATCCATGCACTATATGCATCCATGTGCAGTGTATTTGCACATCCATAGCACAATATACTCATTGCTTCTGCAGCCTTGTACTGAGCACAGCTATTCTGCAATGAATTAAAATGTCCAATTGCATCTGTAGGAGATTTTATGTGAGACACTAACAGGATTCTGGCCATTGAGAACATTAAGAAATGCATTTGTTTCACTGCACCAGAAAATTTTGTATGGAAAAAAGAGGCAGAGGATACTACAATCTAGACATACATCCTTCCCTCCCCAGTTCCCACTTTGATTGTAAAGATCTTCATTGGTTTTGACACTTGAGGTGACTGGGGGATGCGATATTAATTCTGACAAATGCTAATAATTTGTAAGTGTCACATCCCTTCTACCATGAGTGGGAATTCAACATGCTGTTTGTCATAAAACCTCTTTTAAAAAACATTTCTCGCTATGTGTTAAAGACATAGTGCTTCCTGTAGCCAAATGTACACAGGGGCAAACATTCTTTTTAAAAATGTGTAAAGTGGTTTAGTTACATTGTAACACCATTGTCTCATTTTTTAAAACCATCTGATCACATAATAAATAAGGATAATGATTATTTTCTCCCTTCTATGTATACTCAAAACCGCTAACCTTTCATAGATGAAAAGTGGCCAAGCATCACCAGAGTGAGGAGGAATACTCAAGCTAGGAGAGAGTCCAGCCCCTGGACCTCACTTTTGTTCTTGTTGAAGCCCCCACCAATTCTGCAAAGCCATCCAACCCTCCAATTTTTAAAAAATAGTGTAATTTGGGGGCTAAATCATGTAGACCCTTTCCTAAATGCATAAAATCACATGAAAATACCCTTCCTCAATCCAACAAACACTCAGAATCACTTGCTACATCCAAATACTCTGTTGGCCTCTGCAGTCCTTCTCAAAATGGCATCAGGAAGTGATTTCTTGTTGCCATTTTGAGAGGGACTGTAGGTATACGGGTTTGCTGTGTGAGGATGTTCAGCGTACCAGGGGCAGGAAACTGACTGTTGGTCCCCAAGCAGTTGCCAACTAAACCCATTTCCTATACCCAACTACTTTAACCCCACTGGGAAATTAGAAGGCATTGTTGTTGTTGGGTGCCTTCAAGTTGTTTCGACTAATGATGAACCCAAGGCAACACTATCATGGGTTTTTCTTGGCAAGGTTTGTTCAGAGGAGGTTTCACATTGCCCTCCTCTGAGGCTGAGAGCATGTGACTTGCCCAAGGTCACCCACTGAGTTTCATGGCCGAACTGGGAATCGAACCCTGGTCTCCAGTCATAGTCTTAAACCACTATGCCATGCTGGTTCTTATAAGGCATTTACTTAAGTAAATCCAATTGATTCAATTAGTCAGCTGTACTGGGTCTGGCAGTTAGTTTGAGGCCTAAATTTCCGAATGGAGGTAAATGGAAACTTGAATTGGTTTTGCAATACTGATGTATTTACAAAAACACAGAAAGAACGAGTGGAGGTTATTTAGTTACTTGTTTCATGTACAACACTGTATATGACATTTTAGACATAAAAGAATAACAAAACAGTTCTCTGCCTTCAGGCTTACAATGTAATTAAGACATGATATGAAAAGAAAAGGGGAATTTGTTTTCTTTCCCTCTGAGGCCAAAGCAGTGTTATTTGGGATGGATGGAGGGCCTTTCATCTGACACTGGGCCTAGGCATGATGGAGCTGTGTCTGGCTCTTCTTCTCTCCCTCTGAGGCCAGAGTGGTAGCAGCTGGGATGGAGAGAAGGCCTTTCATCTGCTTCTGGGCCTAGGCATGATGGAGCTATGCCATTTCATCTTACATCGTTCCAATGTCAGGGCAGTGGCAATGGCAGTGGGCAAGACATGTCAGATCCTGTCAGGAACTGCATGATTTTTATGTGGCTGCTCCTTGCGGTAAATCACTACAATGCAAATGACTGTCTGGATTGACTCCATTGAGGTTAGCCACTGGATGCTGTCAACCAGAAAAGAATATAAAGTTCTTGTTCTTTTCTTTGAGCCACAAAATCTTCCTAAGCCAAGATCCTACATTGATTATGCTTTGTGTTGAATGTGTAGCTGAAGGAATACACATACTCACAACTATTGTCACCATTTTCAGATAGAGTAGGTGGTGAAATTGGATAAACATTGGTTGGCAATGAACCTCTGCATGCCCAGTGTCTCTGCATGTACAATTCCACTTTCACAACCCTGAAGTGAAAGTAGATGTCCAACAGCTGCCATATGTAAGATGCCAACAAGATTCCAGCCATTCTGTGTTCCTCCATTGTTCTTTCTTGTATCTTGGACCTTCCAATTTTCTTCTTCTTCCAACTTCTGCTTTCGGCTTTCTCTTTTTTCCTCTTTTAGGTCGGTTGTGACTCCAAGCCAGGATTTGACTCCTGGCTTCTGGCTGACTTCACACTGCTGTCCATAGTCCTGGCAGATTTGACACACAACATCATTAAAGAAACAACAGCTAGCTTTCTGCAGCTCCTGAAGGCTACATTGGCTTGTCAACTGGAAAGACTCATAGTTCTGTTTTCCTCTGGACAGATGACAACCCAATAACCTTGCCAGGTAGTTTTCTTTTAGCCCTCCTTGCCACATGCCCAACACTGACAAGGGACTTGTATCGCAGGCATTTGGAATGTCAACTCCCTGTCCATGCTGTTAAATTACCTTTTGCTATTGAGCTGTACCCAAGCCAAGAGAGACGGACACCTCATCTCGGCATGAAATGGAAAAACCACATCCCATAACAGTATAATGAGACTGGAAGCATCCAGTATGGCCCAGTGGAATAACTGAAGGCTTTAAATCCACCCCTTTAGGCAAAAGTAAAGCCAGACTCCTTGCTTCCGATGCAAAGATTATGGCTTTACTGACAATGAAGAGGCAGGGTGAAACTTGGCCATATTTACGGTGGTATAAGAGAGCAAGATTAGCAACAATCAATAAGGCATCATTACTGTGGTGGCATCCTCCTGTTCCCTCCCACTTGTTGGCATCACATTGTAGCCCAGAAATGGCAAACCAGCTTGTTGAGGTGAGCTCATGATGGGGCAGGAGCATCTGGACCATTTGCAAAAATGGCCTTTGTGCTCTGGCTGAGCTGAAGTTCTTATTTGAGAGGACTACAAAAAATTCTTTCACTCTTGTGCGTGCCTTTCCAATCTAGAGGAGATGGGAAGCAGCACTTTTACCGCAGGCATAGGGAGGAATGGGGAGAATAAAATGGCTGATTTTATTTAGGCCACTCTAATTGGAATGATTTCCTCCTCTAATGGGCTCATTTGGCTAGAAAGCATTCACTGAAGAAGAAGAAAAAACAATCCCAAATGGCTATCCATTTATTATGTATATCTGTGGCATGAATAGCTAGTGAAGGTGGGCTTTTTTCAAATGTTATTCTTGGTTAAATCCTACACCCTTTCTGCTTCTAAGGTAAACTTTTGAAAAGTATGTGAAAAGTTCAGCTGTAATAAGTTGGTGGGTGGAATCCTGGCAGTATTATTTTTTTATATATTTTACATTCAAAGGAAGGAGGTGCACATATTTCCCTGATGAGGAATGTTCACATTGAGTTGAAGGTTGTGGAGATAAAACCAGGCATGGGCTGCTATTGTGTACTGTGTGTCATTCAGACACAGTATCCAGTTCTTTCTGTAGGGGAACTTCTTGTTGTCATGGACCTTTAAGTTGACTCCAGTTGATTTGTTCAGAGAGGGTTTGCTATTGCTTCCTTGGAGGCTGAGAGAATATGACCCACTTCAGATCACCCAGTGAGTTTCTGTGGCTAAATGGGGATTTGAATACTGGCCTGCTGCCACACTGCAGAATTTATGCAATTTGACACGACTTTAACTGTCATGGTTCCATCCTATGGAATCCTGGGATTTATAGTTTGTTGTGACAACATAGCTCTCTAACAGAAAAGTTTAAATATCACACAAAACTAAAAAAATTCCAGAATTCCATAGCATTGAATCATGGTGTTGGATTAGAACTCTGGAGATCAGAATTTAATTCCCTGCTCAGCCATGTAAACCCACTGGGTGACCTTAGGTGAATCGCACACTCTCTATCCGAGGCGGGATACAGACCGCCCAAAAAGGACGGTCTGCCGCTGCCTCCATTTCCACCGATGGGAAGCTGATGGCGAGGCTTCCCGGCGGCGGAAAAAAGACCTGCAAAAAGCGGGTTCTTTTTGCGTTGCACTTGTGATGCCCGAATATGCAAATGGCACACTCATGACGTCGCAAGCATGACGCGACGTTTGGCGCTATGCATCCGTCGCATCAAAATGGCAGCCCCCATGTGTACAGGGCACTGCCATTTTGATGTCCCCATCAAGTGCTAGGGGTGAGGCCAGTATGGACGGTTCACCCTCGGCCAACCCCTAGCACATGACGGGGGCACCGCAAAGGCCGTCTAAATCGGGCCCCAGAAAAACTTGTGCTAGATTCTCTTTAGCAGGGGTAGGCAACCTGCGGCCCGCGGGCCGGATGCGGCCCGGCAAGGCCTTGGGACCGGCCCCCACCCGGTCCTGCCGCCGGAGCCTTTGGCCTCTTGCGTGAGGGTGTGGGGCCTTTGGCCTATCAGGAGGAGGCGGGCAAGGGGGGCAATTGTCTATAGAAGCCTCAGAAATATGCATTTATATTAACATTTTTTAAAAAATCAGCAAATTTTTGTGTGTGTCCTCCATTTTTTAAAAAAGTGCCCTCCATTTGAAAATTTTGTCCTACATTTGTCCCGGTTTATTTATTTATTTCAATTTTTTTTTAAAAATCATTTAATTATTTATTTTTTGGCTTTGGCCCCCCAGTTGTCTGAGGGACAGCAACCTGGCCCCCGGCTCAAAAAGGTTGCCTACCCCTGCTCTTTAGGATCACCATAAGCTGGAAATGAGTTGAAGACACACCGCAACAATGCTTTACCACTTTAGCGATGCATAAACATTTATTTTATAGGTGCCACCTTCAAAAAAAATATCTATCTAACAGGGTTTTCTATGTAGCAGTACTCCCACTGTGGAGGTCCCTGCCAAGGGAAATTAGGTTGGCTCCATCTCTTCTGAGCATCCAATGGACAGCTAAAATTGTATTTTCAAGGCCTTTGGTTCTTGAAACTACTCTGGCTGGTTTAACAGTTTGATTTTAAATTATTTTCAAGGAGTGTTTTTAGTTTGTTTTTACATATTTTAAATCTACAGTCAGCCTTCTGTATTGGTGGGGTTTTTGTTCTGGACTGCTTGCAGATACCAAATATTGTAGGACCTCAAGTCCCATTATTGTCAACATGCACTGGCATGTCTGTGTGCACATGCCGTCATTGATAATAATGGGGCAGGATCAGTTTATAAGCAAAAACTAGTTTGAAGGCAAAAATGTTTGTCCTACATTAAAGGAAATCAAATCTGCATTGTAAAGGATTGCTGGGTCTGGCAATGTCTGGGTTAAGAATAAAGTTGTAAATCACCCTTATTGAGCTTGTCTGGCAAAACATCAATTGCCTGCCTTCCTGACTTTGGAGGTGGTAAAGTTTCTCAGTTGCAACTCCCAAACTATTCTGTTTGAGGTGCATATGGGGTAGTGCAGCCATATTCCCACATTTCAGGGTTCATGGCTGCCCAGAATACAGTGTCCATTGGGGGGCATAGGGAAAGCACACACACCAACATTCAGAAGATTTCAGCTTAGTGTAACACCTGACTTTGCAAGACCAGAGGAGGAGGTCTTTCATTCATAGGGTGACCATAAGCAGAAGTTAGTCAGATAGCAAATAACTACAAGAAGTGACTGTTAAAATGGTACCAAACTGCTATAACTGTGTAAAATGTGGGTGTATTGCAAAAATATGTACCAGATGTTGTAGCTGATGTAGTGGGCAGTATTCATAAAAGCTTATGCCATCACAAATGTTTTTAATGTTTAAGCTTCCACTGGATTCTTTGTTGTAAAGGAGATGGATATCATTAGAAAAGACTCAGTATTTAGCTATTATTTTACATTAAAGTTCTGCTGTTCAAGTCTATCCTTTAGATTTCTATCCCTTTGTCTTTAACTATAGGCTCCTATAATGAATTCTGCTTTTCTCCACAAAAGCCCTGCAGTAGCGAATGTCTCCCCCCTACTCCTTTATCTCTACACTTGATTGAAACTTTGTACTTTCATCTTGTCTGCAAGGCCTCAACAGTTTCTGTGTCATCAAAAACAACATAACCATTATCTTTCTACTTTGGGGGGGGGGCAAGTGGAGAAGGTGAGAGTATGTGGTTAGAGTACACTGGCTATGAGTAAACTGGTTTGTTAGAAGGACTTACTGATCAACCATCTGAGGATGCATCTACACTATAGAAATAATGCAGTTTGACACCACTTTAACTGCTATGGCTCCACCCTACAAAATCCTAGGATTTGTAGTTTTGTGAGGTACCAGCACTTGTTGACAGAAAAGGCTAAAGACCTTGAAAAACTGCAGATTCCAGGATTCCATGGGATGGAGCTAGAGCACTTAAAGTGGTTTCAAACTGCATCATTTCTGTAATGTAGATGCACCCTGAGACAATTGAGTGGCGGTGGTGGGAGACAAAATCATGGCCTTACTGATAGTTCTTGGAAAGGTGGTGTCAACATGGGGTAGTAGTTTATATGCTGGACTATGACTTGGAGAATCTGGGTTCTAGTATCCACTGGTCATCATTCTTTCTAATCTTGGCCTGTCTTACAGGGATGCTTGTTTGTTTGTTAATTGAATTTATACCCTACTTTTCTCCTAAGATAGGATCTAAAGAGGATGTTCGGAGGATAAAATGGGGAAGAAAAAAGCCATTTTATTTCACCTTCTGCTCTTTACAAGAAAGATGGGATATATAGTGTGCCTGC
>NC_056525.1:11071022-11086177 GCF_019175285.1 Sceloporus undulatus | reverse complement strand
GGCCCACTGTACTAGTAAATAGATAACTATCTTCTATCTAACCTGCTTTATAGGTTTGTGATAACAAAATAAACAGAGGGAGAAGGACTAATGCCTCATTCAGTACCATGCAGGCATTTGGTGCACATTGGTCAGCTGTCCCTGGTGTGTGATGAGGAAATTAGCAAAATTATCTAACCTGTGAACACATGGTTTGCATGAAGTTAACATATTATCCTTTGCCTCTTGACAGTTACTGAAATAGAAATTCTCTTCCTCTCATTGCACAATAGGGAATTAAAGATGGAAAGAATATTTGTAAATGTTTGAATCCTAGATGAAAAAGAGGTTTTCTAAGTTTTGGGGAAACTCTGTAAAGGAGAATCCTAGACAGATGAAAATCTTTACAGTGGTGGACTTATTTTGCATGAAAAATGCATACAGTGTGTCCGTGTCATACGCGGTGCGCTTTATGCAGCTTTCAGCATATGCTGAAAGCTGCGCTAGGAGAAGGGGCGGCGTGTCCCATAAGGGATAATGGGGCACACACCCGTGGTGTGCACATGCTGCCACGCCACCACGCCACCACGTGCATGAGCCCCATTCATTTAAATGGGGCTCAAGCATAGGCGGAATTCCCTTTATGCGGGGAAGTTCAGAATGGATCCCCTGCGTAAAGGAAGGGCAGACTGTATTGGATTTTTTGGTGCAGAAAATGGCAAAATATTTTGCACAGAAAAGATTCTTTCTTGTGCAGCAAACATTACCTTAAAGAAATCTTTTTTTTGTGCAAATACAGTTCATGCTTCAGCATAAAAGCTGGAATATGACCTAATTATGGTGCCATGGGAGTCTGATCACTAGGGAAGGCTAGTTTTGACTCCAGGGATCAAGTCTCCTTACTCTAGTGTATAGGGTTGCATCCATATCAAACTTTTAATGATAGGGCAGAAAGGCTAGGATTTAACTATGCAATCATAGTGCTATAACTGTGTAGTTTGAAAGGGCTGCTTATTATAGAATGGTAGAATCATAGAATTGGAAGGGGCCCCATGGACCATTGAGTCCAATCCTTCCTTGCACCAGTGGTGACACTAGGGAGGTGTGGGGGTGTGGACTGCACTGGGTGACACCAGGAAGAGGGGTGTAACTCACTTGGACCCTCCTTCACCCTCTTGGCAGCTCTGGGATTCCTGGGACAGAGGAGGAAGAGGAGCACGCATGCACCCTTGCAGGCGGCCCTGTCCCAGGCTTCCACTCCAGGGAAAAAGCCCAGGATGGAGCAGTCTGCATGGGCATGTATGCACTTTTGCTGCTTCTCTGTCCTGGGCTTTTTCCCTGGGCATGCATGAGCTCGTCCTCCGAGTGCAGGCTTTCTCTTTTGAGAAGGTGCCCCCCCCTCCCTGCCCCATACCACCTGCTCATGAGTAGAATGGTGCAAAGCAGCGAGGTGGGTGTGACATTTTGCTCCCACCCCTAGAAGCCTCACCCTGGAAGCATCACCCATGGAAGCCCCATCCCTGGAAACCCTACCCCTCACATTGGGTGATACCCAGGAGGGGATACTACTGCCACACACTACAGGAACTCCAGCTAGAGCATCCTTAGATGTCCTGAGAAAGATATCCTCCCTCGGTAATTGGTTCCATTGCCAAACTGCTCTTACTGTCAAGAAGTTCCATTTAATGTTCACTTGAAATCTATCCTCCTGTAATGTAAAACCATTAGATCTAGCCTTACACTCTGGAGTAGCAGAGAACAAATTGACACCCTCCTCTTTGTAACAGCCATTTAGATATTTAAAAAGCACAACCATGTCTTCCCTCAGTCTTAATCAGGTTGAGCCTGCCAAACTTCATCAACCTTTCCTCATATGTTTTGTTCTCCATACTTTTTAATCATCTTTCTTACTGTTCTCTTGTCTTCCTTTTTCATACAAACAAGGTCTAGAGTTAGCCATTTTAAAATCGGAAGTAATAGTCAGTAATCATGGTCAGAAGCAAGAGGGTCCAGAGACAAGAAAACCATAAATCAATCAGAATTTCAGGAAGCAGATGGCAGGATTGTTGAACAGTCCAGGGCTCATAAATCTGTTAGATGCACTTTTGCAAGCAAAACTGTCAGAAACCTGAAGTTGTACTCAGGAGCTAGCTGGTGGTTGCAACTACCTTTTATAGGTGCCATGTTCAGCCAATGTCCAGATTCCAGGCAGTATTTTGGGAGAGGGTGCTGTGCCTCTCCCTGCGCTGTGATTGCAGCTTCTCACTTCATCTGGTCTGGGGAATGCTCTGAGCCAAACATCTGAGCCTCCATCTTTCTCAGGGACTGGGAGACCTCTCTTCCAGCTCCTGTTCTTACTCTGAACCTGACATGGCTTGCTGAAAACTTCCCTCCACAATCAACAACAACAACAACAACAACAACAATAATAATTTATAACACTCTTTTACCAAGGGACATCTGTCAGTCCTCTGAGGGACAATGTTTCCAGACTTCAAGTAAAAGACATGTTTTATAATAAGGGGACTCTTTTGTACTCTATACAAATAGAGTAACTAAAATACAGGCACAAAATGGATGGTTGGTTTGGTGACAAGTGAGATCTTATCACTCTTCTTCTTCTGGCTGTTGCAAGAACTGAAATAGCTGCCTGCTGGAAGATGGGAGATTTAACTTGGGAAAAATGGTGGAGTACAGTTTGCAATATACGGTTACTTGAAAAACTTTCCTATATCATCAATTCTTGTAATGGACAAAAGAAACAACACTCCGTTTATGGTCAGCTCTTATTGATTATATTACGGCTACCTCACATTTGCCCAAACTGCCATCAGGAACTGCTGACTTATGAAGAGACACTTTCTGCTTGAACCTGACCCCATCATGAAAGGCTTCCTCAGTGACTTTTTTGTTCATCCTAATCGTACAATACCTTAACGGAATTGTTTGTTAAGCATCCCTTTTATGTCTTTTTCTGTTAACTCACACCCTAAGCCTGTTTGAACATTTTGTTGTTGTTAATTTAGACTTTTTGTTGAACTGAAATAAATAAAAGTTTAAAAATAATAATAAAATAATAAGGGAACACCTCACAACCCTACTGGAAAGGGAGATTTACACTGTGCACTCTGGTGTAAAATCTCACTATGAATTCTGGTGTAAAACATCTGCCTCCAGATGTTTTATGTAAAATTGCACTATGTGGGAATGCCTAGCTTTGCTGCCCTTCTTGGTGCAATTCAACTTGCCTTGCTTGTGGCCTTTCCACAGGCTAGGTTTTTCCAACAATAATATATGATTACCCATTCTGTGCCTAGCCAGCTCAAGACTGTCTGGTATATATGAAGCATCTTACATAAAGCCTGCAAGAGGAGGACCTCTTGCAAGAATTGCAGTCTCCCACCAGATTTAGGATCTCACAGGAGCCCTGAACTTTTGTAAGAAGTCTATCTTTTTCAAGAATTGAGAATTCCCACATGGGCTGCTCTCTAAGCTGGAAGAGTGCCTGCAGTGGACAGTCTCTCCATCTGAACCTATTTGGCTGCATCCCACATGCCCTGGACTTGGCTTGTTGTTAGTATGGCTGGCACTGGCTTTTGAGGCATCAGCTGCACTCAAAACAAGTCAGAGCAAATGAAGTCATATGGGGATCCATTTCTTGTGAGCATTTCCTGATCTTAAGTCTACAGGTGACTGAGAGTGTAGCACATAAGGCATTATTTGAAGTGTACCTACTCCAAGCCAGCTGTGATTCCAGAAGACAGACTCCAGCATTTGGTATGCAAGACCATTTTGCTCTGTACCAAAAGCTTTGGAGTTTGGTCTGTTTGGAGTGCACTTAGCATCTGCTCATAACAAATCAAGAAATGCAGGGCTGTGCAGACCAATTATGGGACTGGACTTGATGCCTCCAAAATATGGGACATTTCAAACAAAACACTTGGAAACCCTATGTAGGCATTTGGTTGGCCCCTGTGTGAATAGATTAGATAGTCCTTTTACTATGTTCAGCATGGTCCTACTTATGCTGTCTCTGTGGGCACAAAATAGTGTGGGATTCTTGTTGTTGTCTTCCTCCTCTACACCACCATGCCTCTCCGTTTTTCTCAGGACATTGCAGGAGGTTCCTCCATGGATCTCGATTTCTGTAGGTGTAGCTGATATATTCCCCTTTTCCCTCTCCCAGTATCCATAGTTCTACATTATGATCTTTCTCCAGCAATCACAGCTTGGGAATTTTTATGGACTGTATCTCCCAGAATTATCCAGCCACTATGATGTCTAAGAGGATTTTGACTGTAGGCCAAAAAATAACTTCTCCAGCCCTGGTTAATAATGGTCACTCGTTGCTTGTTTTCAACCACTTTGTCCCTGAAAACTGCAGCGGAGTCCCCTCCCCCTGAAATCTGATAACATCTTGTATATTTTGCTTTTTCAAAATACTCTCAGATGGTTCCAAACCATAATGAGGCAATGTTCTCTTGTTCTGTGGCCATGCTGATTCTGTCCCCCCCCCACCTAGACTTGTTCTTCTACATCAAGGCTAGTCAACCATATTGGGTCCAGGGAACATTTGTCAGGGATGATGGGAGTTGTAGCTCTTCACCTCTGGCTCGAACTCACCACCTGGTTGTGCACCGCGCTGACCAGTTTTGGCCAGTGGTTATAGCTTAGCAGAGTTACAGAGAATAGGCTGAAGACCCCGACAAACTCTCCAAGCCTTCTCACTCTTGCTTCCACAGAAGTCTTCACCCTTCTTCAGGATCCAGCTGGCTCTTGTAGCTTCACCCAAGACACCAGACAACTCAGTAGTCTTAAATAAAAGATCTACTTTATTCTACTATATACAGCTCCAAAACTATCCAACACAACAATACTCTACTCCTCACTATCCACTACTACTACCCACTACTACCCACTCTATCCACTACTACTACCCACAAAATACATTGGGATTCTTAGTCATTATTATAGTCAATGCATGATACCACCCACTGTTGTCTGTTTCCTCCCAGTAGGTGTGTACACCATTCTCATTGGTTTTCTTGATTCATCCCACAATGAGTGATTTCATCATCTCAGCCTTGACCACTTAACAATATTCAGGTGTGTCCAATTATCCACTTGCATTTCTTGTCCTTGGCACTCACCTGTGTGGTTCCCAATTGGCTTCTGCTGAGTCACCCTGACGCTCACATACATGTTTTATTTCATTTACTGTATATCCCATGTTGCTTTTTCCTTGACAATCCCCTCCGAAATAAAATATTGTATGTGGCTTACATTGTCATTCCAAACATTTCTGTCAACCTTTCATGTTTTTCCACTGTTAGTGCTTTTGTAAACAAATCTGCTATGTTATTTTGTGTCTCTATGTATTTCAACTCTATTTCTCCTTTTTGAACCATGTCTCTTACATTTTGATACCTTACACCCACATATTTGGTTCTGTTTTTCAAACTTTCTGTTTCAGCCATTGCTATACATGATTGTGAATCTTCTTGAATTTCTACTGGTACTCTGAAATTTTCATTTAAATCATTTAACAATTGTTCAACCCATTGTACCTCGTTCACCATTTCGTTCAGTGCTGCAAATTCTGCTTCAGATGTGCTTAGCGCTACGTTTGTCTGTTTTCTACTTCTCCAAACTATGGGACTCTCACTATATTTGATTATCATTCCTGTAACTGACTTCTTGTCTTCTAATTCTGATGCAAATGAACTATCTACATAACAATCTAAATCTGCGTTACTGCTTCTTATGATTAACTTCTTGTCTAAAGTTCCTTTTAAGTATCTCAACAAGTGTTTCACAGCTGTCCAATCCTCAACCTTAAGATTGCATACTCTTCTAGATAATGTGTTCACAGCATAAGCAATGTCTGGTCTAGTGTGGCAAGAAATGAACTGTAGTGATCCTATGATGCTCCTAAAAAATGTCTTGTCCTCAAAATCTTTTGTTGTTGGTTCAGAAACGAAACCAGTTGTCACTGGAGCTTTAACTATTTTGGCACTCTGTAGTCCACACTTTTCTATCAAATTCTCAATCTTCCTTCTCTGGCTTAACAAACAATGTCCCTCTTGTGTCCACTCAACATTTATGCCTAAATAAGACTTTAACAAACCTAAATCTTTCAACACAAACTTTTCTGACAATTCTCTTTTCACTGACTCAATTTCCTGTTCTGACTTTGCTGCCACGCACAAGTCATCCTCATAAATCACTAGTATTATGTCTCCTTTCGTATATACACAAGCATCTGCCACGCTTCTCTTATATCCTAACTTAACTAGCTCATCATTGATACACAAATTCCAAGCTCTGGCACTTTGTTTTAAACCATACAATGCCTTCTTCAATCTATAAACTTTTTGACTTCCATTCTCCTCAAACCCTTGTGGCTGTTCCATAAAAATTTCTTCATCTAAAGTTACATTTAGATAAGCTGTTTCAAAATCAAAATGCTCTACTATTAAATTCCTTCTTGCTGCTACAGCTAACACCATTCTCAAACTTTCTGGCTTTGCTGTTGGAGAATAAGTCTTGTCAAAATTCTCATACTGCTGTTGTGCAAAACCCTTAGCTACTAATCTTGCTTTGTACTTAATGCTTCCATCAGGCATTTCCTTTCTTTTATACACCCATTTGCAACCTATCACTGGTTTATCTTTGGGTCTCTTAACAATTTCAAACACATCCTTGTTCACCAAGCAACTAAATTCACTTTCCATTGCTTCACACCATTTTTCCTGTTCTTCCCTGGAAAAGGTTTCTAACTCTTCAAAACTCTCAGGCTCTTCTACCACTGTACAAACTCTTGCCTGCGTCACAACAAACCTATCTGGTGACTTTCTAACTCTGTGACTACGCCTGGGTATGAATTCTGTCGTTCTGCCTCTCTCCTCATCACTGTCTGCACTAGAAGATGTTGTCTTTCTGCTAAATCTTTTGTCTTCTGTCATTCTAGTGGTTACTGGTCTTGATTGTGTCTCCCCATTTGAGGTACTACCACTACTGCTAGAAGAGGCTTCTGGCTTGACTGAAACCCCTCCGTTTCCTGAAGTTGGTTCAGTCTGTGCTTGCTGCTCACTTGAGCTACCTAACCTCACGAACACTTCTTTGTTGGCATGCAGCTTGTCCCAGCCAGCATGTCTCTCAAAATTTGCAGACCTGGAGTACTGTATTTCCTTTCCTCCCAAAAGAAATTTATAACTGTTCCCTGAGTATCCTAGGAACATTAGCCTTTTGCTTTTTGGTTCTCCTTTTCTCCTGAAACATGCAGGTATGTACACATGTGCAAATTGACCAAACACTCTTAAGTACTTGAAATTTGGCACTCTCCCATACAAAACCCTGTAGGGAATGTCTTCAATTTCTGAATGATACAACCTATTACTTATGTGTATGGCAGTCAGGGTTGCTTCACCCCAGAAGCTGTCTCCAACTCCTGCATCTGCCATCATGCAAGCAGAAATCCTTTTTATGTCCTGGATTTTCCTTTCTGCTAACCCATCCTCACTTGGACAAGCAGGGTTAGTGGTTTCATGTCTTATCCCCACTTTCTGGAACCAATTGTACAGCTGGTTATTTAAAAATTCTCCACCTCTATCTGTAACAATTGTCCCAACTCTGCTATCAAATCTTCTTTCAATCATCCTGACCCATGCTTTCAAACTTTGCCCAGCTTCTGACTTATTTTTCAATATTCTTACATATGCAAATCTTGAAAATCTATCAACTATTACCAGGAAATATTTGCTTCCCCCTAGTGACAAACAATTAGCTTGGGCTACATCTGCATGGACAAATTGAAATGGTCTTTGAGCAATCCTTTTAGACTTCTTGGCAACTGGATAAGCTCTGACCTTCACTTGGTTACATACAGTGCAGTCTAAATGATTTTTACATTCTGCTACTTTCAAATCTGGACACATGCTAATTAAACTCTTTAAGCATTTAAAACTTGCATGGCCAAATTTCCTGTGGAGCTCATGTATGCAGTCTTTGTGCAACGGAACATTATCAATACTATTTGCATTTTCTACCATGTACTTATCAACATTTTCTTCTAAGAAATAAAGCTTATCCTTTTTCAAGCCTATTCCACGCAGTTCCCCATTCAAAGTTATTTTACACAAGTTCTTTTCAAATGTTACTATGTAGTCTCTGTCTGTTAATCTGCTCACTGATAACAAATTGTTTTCTAATTCTTTCACATGCAAAACATCATTAAAGTTTTCCTTTAACCCTGGAATGTAAACTGTTCCCATTTGATTTACAGTTGTGAGCTCATTCCCGTCAGCTAGAACCACTGAATTTACATTTGACTGTTTCTTATCACTAATTAGATTAATGTTATTACACATGGAGGTTGAAGCACCAGAATCTACAAGCCATTTGGAGTTTGCTTTCTGTTTTTCCTTAATCATGGTCGTAAACACCTTATTATTTTTATTGTCCTTCAAAAATGGCGGCTTGAATTGCTTCTGCCTCTGGCCATGCCATCTGCTCTCTTGCTTGCTTCTATCAGCATCCAATTGTTTACAGTTCCTCTGCAGATGTCCAATCTTCTTGCAGTAGAAACATTTCCTTTGCTCTCTCAAAGAAGCTGCCTGGTCCAGCCCACGCACATCAGGCTTGGCTTGCTCACTTGGCATGCTCTTGGAAGTTGCTGCGTCTCTCTCAGACAATCTCCTCTGGTTTTCCTCCAGAATCCTGGCCACAACTAAATCTCTCGTCAGTTCTTCTGCCGGTAGGTTCTGCAAAGCATTTGTGATGTTGCTCCAGGAAGGGTCTAGTGACTCAATCAATATGTAACACTGTTGTTCTCTACTTATGTCCACTCCTCTTAGCTCAGCCTGCACAAACAAGTTTTGCATTGTCTTTAAATGTTCTATCACACACTGCCCCTTTGCCATCTTCTGTCTATAAATTCTCTTAGACCATAGCATTTTTGCAAAGGCAGTTGGAGGAGTGTGTAGCCTTTGAAGTGTTTCCCACACATCTCTCGCGGTCTCCTTATCTCTTACGTCATTAATTAAATCTTCTTCTAACATTAAATAAATACAGGCTTTTGCTTTGCTATCTCTCTCTTTCGCGGCTGCATTAGCATCGGCTGGCAATCCAGCTTCAACAGTGGCCCATAAACTTTCTTTTATAAGTAGGGACTGGGCATAAATCTTCCAGGTGGGGTAGTTGGATCTGTTCAATTTACTAAACTTCAACATCTCCATCTTAACTTCTTCCACACCGCCCCCGCCAACTCTCCAAGCCTTCTCACTCTTTCTTCCCCAGTTCTTCACCCTCTTCTTCAGGATCCAGCTGGCTCTTGTAGCTTCACCCAAGACACCAGGACAACTCAGGAGTCTTAAATAAAAGATCTACTTTATCTACATATACATCACAGCTCCAAAACTATCCAACACAACTCCTCACTACTACCCACCTACAACCCACTCTACAACAAAATACATGGGATGCATAGTCATTATTATAGTCAATGCATGGTACCACCCACTGTTCCTCACCCAGTAGGCGTGTACATCATTCTCATTGGTTCTTTGGTTCATCTTACAATTAATGATTCATCATCATCAGCCTTGACCACTTAAAATTCTCAGGTGGGTCCAATTATCCACTTTACATTTCTTGTCCTTGGCATCAGGACTGTTAATTGTATTACCATTTACACCTGTGTGGTTCTCAATTGGCTTCTGCTGAGTCATCCTGATCTCACATACATGTTTATTCATTTACTGTATATCCCATGTTGCTTTTTTCTTGACAGAGCATACACATTTTTTCCCTTACATGGGGGGTGGAGGTCCAGAACGGATCCCCGATAAGGGAAAGGCCACTGTACTAGTAAATAGATAACTATCTTCTATCTAACCTGCTTTATAGGTTTGTGATAACAAAAATAAACAGAGGGAGAAGGACTAATGCCATTCAGTACCATGCAGGCATTTGGTGCAATTGGTCAGCTGCCTGGTGTGTGATGAGGAAATTAGCAAAATTATCTAACCTGTGAACACATGGTTTGCATGAAGTTTAACATATTATCCTTTGCCTCTTGACAGTTACTGAAATAGAAATTCTCTTCCTCTCATTGCACAATAGGGAATTAAAGATGGAAAGAATATTTGTAAATGTTTGAATCCTAGATGAAAAAGAGGTTTTCTAAGTTTTGGGGAAACTCTGTAAGGGAGAATCCTGGACAGATGAAAATCTTCACAGTGGTGGACTTATTTGCATGAAAAAGCATACAGTGTGTCCGTGTCATACGCGATGCGCTTTATGCAGCTTTCAGCAATGCTGAAAGCGGCGCTAGGAGAAGGGGTGGCGTGTCCCATAAGGGATAATGGGGCCACACCCGTGGTGTGCACATGCTGCCACGCCACAACACCACCATGTGCATGAGCCCCATTCATTTAAATGGGGCTCAAGCATAGGCGGATTCCCTTTATGCGGGGAAGTCCAGAAGGATCCCCTGCTTAAGGAAGGGCAGACTGTATTGGATTTTTTGGTGCAGAAAATGGCAAAATATTTGCAAAGAAAAGATTCTTCTTGTGCAGCAAACATTACCTTAAAGAATTTTTTTTGTTTGTGCAAATACAGTTCATGCTCAGCATAAAAGCTGGAATGACCTAATTATGGTGCCATGGGAGTCTGATCACTAGGAGAAGGCTAGTTTTGACTCCAGGGATCAAGTCTCCTTACTCTAAGGTGTATAGGTTGCATCCATATCAAACTTTTAATGATAGGGCAGAAAGGCTAGGATTTAACTATGCAATCATAGTGCTATAACTGTGTAGTTTGAAAGGGCTGCTTATTATAGAATGGTAGAATCATAGAATTGGAAGGGGCCCCATGGACCATTGAGTCCAATCCTTCCTTGCACCAGTGGTGACACTAGGGAGGTGTGGGGGTGTGGACTGCACTGGGTGACACCAGGAAGAGGGGTGTAACTCACTTGGACCCTCCTTCACCCTCTTGGCAGCTCTGGGATTCCTGGGACAGAGGAGGAAGAGGAGCACGCATGCACCCTTGCAGGCGGCCCTGTCCCAGGCTTCCACTCCAGGGAAAAAGCCCAGGATGGAGCAGTCTGCATGGGCATGTAGGCACTTTTGCTGCTTCTCTGTCCTGGGCTTTTCCCTGGGCATGCATGAGCTCGTCCTCCGAGTGCAGGCTTTCTCTTTTGAGAAGGTGCCCCCCTCCCTGCCCCCATACACCTGCTCAGGAGTAGAATGGTGCAAAGCAGCGAGGTGGGTGTGACATTTGCTCCCACCCCTAGAAGCCTCACCCTGGAAGCATCACCCATGGAAGCCCCATCCCTGGAAACCCTACCCCTCACATTGGGTGATACCCAGGAGGGGATACTACTACTGCCACACACTACAGGAACTCCAGCTAGAGCATCCTTAGATGTCCTGAGAAAGATATCCTCCCTCGGTAATTGGTTCCATTGCCAAACTGCTCTTACTGTCAAGAAGTTCCATTTAATGTTCACTTGAAACTATCCTCCTGTAATGTAAAAACCATTAGATCTAAGCCTTACACTCGGAGTAGCAGAGAACAAATGACACCCTCCTCTTTGTAACAGCCATTTAGATATTTAAAAAGCACAACCATGTCTTCCCTCAGTCTTAATCAGGTTGAGCCTGCCAAACTTCATCAACCTTTCCTCATAGTTTTGTTCTCCATACTTTTTAATCATCTTTCTTACTGTTCTCTTGTCTTCCTTTTTCATACAAACAAGGCTAGAGTTACCATTTTAAAATGAAGTAATAGTCAGTAATATGTCAGAAGCAAGAGGGTCCAGAGACAAAGAAACCATAAATCAATCAGAATTTCAGGAAGCAGATGGCAGGATTGTTGAACAGTCCAGGCTCATAAATCTGTTAGATTCACTTGCAAGCAAAACTGTCAGAAACCTGAAGTTGTACTCAGGAGCTAGCGGTGGTTGCAACTACCTTTTATAGGTGCCATGTTCAGCCAATGTCCAGATTCCAGGCAGTATTTTGGGAGAGGGTGCTGTGCCTCTCCCTGCGCTGTGATTGCAGCTTCTCACTTCATCTGGTCTGGGGAATGCTCTGAGCCAAACATCTGAGCCTCCATCTTTCCAGGGACTGGGAGACCTCTCTTCCAGCTCCTGTTCTTACTCTGAACTGACATGGCTTGCTGAAAACTTCCCTCCACAATCAACAACAACAACAACAACAACAACAATAATATTATAACACTCTTTTACCAAGGGACATCTGTCAGTCCTCTGAGGGACAATGTTTCCAGACTTCAAGTAAAAGACATGTTTTATAATAAGGGGACTCTTTGACTCTATACAAATAGGTAACTAAAATACAGGCACAAAATGGATGGTTGGTTTGGTGACAAGTGAGATCTTATCACTCTTCTTCTTCTGGCTGTTGCAAGAACTGAAATAGCTGCCTGCGGAAGATGGGAGATTTACTTGGGAAAAATGGTGGAGTACAGTTTGCAATATACGGTTACTTGAAAACTTTCCTATATCATCAATTCTTGTAATGGACAAAAGAAACAACACTCCGTTTATGGTCAGCTCTTATTGATTATATTACGGCTACCTCACATTTGCCCAAACTGCCATCAGGAACTGCTGACTTAGAAGAGACACTTTCTGCTTGAACCTGACCCCATCATGAAAGGCTTCCTCATGACTTTTTTGTTCACCTAATCGTACAATACCTTAACGGAATTGTTTGTTAAGCATCCCTTTTATGTCTTTTTCTGTTAACTCACACCCTAAGCCTGTTTGAACATTTTGTTGTTGTTTAATTTAGACTTTTTGTTGAACTGAAATAAATAAAAGTTTAAAATAATAATAAAATAATAAGGGAACACCTCACAACCCCTATGGAAAGGGAGATTTACACTGTGCACTCTGGTTGTAAAATCTCACTATGAATTCTGGTGTAAAACATCTGCCTCCAGATGTTTTATGTAAAATGCACTATGTGGGAATGCCTAGCTTTGCTGCCCTCTTGGTGCAATTCAACTTGCCTTGCTTGTGCCTTTCCACAGGCTAGGTTTTTCCAACAATAATATATGATTACCCATTCTGTGCCTAGCCAGCTCAAGACTGTCTGGTAATATGAAGCATCTTACATAAAGCCTGCAAGAGGAGAGCCCTTGCAAGAATTGCAGTCTCCCACCAGATTTAGGATCTCACAGGAGCCCTGAACTTTTGTAAGAATCTATCTTTTTCAAGAATTGAGAATTCCCACATGGGCTGCTCTCAAGCTGGAAGAGTGCCTGCAGTGGACAGTCTCTCCATCTGAACCTATTTGGCTGCATCCCACATGCCCTGGACTTGGCTTGTTGTTAGTATGGCTGGCACTGGCTTTTGAGGCATCAGCTGCACTCAAAACAAGTCAGAGCAAATGAAGTCATATGGGGATCCATTCTTGTGAGCATTTCCTGATCTTAAGTCTACAGGTGACTGAGAGTGTAGCACATAAGGCATATTTGAAGTGTACCTACTCCAAGCCAGCTGTGATTCCAGAAGACAGACTCCAGCATTTGGTATGCAAGACCACTTTGCTCTGTACCAAAGCTTTGGAGTTTGGTCTGTTTGGAGTGCATTAGCATCTGCTCATAACAAATCAAGAATGCAGGGCTGTGCAGACCAATATGGGACTGGACTTGATGCCTCCAAATAGGGACATTTCAAACAAAACACTTGGAAACCCTATGTAGGCATTTGGTTGGCCCCTGTGTGAATAGATTAGATAGTCCTTTTACTATGTTCAGCATGGTCCTACTTATGCTGTCTCTGTGGGCACAAAATAGTGTGGGATTCTGTTGTTTGTCTTCCTCCTCTACACCACCATGCCTCTCCGTTTTTTCTCAGGACATTGCAGGAGGTTCCTCCATGGATCTCGATTTCTGTAGGTGTAGCTGATATATTCCCTTTTCCCTCTCCCAGTATCCATAGTTCTACATTATGATCTTTCCCAGCAATCACAGCTTGGGAATTTTTATGGACTGTATCTCCCAGAATATCCAGCCACTATGATGTCTAAGAGATTTTGACTGTAGGCCAAAAATAACTTCTCCAGCCCTGGTTAATAATGGTCACTCGTTGCTTGTTTTCAACCACTTGTCCCTGAAAACTGCAGCGGAGTCCCCTCCCCCTGAATCTGATAACATCTTGTATATTTTGCTTTTTTCAAAATACTCTCAGATGGTTCCAAACCATAATGAGGCAATGTTCTTGTTCTGTGGCCATGCTGATCTGCCCCCCCCCCACCTAGACTTGTCTTCTACACAAGGCTAGTCAACCATATTGGGTCCAGGGAACATTGTCAGGGATGATGGGAGTTGTAGCTCTTCACCTCTGGCTCGAACTCACCACCTGGTTGTGCACCGGCTGACCAGTTTTGGCCAGTGGTTATAGCTTAGCAGAGTTACAGAGAATAGGCTGAAGACCCCGACAAACCTCCAACCTTCTCACTCTGCTTCCACAGAAGTCTTCACCCTTCTTCAGGATCCAGCTGGCTCTGTAGCTTCACCCAAGACACCAGACAACTCAGTAGTCTTAAATAAAAGATCTACTTTATTCTACTATAACAGCTCCAAAACTATCCAACCAAAACAATACTACTCCTCACTATCCACTACTACACCCACTACTACCCACTCTACTCACACCCACTCTATCCACTACTACACCCACAAAATACATTGGGATTCTAGTCATTATTATAGTCAATGCATGGTACCACCCACTGTTGTCTGTTCCTCCCAGAGGCGGTACACCATTCTCATTGGTTTCTTGATTCATCCCACAATAGTGATTTCATCATCTCGCCTTGACCACTTAACAATATTCAGGTGTGTCCAATTATCCACTTGCATTTCTTGTCCTTGGCACTCAGGACTTGTTAATTGTAACCATTTACACCTGTGTGGTTCCAATTGGCTTCTGCTGAGTCACCCTGACTCTCACATACATGTTTTATTTCATTTACTGTATATCCCATGTTGCTTTTTCCTTGACAACATTCCCCTCTACAAAATCCATCAATGAGTTGCACATTCCTGCAGCAACTCTGTTTTGTTTGCAGTTCCTCTCAAAAGGGTGACAGGATATGCCATCACATATCACTTCCTGTCACCATTTGAGAGGACGGTAG
>NC_056525.1:11053939-11070997 GCF_019175285.1 Sceloporus undulatus | reverse complement strand
CTGTAGAGGAAAACAGAGGTACTTGGGAGTAGTAAGAGCATATTGTCATATCTTTTCTCTTATTTTGGGTGGGAGCTTTCTGGATGGGTTTGCAGCAGAATTACCTGAAAAAATGTGCCATTTAAAAAAACAAAACAAATGGATTTGAGAAGTCTGGGAGACTTCACAGGCCACAAAATGGGGCTCAGGGGCCACATTTGGCCCATGGGGTACCTTTCCCCCATCCTTATTCTACTTATATAGAAAAATCTAGCCTTTCTAATATGGTCAATAGTTTGAAAGTGTGATGTCACAATTTTTAAATGGGTAGAAGGACAGTTTTTCACTGGATGCTTTTGAAAAACCAGAGGAGCACAAATGTTGCTGAGCTCACTATGTGGCCAGCGTTTTGGAGCTGCAGTTAAAGCCACAATGGCTGATGATATTGTAGTGGTCGCCATCCATTGGCAGCTGTGTGATTGCACCCTGTGATGTTCCCCATTAAGCTTGCTGTGTCTGGCTGTGTGGACGCATATGCCAAGAAACAAAGCAATCAGCTGTGCAGAGCGACCCAGCCATCTTTGTAGACATGTTCATTAACTTTATGTAAACCAGGATGAATTATTTTACACTTGAAGAATGCTGTTCCCTTTCCCTTGTGAAAGATGCAGCCTTCGGAACGAGGCGTTCCCAAATGCTATTGCTTAACTTATCTCCTGACACAGCTGCCTCCTGCAATTGCAAATGTTAACTATGTTTGGGAAGACTTCTGGAAGGAAATGTACTCTGTTTCCTTCAGATGTCTCTATTAATTTAAACTTGCAAGAGGAACAAGGGGATCTGAAAAGTCTCATTTGACAGGTGTGACACATTGATTTTAGAGGTTTCAGAAGCAAGAGAGGATGCTTTGGGACCAGGAACATGGAAATATGTGAACTTATTCCTTCGGCACATTTTAAAATATATATCCAGTACCATGAACCATCAGGGCTACATTTCATGAGAACATGCAGCTCCTACAATCAGTCCCTAATCAATACACTGGCAGAATGATCAAAAAGAATTAACTGTACTGTTTTGGACTTGCCTTTTTTGGAAAAAAAATATTCTTCTATATCAGCATCTCCTTGCACAGAGAAAGCCTGCAAGAAAACGGGGAATGGGCTGGGGTACAACCCCTGAGGTGTTATTTTTCTGTCTGCAGGGAGGTATTTCTCTGGGACATTTTAAAACAAGTGAGTGCTTCCTGCATTTATCAATAGGTTACTCAAAGGCCACTGATTCCAAGGTGGGATGAACCCTTTCCTGTATTATTAAGTATTATTTATATGTATTATGCTATTATTTCTTAGATTTACTCTTAGGTTTACTCTTATCTATTTTATTGTTAGTATGTACAGCGCTGTGCAAATCTACAGCACTATATAAATAAATAAATAAATAAATTATAATAATAATAGTTACAGCAGAGTCAAAAAGTCAAAGTTCTTCTTCAGATCATTGCTCTGCCTTAGGTCCTTGCCAGTGAGAAAGATAAGATAACACAAAAGTGAAATGCATGATAAAAATCCCATTTAGTTTGGTCCTAAGGAATAAGATGGAGATACCAGCAATGGCAGGTGGTGGCTTCCACAGAAGTGAGGAATTGAATCCAATTTGCGAATGAACTTTAAAGGAGCTGTACAAGGTGCTGAAGGAAATCTCCCAAATACATTCAGTACTTTAAAGTCCAAGAGAAAGCTTATTTTGGATTCATCACCCCAGTGACATGGAATCCAGGTGCCATCACTAGATTGCAATAAAGGTCCCATGTTGGGAGAAAGGTGGAATACTAGATAAATATAGATGCACAGACAGATAGATAGACAAGTTAGTAAGTATACATGGTCCCTCTTTTCAAAACAGGCAAAACAGTAAATCCAGGAACTACAGGCCAATCAGCCTGACTTCAATACCAGGAAAAATATTAGAATGGATTATACAGGGGTTTGTCTGCAAGTAGCTTGATGACAATGCAGTGATTAATGGGAGTCAGCATGGATTTGGCAAGAACAAATCCTACCAAATCAACCATATATCTTTTTTGAACAGGTCATTAAGTTAGTAGAAGGTGGGAAGGCTGTGAATGCCATTTGTCTGGATATCAGCAAAGCATTTGATAAGGTCCCTCATGATATTTTGATTAGCAAACTGATTAAATATGGAATAAATAGAAACATCATCAAATGGATCCATAATTGGCTGGAAAACTGTGCTCAAAGAATTGTCATCAGTGGCTGTGTGTCAAACTGGAAAGAGGTCTCAAGTGGAGTGCTGCAGGGTTGTGTCCTGAGACTGACACTCCTCGATATTTTTTTAATCAGTGATTTAGATGATGGGCTGATATCCTTATCAAATTTGTAGATGATACAAAACCTGCAAAGGTAGCTAACCCAGAATTCAATAGAATTAAAAATAACCTTGATAAAGTAGAAAACTGGCTGAAATTAATAAAATGAAATTAAACAGAAAGAAATATAAAATTCTACAACTAAGCCACAAAAAGTTAAGATACTCAATCATGCTTAGAACATATTTAAATAGCATGATCAGAAAACTACAGAAAACAGATAGCCTAGTTTTAAGGCCTCTCACAATGATATCGCTACTAACAATAGTAAAATCCTTATGTGTACTGGCAACCATAAAACTGAAATGAATCTATGAGTAGAAAACGTTTTGTGGTCCTTTCCACATAGCCTAGCATGCAGCAGTGCAGAGGATGCAGTGCACAATCCCTCTAAGTGAATGGTGGGACACCAGAGATTTGCTGATACATTAGAGCTAGGATTTTTTTTCCTTTTTGGACTACTAGCTCCCAGATTTATCTAGCTAGTATGGACAACCAGCAACTACTGTTGTGTCTTCAAGACAGGGACAGCATTTCAGGGTTCAGAGGGACTAGCATATGACAACATTGGGGAGCATATGTCCGCCATTAACCAAAAAATAAATAATTAAATAATTAAATAATCTAGGACAACATTTTCAAATGTAGGACACATTTTTTAAAAATGGAGGACATGCGAAAAAATTGGATGATTTTTAAAAAATGTTAATATAAATGCACGTTTCTTAGGCATGATCAAAATGGAGGACATTTGGGCATTATTCCCAGACAGATGGCAGAAATGTACTTCCCTTTCTGGCCAACCCCCCTCCCCCCATTCCAAACAGCACATTTCAGCATTGAACATGGCTTTACTTAACATGGCAATCTCTTGCATATTTCAGAGGCTTATTGCATAACCAAACTCTTTGGGTTTCACACTGAACATGGGGTCACATGGCTGTGCATATTTAACATGTCAAGGTGGTCTCACAAGAAGTGATTTGCCCTCGGGTTCAAATGTACTTCTCAGAAGTGTGTACTTGGTCAAGGGACTGTGGTTTTTCACTGCGCATGAGTTTGTAAAAATCACAGCAACTTACATTGGCCATGGCTCTGAAGCTGGCTCATATCAATATCACCATCACCATCCTCCTCCTCTTCTTCTTCTTCTTCCTCCTCCTCCTCCTCCTCCTTCTTCCTCCTCCTCCTCTTCCTCCGCCTTCCTCCCTCCTCCTTCTGCTCCTTCCTCCCTCCTCCTCCTATTCCTTCCTTCCTCCCTCCACCTCCTCCCCTTGCCCGCGTGGCTGCATGAGAGGCACAAGGCCCCACGCGCCTGCACGCAGGGCCTTTGCCCCCCCTTGCCCACTTCCAAAGGCCCTGCGCACTTCTGTGAGAGGCCAAGGGCCCCACAAGGCCTTTGGTGGCAGCAATCGGCAGCAGGACCGAACAGGGGCTGGTCCAAACAGCTTGGCGGGCCACATGCAGCCCGTGGGCTGTAGGTTGCTGACCCCTGACCTAAGGTCTTGATGTCCTATCTCTATTTTTAAGTTTTTGAGCCTAATTAATTAAAGCTTGATGTGGAAAAGGTAGAAGAGAAATAGGTTTCTGAAAAAATTGCTTTGTCCCTGCCCCAGCTCTGTAAAGATTAACAAAAGAACAGTACAGAGGAGGTTACTATAGTTTGGGCTGAAGAAGCAAATTCTTCATTCCCACATGGATTTAGGAAATGAGGACATTTGATGCCAGATTGCCTGAATAATTAGATTTCCATCAACTCCCGAAGGGGTTGCCTGATGCAACATTTTCATTTAAAGCTGTAGCTGCTCTTTCTTTTATCCTTATGTTGTTGTGAGTGGTGTTTTAAAATCAAATTACTCATTGTGGATTTTTTTTAAAAAAAATGTGCTGCTGTTTTAGAGGAGCTACAAGGTTTGACACAGAATTTGAAATATATAATTCCCTACACCCGAATCTCTCTCAGAGGCAGGTTTAGGTTGAGGACTGCATGTCCTAAACAACAAATGAAATGGTAGAGCTGTTTCTAGACCATACCAGCTCAAACTGTGGATGGCAGAGAGACTCTCATAAGATATCCTGATACAAATATATAGCTATATACCTGCATATATAGGTCTGTCTGTCTGTCTATCTATCTATCTATCTATCTATCTATCTATCTATCTATTAGAAATGCAGTGGTGGAACATTGTGTCATTTGATACTACACCTGCAATCCAGACATAGTATAACATCTTATCTGCTGTTTGTGAGAGGAGATCATAGGGCAAGATCCTGTTAACTGCCCATAGAGTCACATGTTTAAACAGCAAGACAGTCTGGGTAATGTAGAGTTGATCTTTAAGCCAGCTTGTTGTGCTATGGATCAGTGAATGGAATATTGGCTACCTCCTTGCACAAACGTGCAAAAAGTACAAGTTAGGGACAGCTGAATATACTTGTTCTTTTGAGATCATTCTTGCCTGCCTCCCTTTTCTTTCTGCTGCAGTAAGCCAGGTTTCAGGTTTACCACAAATGAGGGTGAAGAAATGTTTGACAAAAGAGCTGCAGAAGAATGGGAAGGAGAGGGGAATTTTGTATATTGTATGCCTTCTTTGTTTTTGTTTTTGGTATGTCATCCTTCTCTATGTCCAAAGATGTCAGAGTCAGTGCCTGGATTATGATCTGGCAATCCCGGACAAAATATGAAACTGGATGGGCCTTAGAGCCTTCATCTTAGAATCTTTTCCTTGCACCTCCTGCCTTTCCTCAGCACAGCTATTTTTAGCATCCTTTCAATCCTAATGGATACATGGCTTCTCATAATTCACATGAGTTAACGTCAGGTGAAGCAAATGTTCTGGGATCAGCCATGGCTTGAGCATGAAGCACACTTTTATGCTTGCCACTTGATATCTCATCATCACTTCAGAGGGTCACCGGCTTTTAAAACCAGTCACAGTAATTGTGCCTTTAGTAGAAACTTGAGCCAATAGGTGGACCTTAGCTTATCTTGTATGCAAAAACAAACAAACAAAAAAACCCATTATATATTGGTTTCTCCCACTTCCTATTACAGTTACATGAGCAAGCCTTTGATGTCTTGATTCGTTTGTACAGTTGTATATTTTTAAAAAATATAAATTCCAAAAAAACAAACCTTGATTTTGCCATTTTATAAGAGGGACACAATTTTACTTTGCCATTGCATTTAATGGAATTTGAGCATCTATGAATTTTGGTATCCACAGGGGGTCCTGGAACCAAACCCCAGTGGTTCGCAAGGGCCCATTGTAGAATCAGCCCACAAGGGCCCTCCAGTCCATCCCCCTGACATGCAGGAATACACAATCAAAGCATTCCTGACAGATGGCTGCCCAGACTCTGTTGAAAAACCAACACACTTCAAAGCAGCATATTCCACTGTCGAACAGCTCTTACCATCAGGGAGTTCTTCCTAATGTTTAGGCGGAATCTCTTTTCCTGTAGTTTGCAGCTATCAATGCCAGTGTCTTCAAAACAAGGCAAGGACCCTTTAAAGAAGCCCAAATAGGTGGTCCTATTGCAGTACAGGCCTTGCTAGCCTTGAATAAGGCTTCAGAGCTGAGATAATAGCTCTGCAGTGGATTATTTGCATTAATACCAGGATTTACTGGGAGCTCTCCATGGTCCTGATTTCCCTGCTGAAAATAAAAATTATATTTAAAAAAGGAAAAAAGGAACAAAGAAGACTGACTGATTGGACTTTATTTAAATAAGTTGTCTGCCCTTTTTTCTGCGAACTTCAAGCCTCTCTGGGTGCATCTACTTTGTAGAAATAATGCAGTTTGACACCATTTTGACTGCTGTGATTCGATCTTAAGAATTCTGGGATTTGTAGTTTTTTGAGGCACCAGCACTCTTTGGCAGAATAGGCTAAAGATCTTGCCAAACTACATATCCTAGGATGGAGGTACATCACCTAAAGTGGTGTCAATTTGCATTAGTTCTACAGTGTAGATGCACCCTCTATCTCTCCTTCCTTCCCAGGGAAACATAAGGGGCTTCTGTTGTTAAGATGTCCATCCTAGTAAAAAGTGGCAACTACCTCTTTATTTGAGGCATGTGACAAAGCAGTGCTCAGCATGGTCTTCATCTTTGGATGGAGAATTGCATTTGCCCATGGAAGAGGGCAGACTTTACAGGGGTTGATGATGTCCCTCATCCTTTGGGGAGTGCTGCTCTTTTGAACAAAACCCCACCACCTTTAGAATGGCTCCTTTTGCTGTGAAAAATGAATCCCTCCAAAATGCAGTGCAAGTCTAATGACTGCATACATGTGAAATCATCTGGTGTTGGCAGCCAACCTCACTGAACATAATGGGTCTAGGTGTCGATGGCAGGACACCTGATGTTAACATTTGCTACCTTTTCACCTGATGACTCCATCTCCCCTCCCATACTCATCACCCCCACTTATATTGTATGTGTATGTGAGACTTTAGCTAAACAGAAGCATAATCAGCGACTCCAAATACTCCAAATTGGTGTGGCTCCGTGGATAGATCTGTTCTGAATTAAGGAACTGTCACGTCCCTCGTTAGCCGACACCACAGTTTAGTGCTAATTGCTTTGAAATTAGCTTCATTGAAACAGAGTGAGGAGGGCTTTGCAAGCCATTTCTCACACGGCAGCAGGAGACTGGAAAAGCTCTCATGCTTTATTTAATGAAAAATCACAATGCCATTACTGTTATTTTTTACGTGACGGGATATGGATAACACACAAAGTCAGAGGCTGTTTGCCTCTACATGGCAGATTATTTTCCCCCAGACAAAGCAAAGAGCAGGATTATACAACAGAATGTTTTGGAAAGTAGAATCTCTTATTTTGCTCAAATGTTAGTAGCAAACATGGCTCAGTGGTAGAGTGCATGCTTTGCATGCAGAATTCCCCAGATGCCATCCTCATCTCATGATAAATTGGGTGCGAGCAACCTTTTTAAATGTTGGGTGCCACATTGCATTGGGGATATTCTTTCAAGGGAGGGTCCAAATTCATGGCATGTGGTGCTAAAGGAAAAAGGAGATGATTCCCATCGCTTTTGTTTCTCTCCACCACACTTTTCTTTCTCCCTTGACATCTAGTTAGCTGGTGGGAAAGTGACTTGCAAAGCCCCAATCCCATCATTTACAGAGATCTTTTTATATGGAGCTGAGGGCCACATAAGATATGGCTTAGGTCCAGTCTGTCTGAAAGCCCATATCTCCTCACATGGGTTTTATAATCTTCAGAGGAGGGCTTTCTCTCTGTTTTACCACTTTTACAGGAATATCTGGTGGGAATGTGGGAAAAGGCCTTCTTGGTGGTTGCTCCCAGGATCTAGAACTCCCTTCTTAGAGAGGCTAGACTGATCTCCATGACATCCCTTAAGAGGACAGGGAGGGAAAAATAAATTTAATAAATAAATACATCCATCTCCTCCCAGTCTTGGCAAGCTGCAAGACCAATCAATTATCCTTTGCGGACTGGAGCAACCATTGCTTTACTAGCTGAGCTAAAGTTTTGCAAGCAGACCTACCCTCTTCTGTAGTCCCCAAACTGTGCCCTTTAAGAGATTTTGGATTTTGCTCCCAGAAGCCTCAGCCATGTTGGCGATAGTCAGGGATTCTGGGAACTAAAGTCCAAAATCTCTTAAGGGGATCACTGCTCTACCTGGATGTGACCTTATGAAAACTGAGCAAAGCGCACCCTCACTGCCCAGCTGGAGAAGACCCAGGAAAACTGGAAACTCAGGTCCAGGCCTTGAGATCTGACAACTCTAGGCAGGTGCAGTGGCCATGAATGAAACAGAAGTAGAATGCTCAGAATAGCAACTTCATTTATATACCACTGCATACCACTCCAAGCAGTCTTTAAGTGGTTTACAACTGTAAGCTCATTGCCCCCATCAAGCTGGGTACTCATTTTAGTGACATCGGAAGGATGCAAGCCTGAGTTGAGCCTGAGCCCTGGCTGATATTGAATTAACAACCTTGTGCTTTCTGAGTGAGTGGCTGCAGTATGGGCATTTAACCACTGCACCACTAGAGCTTCTTGAGTTAGTCAACTTTATCTGCCTCCCTTCACCACTGTTGTGCAACCCTGGAAAAAGTGCAACTGCTAGCATAGGGCATCACTAGCTTTCCAGCCTAAGCCTTCTCAGGCCATGCTCAACAGAAAAGCCCATGTAGCAGTAGCAGCTGAGCCTTAATCAGCTGTGAAACATCTCTCACAGGGCCAAAGAAGAAGAGGATTGTGCAAATAGCAAATTATATCAAAGGAAAGATTTTTTGTTTCCTGTAAGCCAGAGAGGCCAGGTGGGCCAGGGGAGACCAGAAGGACATTATTCCCATGGCTGAATGCAATTTATTTATTTGAACTAACCAGCCAGATGTTTGCTGGCAGCTCCCTAGTTTAATTGAACGAGAACCTCCCTCCCAACCCTGAGCCTCAAATTATCTTGACCTACGGTTTGGCCACTCAGCAACAAAATTAAGCAGGCGAAAGGATCATCAGTCCTCTTCCTCCTCTGCATCCAGCCTGTAAAAGAGGCCATGGCTTCCCTTGTTATCACTAGTCTCTTTGAATGAACCAGGAAGCTTTAATCATCAATTTGCAGCTTCCTCCTCTCTCGCCCAAGAACCTACCCCTGACCAGCTAACCTCTGCCAACAGGCGCCCTCTTCCTTGTGAAGTCAAGGGGAATCTATTTTGTTTGTAATAAAGCTGATTATCATAGATAAATGCATCTAATTAGTTTCATTTGCTGACACGCAAGCCTTTTAATTGCAAGCTGAATAATTAGATGGATCTGCATATGCAAATGTGCGGGAG
This sequence comes from Sceloporus undulatus, assembly GCF_019175285.1. Taxonomy (NCBI): domain Eukaryota; kingdom Metazoa; phylum Chordata; class Lepidosauria; order Squamata; family Phrynosomatidae; genus Sceloporus; species Sceloporus undulatus. The sequence continues at coordinate 11,061,796 of NC_056525.1, read as the reverse complement.
GGGGTGCCGCTATGTCAGTCTTTAACATGATTTCTCCGGAGACAAATAAACTCCTGATATTTCAGCAGTGGGGGTGATATATTAATTTGTGGAGGCAAATAACTTTATTTGGGGTGGGAGGCACCATCAGGCTTGTTTATGGAAAGCAAGCAGCGGAAGATGAATGTGTGTGCACGCATGCGTGCGTTTAGATGCTCATGTGTAAGCAAAATTAAACAGCTAGAGGGGGAATTCTTGCTAAGCTTAACCCTTTTCTTCTGTTCCTCCCTCCCTGTCAAACATACTATCTAGAAGGGGATAGCAGCCTTCACTGCTTTTGGACTCAGTGTCATTTCACATGGGGAACTCTTTTAAAACCTTTGCCACAGAATCAAAGCTTCTCCTACTTCCTTTCTTTTTTGGTGTCTCTGTTAATATGATTCTTTTTTTTTTGCCTTAAACCGTTTGGCCAATTGTTTTCTGTAGCAGATGGTTGTGGCTGCTGCTGCAGCACCATGCACAAGGCTGTGATTTTGGTCCAGTTGCATGCTGGGATTTGTGTGTCCCTTCTCCATCTGGACGCAGTGTGCATGCTAATTAGACAGGCCTCGGGATAGTTTCCTTGCCACATGGCATGCTGAATTTCTGGCAAAGGCTGAGATCCTAAACACATTTCATGGGGCAGAGAGCTCTGCTAACAAGTAAACATGTACTGAATTGCAGTATACATGATCATGATGGGCCATAGATGATCACAAAGGTCTCAGTGATGGAGGCACCACTGGTTTTTTTGGAAATGTGGTTTTCCTTGTGGGACTTGGAGTGAAAATGGTACATGGTCTGAGAGAGAGAGCTTAGCCTTCTTTTGCCATCAGCAAAGGGATTAATAGATCAGCTCCAAGATTTTTGGAGAAACATATTCCCCTCCTTGTCTCCTAGACCCTTGTCTGTCTTGCCTTGTGCAAACCAGTTGGGAGACAACCCATCCCAACCCTGATGTCCTTCTTAAATTATGCAACCATCTTATTAAAATAAAAGTTTAGAACCAGCAGACTGAGGTAATAATAACCCCATTCTCCTGAGGTTCACTTTTTGGTTCTTTGTGTGTGTGTGTGTTTATCCAAACCAGACTTTTTACAATTGAAAGTGCTCTTATAAAATAAGAACAATTCAATTAAAATCAATGAAATCATGAAACATGAAACAACCAGTACCAAAAACAAACAAACAAAAACAAACAAAAAAAACTACAGAAAATAATGAAAAGCCAGCAGGAAAAGAAAACAAACATCAGAAGTAAAAAATCAACAAGGCATCATAAAACTCCTAGCTGTTTCTTAGCACACAAAAGAAGGAAAAGAAAGAGTGCTTTTTTTCTTTCTTTTTTTACATCTCTGGTTGGTTTGGCATCTTCATAACAATATTGATGCAGATGGCTCTTGCAATAGTTGCCTATGCTGTACTGGAAACCTCATCAGCTCGGTAGAATCTGGCAGAACTTCATTGGCATAATTTGGAGAACTTAAGATCAGCTCCATGCCACAACTGGAGCAAAGTAGGAGTTCACATAAAACATTGGCTGAGATCTTGTTTTGGGAGATGTAGCTATAATGATGGAGTTCTGTCACCATAGTTATGCCCCCTGATGTGAGCCCTCTCCCCCCAAAAAACTCCATTGTAATGTGGAAATGTGAATTCCAAATTTATGATGTTATAAGTCTGGCTTATGATGTTGTAAATACTGTACAGGATGCCAGTCTTTGATTTTTTACAACATCAAGGCTGGCGTCCCATTCACCAGTTATGAGATTGTAAGCTGGACTTATAATAATATAATAATAATAATAATAGATTTATTTCTATCCCGCTTTTCCGCAATGATCAAAGCGGCATACAGATTAAAATTCAACATAAAAATACATATCAATAAAAACAATGTAAAAAATATCATATTAAAAACTATTACACAGCCAGCTTGGTTTAATTGATCCAAAAACATTGCGAAAATAGTTACATAATAGGGGGAGAGGGGATAATATCACATCTCATGGGGGGAAAGCTTGGTGAAAGAAAAAAGTCTTAAGGTTCTTTCTGAAAAGATCCAGGGAGGTGGTGGAACGGAGCTCGTCGGGAAGGTTGTTCCACATTTTTGGGGCCGAGATGGAAAAGGCCCTTTGTGAGGTCACCGCATATTGCGCAGTTGGGACCTTCAGCAGATTCTTCCCGGCTGACCTGAGAGCGCGGGGCGGATTATATGGGGAGAGGCGATCCTCCAAGTACCCTGGGCCCAAACCATTTTGGGCTTTATAGGTAATTACCAACACCTTGTATTGGGCCCGGAAGCGAATAGGCAGCCAATGGAGATCTTTTAGGATAGGTGTTATATGGTCTGCCCTTGAACATCCAGCGACCAATCTCGCAGCCATGTTCTGCACTAATTGAAGCTTCTGGGTATGGTACAAGGGTTGCCCCATGTAGAGCGCATTACAGAAATCCAATCGAGAGGTTACCAAAGCGTGTACAACAGTTTCAAGGTCCCCTCGGTCCAGGCAGGGTCGCAGCTGGCGTATCAGCCGAAGCTGATAACAAGCACTTCTGACCGTCGCATCCACCTGAGATGTCAGTTGGAGCGATGAGTCCAGAAGCACTCCCAAGCTGCGAACTGAGTCCTTCAGGGGGAGCGTGACCCCATTCAGGACAGGTGGACAAATTTTACTACCCAGGCCTGGGGAACCTATCACTAGTACTTCCGTTTTCTCTGGATTCAGGCTGAGTTTGTTTTCCCTCATCCAGCCCATTACTGACTCCAAGCAGGCATTTAGAGGAGAGATGCCATCCCTAGTCACTGCATCAGTCAGGGACACAGAGAAGCAGATCTGGGTGTCATCAGCATACTGATAACACCGCGCCCCATGTCTCCGGATGATCTCTCCCAGCGGTTTCATGTACATGTTAAATAGCATGGGGGACAAAATAGCTCCTTGAGGGACACCAGATGTAAGTTCCCTCTTATTGGAGCAGATGTCCCTCAGCTGCACCATCTGGAATCTATCCGAGAGGTAGGAACGGAACCACTGGAGCGCAGTGCCCCCGATGCCTAACTCCCTCAGGCATTCCAGAAGGATACCATGGTCAATGGTATCGAAAGCCGCTGAGATGTCCAAAAGCACTTACAGAGACACACTTCCCCTGTCCATGGAAGCCAGTTTGAAATGGGTCAAGAAAATCTGTTTCATCCAAGATCACTTGGAGTTGGAAGGCAACTGCTCTCTCGATCATCTTTCCCAAAAAAGGCAGCAGTGACACAAGCCGATAGTTGTTATGTATCAGGGGGTCTAAGGAGGGCTTTTTTTAGCAGAGGTTTAACAACTGCTAATTTCAGGCTAGATGGAAACTGCCCCTCACTAAAAGATGTATTAATTATGCGGTGCAACATAGATGTTACCGCGGTTCCCCCCTGAGCTGCCAGCCATGAGGGGCAGGGATCGAGAGAGCATGTAGTCTTCCTAACGCTTCCAAGAATCTTGTCCATTTCCTCGGTACTCACAAAGTTATGATCTTGTAACTGCTGGGATTCATAGTTAGAGTTGTGAATGACTGAATGTGACTCCAAAAGTCTACCTTTGCAGCCTGGCATCATAGAATCATAGAATCACAGAGTTGGAAGAGACCACAGGGGCCATCCAGTCCAACCCCCTGCCATGCAGGAAATCACAATCAAAGCATCCCCGACAGATGGCCATCCAGCCTCTGCTTGAAGACCTCCAAGGAAGGAGACTCCACTACACTCCGAGGGAGTTTGTTCCACTGTCGAACAGCCCTTACTGTCAGGAAGTTCCTCCTAATGTTGAGGTGGAATCTCTTTTCCTGCAGTTTGCATCCATTGCTTCGGGTCCTAGTCTCTGGAGCAGCAGAAAACAAGCTTGCTCCCTCCTCAATATGACATCCCTTCAAATATTTGAACAGGGCTATCATATCACCTCTTAATCTTCTCTTCTCAAGGCTAAACATCCCCAGCTCCCTAAGTCGTTCCTCGTAGGGCATGGTTTCCAGACATTAGTCATTGTGATGGACATATTTCTGAGCCCCTGTAGGCTGGCGCTTTTGGGAAATGATGTCTGCAGTGCTTTACTGGACATGGGACAAATTGAGAGAAGCAGCTGTGGCAAGACTAGCTGCTTGTTCTTGAGAAAGTGTCAGTGTCATCCCTCATTGATCCAATCTATAGGGCCTTGAAAATGCTTTGGTCAGGGTGCTGCCAGGCTGCAAAGGTAGGTTTTGGGGTGGTTGTGGTGGCATTGACACATGACTATGAGCATATGCTCAAGGCCGCGTATGGCACGCCCGCGTATGGCGCAGGCGCGCTGTACTTCTCAACTATATGGGCATACTGTGCCAACTCTTTTTATTCCATATTGGCCTGTTACAGACTGCCAAAATAAAGCTGCTTCGGGTCTCTTTGGAGGTATGCTGTTTAAATGATGCATGGGTCCAAAGAGTCCGGAAGTCGCGCCAAAGCCACACTCCATTCCTAAGCACTGGAGTGCAGCTTTGGCGCAGCTTCCGGATTCTTAGGATGCATGCATCATTTAAACAGCATACTTCTAAAGAGACCTGAAGCAGCTTTATTTTGGCAGTCTGTAACAGGCCATTGAGAGGCACAGAGGAATTTATCTGCCAGTGCACTGGTATTTTGTGTGCTTGACCTTTTTATAGGATTTGCAGTTCCCAAGCCTAGTACTGACTGGCAATATTAGCCTTGTGTCTGTTAGGGTGTGGTTCACAGGCCAGAACAAGCCTTTTTGTGCTTAGGATAGCTTTGTAATTTTTTCAACATCTTTTTAGCATTCCATTGCAACATATTGTTTTAATAAAATAGCTGTGTACTTACCATTTTTATCCCCCCTAAACTTTTTGTCCACTCACTTCCGTGTTTCAGTTTAGGGTATCACCTCCCAGTTTTTCCTTGGCAGTACAGACTTCACCAAAGGGGCAGCCTGAACCCACCCCTTTTCGCGGTGGATTGGGGCCAGGGCAGCCTTGCTGGCAGCCCTGTGGCCCCAATCTGCCATGCTTCCAGGCCACTTCTTTTTGGCTTGGAAAAGGGGTGCCCTTATGCCTTAGGTGCCAATGGGTAGCCACCAAGGCCCCTTTCTCCTCTGCATTGTTGGTGTGGCTGTTTGGTTGCCACGCCAATGATGTGGGGTCCCAAAAGGAGCTCTGTTTTGGTGTGGATGTGGCACATGCATGATGTCATTGTTACACGCACTGTGTGGACAGCGCCGTGTAACAATGGCGCCCCCCACACGTATTAGGGGTAGGGGGCATGTGGTTGGTGTGCACTCCCTAACCCTAGTATTGCCGGGAGCACGCCGCTTTATGGCAGTATGTACCGGCCCTAAGACAGAGCCTTTGAACCTTGATGAGGATATTGTTTTCCTGAAAGTAAAATCTTATTCTTGCTGTCCAACAAAGATCTAAAGTTTGCCTGTGCCATTCCCCTACCATTGGTCATAGAGGCTCTGCCCCAAATAGTATTAAAAATATCTTCTGTCAGTGTGATTCCCCATTTCTAGGCCTTTTTGGATGGTTGTGGTGGTAATGGGGCATTGGTGGGTCAAGTGCACCTTGAAAGCCACATATTTCCCAGTAATTAGGGATATTAGAGTTCCCAGACATTATGGGCAGTCCCTTTTTCAGTAGATGTGGAGGAGGAATCTCAGGATGAGAAAACTTTCTTGAAAAGTAAGTGTGTATATATATTCCTAATTTGTTAGATATGGTTTTTTCCATCTGAATGGTGAACAGGTCTTGGCCCAGAAATCTCAGGGTTTGGGATAATCGTGACCAGGCAACCATATCTGTGCTAGAAGGTTGTCTGATTCTTGTGCAAAAGCTATCCACCTTGGGGGCTGAATTTTGTTTCAGCACTGGTGATGGGCAAGCATCTTCTAGTACAGTGGTACCTCGGGATACGAAATGATCGGGTTACGAAATTTCCGGGATACAAAAAAGTTGGATTGGCAAAAACTGTTTCGGGTTACGAAATATTTTTCGGGTTACGAAATTCATTTCGGCGCGAAATTCAAATGCTGCAAAGTGCAGCTATAGGCTTTCCAGTGCTAACGGAAAGCCTTTTCGGGTTACGAAATTTTCGGGTTACGAAAGGAATGGCGGAACGAATTAATTTCGTAACCCGAGGCACCACTGTACTAATTTAGCAGGGGAATGCAGGCCACCTCATGTTTCCAAACATATCACCCACCATCATGGAATTGCCACCTGCTGTAGGGTCGCCTTAATTAATGGCAGGGTTGACCAGTGATGTTCTACCAATAGACCACTGGCAACTATTTTCCAAATAAATAACTTTTCCAAGCTGTGCCTGATCCTCAGTCATAAAAACACAAGGGGAACCCTGTTGGATCACATCACAAATCCTGTCTAGTCCAGTATCTTAGATGCGTTGGAGAAGCCCTGAGGCAAAGCATGTAGAACATAGCTGTTTTTCACTGTTGGCTCTTAAGCAGAGTCAATGTAGTATTATGATTTGAGCATTGGACTATGGTTCTGGAGACCAGGGTTTGATTCCCTGCTTAGCCATTGAAACCTGCTGGGTGACCTTGGGTAAATCAGACACCCTCAGCCCCAGAAAACCCCAGAATAAATTTGCCTTGGGGTCACCATAAGTTGGAAATGACTTGAAGGAACACAATAGCAACAACAAATCAGTGATGTACTGCTCTTGGTCATGGAGGCCTCATCAGAACATTCTGAATAGCCTTTGACAGAGACCTATTCTTCATAAATTTGCCTTTCATCCTCTTCATCTGCTTTTCAAGCTGTCTAAGCAAGAACAGTGATAACTGCATTTGTGTCACTGCATGAAATAAATCAATTATGCATTTTTTGGTATTTTCTTTTTATTGTTCCAGCTCTCCTAGCAATCAGTTTGACGGGATGACTCCAACCTCTAGCATTCTGAAATAGGAAGACACTTTCTTCCCTGTCCAGTCCATTTTCTTGCACTGGGCCTCATTTTATAAAGCTCTGTGATGTCCCTCTTTTTGTCAGTTTTCTTAACCTAAAAACATGCAAGCTTAGTCCATTTATAACCAGAGTACTTTAGCTGTGAACTACTTTGTAGATCAGGCTGATTATCGCAGGGTTGCTCTAAATAGAAACGAATATTTCCTGATAAGCAAAATTTGTTTCCATAGCAACTGCACTTAACCATTCTTAGGCAGCACAATTAGGGTTAAGAGATGGTGGGATACTTTCAGGAGAATTCCTGTGTTTTGCTACTCCAGTTTGCTCCTCTAGTAAAACCAATTTGAGCCCTGGTTTTGGGGGAAAGGAAGCATTTAAATAGATGATTAACAGCAACAATGACAACAACTTAGTCCAAGTTGGCTATCTCTCACTATATATGTGTGTGTATTACTTTAAGATGAAAGCCAGTGTGGCATAATAGTTTGAGTGTTGGACTATGGCCCTGAAGACCAGGATTCGAATCCCTACCCAACCATGAAACCCACTGGGTGACCTTGGGCAAATCACATGCTCTCAGCCTCAGGGGAAGGAAATGGCAAACTTCCACTGAATAAATCTTATTATATTATTATTATTATTATTATTATTATTATTATTATTATTATTAACCTTTATTTATAAAGCGCTGTAAATTTACACAGCGCTGTACATACAATCTTTTTAATTGGACGGTTTCCTGCCCTAAGGCTTACAATCTAAAAAGACATGACACAAAAGGAGAAGGGGATAAGGGCCAACAGTTCTTCTCTACCTCCGAGGCCTGGATCAGGGGAGATGGACTGGAGGGAGGACATAGCAATACAGAAAATGATTCAATAAAACAGG
>NC_056525.1:10938569-11053929 GCF_019175285.1 Sceloporus undulatus | reverse complement strand
CAACAAAGGAACATCAAATAGCAAGTGACAATTATGCAATGCCATGATAATAATAATAATAATAATAATAATAATAATAATAATAATAATAATAATTTTTAGCCCACCTATCCCTATGGATTGAGGTGAGTTACAATAAAAAGAAATAAAAATACACAAGATAATAAATAATAAAATAAAACTTTTATTTATATCCCGCTTTTTTTTACAATCTAAGCGGTGTACAACATTAAAATGATACAATAATATATACAATCCCCTCCCAAAAGGATTAAACAGTTCTAGTGATTAAAATTACAAAGACTAAAATCTAAAAGCAATAGAACAATAGTGGGCAGAGTCATCACATATATATGTCTTTGGAGGGAATCTCCTTCTCTAGACTTCTTTGAAACTAAGCTTGTTGAATTTAAAGACCTTTGATGCTCCTTCCAGCTGTATGATTCTATGATTCTAAACCTGGGGCTCTCATGTAAGCAGGGTGGCACATCTACACCAGAGTTTACTCCAAATTTTAAAGGAACTTTACCCAAGGTATTCAATCAGTTAGGGAAACAGAATTGAATGGAATTTGGACTGAATGCTAGAAAGCCAGCCTGGTGTAGTGGTTTCAATGTTGGACTGCTACTCTAGAGACCAGGGTTCAAGTCCTGGCTTGGTTGTGAAAACCCACTGGGTGACCGTGAGCAAGTAACACTCTCTCAGCCTCAGAGGGTGGCAATGGCAACCCTGCTCTGAGGAAACTTGTCAAGAAAACCCCATGATCAGGTCACCTTAGGGTCACCATAAGTTGGAAATGAAGGCAAACAACAACAACAACACCAAACCTTAGACAATTCCTTTAAAGTTCTGAGTGGACTCCCTGCCCTATTGACATGGCAGCCATGAGATGCTGCTGCCTCACCCAACTAAAATGGATGGATTGTGCCCAACTAGCTTTGCTACAGTGTGGTTGTCTAGTGTGGTTATTGTTGCTTCATCGTCATTGTCCAAATTGTCGTCAAAGAGAGGGCTTAATGATCCTGCCAAGCCAGCCGCTTAGCATGGAGTTCAAGGCATTGCACCACTACAGATGGTTAATAGGAGAAATATGACTGGAAAGGGATGTGAAATTAACTAATTAGGAAATCCTGAGCCTAGGTGGATTTAATGGTCTGGTTAATTATCATCCCTGGACAGCCAAGGAGGTAGCAATATAAACAGTGCTTTAGACGTACATGTCATGGCTTGTTCAGTCCACTGGACTGGAGAGGCAGAATTTGGAACTGAAGATCTCTTGGGCCCTCAGTCTCTTTTTCAATCTTGCATGGTATGGACTGGGCCAAAATATCAGTCATTAAGGAGCAAAGGCAGAGAGACAGGTGCTTTTTCCATTCTGAAATCCCTCCCAAGTTCCTTGGGAGCTGCTCTTAGAAAATATTTGGTAAGGCGGAGAGCATTTGCAACCCCTCCTCACCTCCTCCTCCTCCTCCTCAACTCTCCCAGAGCCCTCCCTATCTTTCCTGCAAGGCAATGAGGCAGTAGGCTGCACCTCTGCAGTCACATCGCTTCCCACAAGCCTCTGTGGCAGCAGCGGCAGTAGCAGCAGCAGCAGCAAAAGCATCCCCCTTCTTCATTGCCATGGCAACAGGAATGGTGATGCTCACTGGAGCTGACACTGTCCCAATTTAACCCCCCCACCTCTCCACTGCTTCCTTCTTTCCTTCTTTCCCTCCCTCCTTTCTTTCTTCTCACTGCTCATACTTGCACTACTCTGCAAGTACAGCAGGGGGCAGCTCTGCCAAAGGGCTGCTGGGAGAAGCTCTGCAACATCACCCAAATTAGAAACAGTTGCCTTGGAACATAAAGGTCTGAACTATTAATGGACTAACAAGGATTTATGTGCTACCTTGGGTGCAGGGATGCCACACACAAACCGAAAAGAAATATTGAATTGCTGGGAACCGGAGGACTCCATGGGCTCCTGTTCTGTGAGCTGTGATTTTTATAATCAGCTTTTGCTATACACAATAGCCATCTTTCCTACCTAGCCAAAATTGGATGGCTTTAGAATGAGGATGAGGATGAGGGTGGCTGGAATACTCTCATATGGTCTATGTATACTTAGCTGTGTAGCAGAGGAGCTACAAAGGCCTGCTAGTCAATTGCAAATATGTATAAACAGCAGAAAGTGTCCAGATATGCACCAGGGTCTGCTGATGCACACTAATGTTCCTTAATGCATAATGTTGTGTATTAGTGCCATTGTGCAGTGGCCCTCTTATACGTCAGTCACTTTGCCAGTTCCTCTATGTAGTAATTTAACAAAAGTCCCTTATTGAATATGGACGATATGGAACTGCCCAATTCTAATTCCCATAGATGTAAGTCCATTTAGGAATACCTAAATCCCCAAGAGGATTCTGGATGATGATGATGATGACGATGACGATGACGATGATGATAATAATAATATGCCCAGACAATGGTCATTAAGTCCATTCACCAGGGCAATGAACTCTTGTCATTGCTGAAACGAAAAGTCCAACAGTGGACAATTTCTGTGACAAAACAATGATTTGGTGCTAATGTGCTACAGCTAGACTGTGTTTCACAGTATTAACTGTTTAACAGTAAAGAAAACATGTATGTGTGCATTGGATTATGGATAGATGAGGCTTCTCTTGGCTGATGAATGTACATTTTTCATCATTAAGTGACATAAATTTACAATTGCTCTTTTTTAAAAAAAAAGAAGCAGTGAGCATGTTTTTCTAACAGAGCATTTAAAAAAACCCTCCTCCTTACTGAAAATCAAAGATCTGGGTTTGGTATTGACATTTAGAGCATTGTAAATTGGGGTTACATAGGAAATGAAGAAAGTGAAATTGTTGCTGTTTGTTTTCCCTTAAACAATTCTTTTGTTTTTGGCTGTTTGAGATTTGCTGCAGGAAATGCCCTCGGCTTGCATTTTATTTTCTTTAAAATGTGATCGGTGAGAAGTGAAGGGAGCCATAAGCAGGTTATATGGTGGCCCTTCTATAAATACATGAGGAACAATGGTGTTTTTCCTCTGACTCATTTTTAGCATTCCCTTAATACTAAGTAAAAGGAACTTCCTTTAACATTGCACCGTGAAGGGGTTCTTGATGATGGAGAAATGATGACTAAGATAAAACTGCAACGTGCCTCTTGAGAATTACAGGTATATAAATCTTACTATCATACCCACCCCACATCTATTTTTAAAGGCACTTCACTGTGTGTCTAAGGGATTGTGAATTTTTAAAAATTCCACCATGCAATCCAAATGGAACACTCTTTATTGCAGCAAATGGCTGGTCCCTGGCACATCACTGGAAAGCAATAAATGGTCAATGGTTTCTTCTCCTTCCTCCTACATCTCTTTGATTTTGACTATTGTTAGCAATGGGGATTACGTGTCCTTCCTTCCTTTTTAAAAACTCAGATGCCATCATCTTGACTCTCAGACATTTTCAGGTGTAGGCCTGTGTCAAGGAATTTGGCAGCACTTGCATTTGCAGATACAATTAAAAGCAATCAATAGATATATAGGAATTATTACTAAAAAGACTTGGGAGTGACTGTAATGCAAGCTGTGGTCAGGGAGGGAGGGGTAACAGAAATTTTCCACCACAAGAATTCTGCCTCCCCAAATGGATTTTTCCTTTGGTCCCCAAATGTCTAGCTTTGTAGAGTGAGACAACCTGGAACATGTATCTGCTTCATTCATATTCCCTTCATATCTGCTTGCTTCTTTTTTTAAAAAATGGATAAACTGTATTTTTAAATGGTCAACTGAAGTTTTAAGTTACAGCAACTTAAACAGTGAAAATTTGGAGACTGAGGAAAAATGACACGAGAAGGAAAAATTCTGATTTGGGGGAAATATCCTCATTTTGTCCATTCCCCATACCTGCACCCCCAAATGTAGGCATATTTTTAGGATTTTTGGTGCTGTTTATGTAGGCAAAAATATTGTGTGAATGGTTTCTGATTTATATGTGCAGATGCAATGTCAGCATGAGAGCTTTCATCCTATTTGAAATACGGATACTCTGGACACTCTTCAAAGGCAAAACATACATCGTTGTTGTTGTGTGCCTTCAAGTCATTTCTGACTTATGGTGACTCTAAGGTGAACCTATCGTGGGATTCTCTTGGCAAGTTTCTTCAGATGGGGTTAGCCATTGCCATTCTATGAGGCTGAGAGAGTGTGACTTGCCCAAAGTCACCCATTGGGTTTCCATGGTTGAGCCAGGATTTGAACTCTGGTCTCCAGAGTCATAGTCTGGAGACTATGTGACTATGTGAAAGGGATCTGGGAGTCCAAGTAGACCACAAGTTGAACATGAGTCAACAGTGCGATGCGGCAGCTAAAAAGGTCAATGCAATTTTAGGCTGCATCAATAAAAGTATAGTGTCTAGATCAAGAGAAGTAATAGTGCCACTGTATTCTGCTCTGGTCAGGCCCCACCTGGAATATTGTGTCCAGTTCTGGGCACCACAATTCAAAAAGGACATTGAGAAACTGGACCGTGTCCGGAGGAGGGCAACTAAAATGGTGAAAGGTCTGGAAACCATGCCCTATGAGGAACGACTTAGGAAGCTGGGGATGTTTAGCCTGGAGAAGAGAAGGTTAAGAGGTGATATGATAGCCCTGTTTAAATATTTGAAAGGATGTCATATTGAGGAGGGAGCAAGCTTGTTTTCTGCTGCTCCAGAGAACAGGACCTGGAACAATGGATGCAAGCTACAGTAAAAGAGATTCCACCTCAACATTAGGAAGAACTTCTTAACAGTAAGGGCTGTTCAACAGTGGAACACACTCCCTCGGAGTGTAGTGGAGTCTTCTTCCTTGCAGGTCTTTAAGCAGAGGCTAGATGGCCATCTGCTGGGGATGCTTTGATTTGGATTTCCTGCATGGCAGGGGGTTGGACTGGATGGCCCTTGCGGTCTCTTCCAACTCTATGATTCTATGATTCTATGAGTCCAATGTCCAAATCACTATGCCATGCTGACTCTCATAATGTATATACATTAAAGTAATTATATTATTGTGCAGTACACTTAGACCATTATAGGAATCTAAACCAGATATAACCTAGGCTTATCTCATAGTGGCTTTACCAGGTGTCTGAAGAATGGGCATAATAGGCTTATTAGATTTAAGTAGGTGAAAGCACCTCTGACCATTGCTGAAACCCCAGTCAAATAGTACACCCAGACTGTGAACCTGTGTCTTTGGGGGGAAACCACATTCAGCACAGGATGACTCCCATCTCTTCCTCTGTCTATCCACTAACTAGGAGCACCTCTGCATTCTCTGGATTAAGGTTCAGTTCACCCACCCTCTTCCAACCTATCAGTGATCCCAGACACCAGTTTAGGATGGAAACAGCTTCCTTAGAGCTTGTTGGAAAGGAAAAATATAGGGTTTGTTGTTACCAGTATCCCCAGATAATTACTCTACTTGGTTTCGCATGGGGGACAAAACAGAGCCTGGGCAACATCCCAGTTGCCAAGGATCTGAAGCGGAATCTCCTAGCACAGTCTTCCAACAGTGCCAGAGAGAATGAAGGATAGCACAGTTACTGGTATTGAAAATCACCAAGAGGTCGGTCCAGCAGAACTGAGAGGAACACACTCCTCTTCCCCAGTTCCCAGCAATGGTAATCCACAAAGGTGACCAGAGCTGTTCCATTACCAGGGCTGAAACCAAACTGAAGTGAATCAGGATTATCTGTTTCATTTGGAATCCTTGGAGTTCAGAGGCCATCAACACTAAAATGTTTTTCCAATGGTCTCCAGCTGAATCTTGGCCTTCAGTTAGCATCACTCAAGCCTCTTCAGCCAGTTCTGGGGCTGAGCTTCCTCCATCTAGAGCTTCAGCCTTTCATGCAGTCCTCAGTCTGCAGCTCCTTGCCAAACCTGAATCTTGGGACTCACATGCCTCTTTGATGGAGGATTCTTTCTGCAAGTGCATGATGGTATCTACTGGCTGGCAAGCTTGGCAATTTGGTTCTGGGGAGACATATATATTACTTTTTCTTGTCAGAGGTTTGCCAAAGAAAGATTCTTTACTATAAGGTGGGAAATGTCCTCAGAACCCTGGAAATGAGTTTTGTAACCTGCAGCAGGATTGAAAGAAATGGCATGCTTGCATTATATTATGTAAAGTGGGAGCAATCTGAATGAACAAGCTGCTTCTTGGCAAGTCTGATGGTGTAAAATGTTGAAATATTTTTCAATATTAGCTTCATTCAAAGCATACATTTCTGCCTTATTTGCTGCTGATAGAAATCGGTTTCAGATTTAGAGGTTGTAAATCTGCAGATTCTTATTGCCAGAGAAACAGTTCTTAGCACAATATATTCCTTAGGCGGCTCCTCTCAGAGAACATGAGAGGAAACTCTTGGGATAAATGTTCCCTGGATGAAGAGTGCTTGAGAGAGGACATGTCATTATTTAACAAAGATTCTTTCCTTCAATTGCTTAAGCAGTTGTTTGCTACCACACCTTTGTAGTGTCACACAAAGCACTTTGCTTGCAAAGGACTAACAAAAATGCTGTGTCTGCTACTGAACATTCTGTGATAGCTCCCCAGGCATGAGAATGTGATGGCTAGAATCCTGTTGGTGACATATACCAATGTAACTTTCCATTATGCCAGTAGCTGCATCTTCTGAGACACTCTGCTAGGGTTGTATATGGTTATGGTTGCACAACCAGAATCCTAGCAGTGTATCTACTTTTCACAATGCTGTCTAAACAAATCTTCTAGGGTACTTTGTCTAGGGACTTATAAACCATCATGCAATGGGACAGCACACTGATGTACAACTGATTGTGCAATAGTGCAATCCAGTATACAGGCAGTATCACACGCCCATAGCTATTTTGGCACAGCTTTAAGCTTACATAAACTTGGAGGTATGTGTTAATCTATGTAATAATGTACTCTAATGTAATAATGTTTTTAATTGCTTAAATTATGTTCTGTATTATTTTTGTTTAGGACTGCCATGGGGGATTGGGCAAGGGTTGAATTTTGAACTTTATTTGATTGCATTGTGTGGTATTTGTTTATTCTTATATTGTACTTTTTTATGATTTTATAGCTTAATTTATTTTATATTGTTTTTGTTTTAGGACTGGGATGGGGAGGTTGTTTAGAGATTAATTTTGAATTGCATTGATTTGTATTGTAATCTTGTATTTTATCTGACCTTTAATCAATTTGTTTTGTATTATAGTTTCTTATTGTTACATTGTATTTCTTTATTGTTGTAACCCACCCGGATTCTACATGATTGGGCAGGCTATAAATAAATCATCATCATCATCATCATCATCATCATCATCATCATTATGGAATAAGGAGGGATTCAATGCAGATTCCCTTTTTAATGTGTTTTTGGACATCTTGCGGTGAGCTCTTGTAAGGCTACAAAGTGGGGAGTGGTGTAATAAAATGTTCACAGATTCTAAAATGGGTCCATTCTTCAGGTATTTCACTGGTTACTCTCAACCAGCCTTGAATGGAATATGTCTGTCTCAAGTTGGGATTTTGCTTGGGCATCAGCTGGTTTCTACTTGTATGGTTGGCTCCTAACTGGGCTCCCTACATTGGTCCCTGTCTCTTCCAGCCATATCCGCTTGCCTTTTGTCTCCTCTCTGCCTGTGTCTTTGATTCATCCACTTCGATGAATTTCACTAGTCTTTGGATAGTTTCTTCCATTTCTGCTGCCTTTAGATTGATCCTCCTGTGAACGAGTCTTAGTGCATTATACAGCTCCATTTCTAATTCTGTCAAGGTTTGCTGTTCAGCACCCTGCTTGCTTGGCTGCCCACCTCTGACAGGTACAAATAGGTAAAATGTAGCACTGGGTATAACCTGAGTTTACAAAAATGTCTGCTACAAAAAAATAAGGTTTACTGATGACAGAGATGCAGATACTGGATTGAATTCTGCAACAAATCTGAAAGTAAAGAGAGATGTTTTCACCAATTTGTGTCCTGAGATTGCAGTGTATAATTAATTATCTACTCTGCATAAGTCAACCTTGTGCATAAGCCAAGAGCAGGTTTGGGGGCCAAAATTATGGATTCTGATATGACCCATGAATAAGCTGAGGATAAAACTTAGGGGCATATATAAAAGGATGTAAGGGATGAAGCAAAGAAAATGATGCCAGAGAACTTACAAAGTTATGGCAAGCATAACTGTTTGTGCTCATCCTACGTTTGGATGGATGAGGAGGAAACTGCGGCAAATGGTGGCTGTGAAATGTGGGAGGGAGGTGACCAGGCACAGGTGGGGCTAAGAAAATGTGCACATATCAAAAAGGATGTAAAGGCAAAGCAAAAGCAAATGGTGACTACATTAGCAGTGATTATGACCTTTAAATTTAATGTGATAACTTTGCCTGGTTTAAACTCAGAAAAGGAAACAAACATACACAAATGTCTTATTCATATCCTTCCTAATAATAATAAAAATAATAACTAATAAAATTTTATTTTTATCCTGCCTCTCCAACAGGATCGAAGCCCTTCAAAGCCCAGTTCCTCATTGCTAAGATAACATTGCTGGAATCCTGCCTCCGAGTAGAGTAGCAAAAGGCTTTGTCTATCCTGGAAGAATAGACCGCCAAGCCTTTCTACTCTCTCTCTGTGCTCCTTGGAGGGGGAAGCACCAGAGAGCCATCAGTGCTGCCATTTTCCCACCTAGACATTCAAAAAGACCAGAAGCAGCTCCATGGTAGAAAGACTAGAGGGAGTTTTTGCTTCTTTTAGGTTCTCCTGGGATGGACTAAGCTCTTGCCTTTCACCACTTTGCTCAGAGAAGGGGATGGTTCCTTTTTTATTTTTTTAAAATAAGAGTTAAGGTACAGTACTCACATTGACCCATGGGACTGGATATCTTAAGAACGTAAAAAGAGCTCTGCTGGGTGAGGCAAAGGGCTCCAGATTGGGGACAAGTGTCAATGTTCTTTGAATTTAGAAGTCTTAGTACCTGATCTTCCTCTTACCTTGTTTGCAAAAATAATACAATGAGTAAAGGATTAATAAAGGATCTGTATTACTGAAACAAGATATTTTTTCAAAGCTAAATTATAAGTTTTTAGAAAGTTGCGGAAACTTACGAAATCCATATGAAGGAAAAACCAAAACAGAAAGAGAGAAAACAAGTTCTTTAAGAACTTAATTTCAGACAATCTTCTCCTCTGTTTTACAAAATATTGTTCAGATTCAGGTTGTCTGACAGATGATAGTCTCCCATAGGAACCTGCCCTGGCACCAGGGTGGGTGTGGGGGCAGAAGGGACAAAAGTCTATTTGAATTTTTATTCCTAGAGTATACTAGCCCAAATTGAACCTGCAGTAGGACTGATGTTGGTATTAGATCTGCCTTCTGGACAATATTGTCTACAAACCTGGGAGCATAGGTGATCAAATAGGTAAACTCTAAGGAACATTAACTAGATGTTATTGTGTGCTTTCAAGCTGTTTCTGTACTTCAAATGGATTGGAGGTGCCATCCTGCTCTATCTCAAGTAGCAAAATCTCATGGGGTAGTATTGCTAAGAAAACCCATGCCATTCATTCAGATAACAAGGGGATGGGGTTCTGATGACTCTCCCCTGCACTGGATGAATATGTGTGTTTGTGTGTATAGGCTTATAAGGACAAATGAACCCTATACTATTATTGTTGTGTGCCTCCAAGTTGTTTCAGACTTATGTTGACCCTAAGGCAGACCTATCATAAGTTTTTCTTGGCAAGTTCTTCAGAGGGGGTTTGCCATTGCCATCCTCTGAGGATGAGAGAATGTGACTGCCCAAGGTCATCGATTGGGTTTCCATGACTAAACCAGGATTTGAACCCTGGTCTTCCAGTGTCCTAGTCCAATGCTCAAACCATTACACCATGCTGGCCCAGAGATCAAGATTGACTACCATATAGAAAAGAACCTTCAGAATCCCAACCAAGAGATAAGGTTGGGAGGTTGTCCTCTGTTGTAGAGATTAAGCTGGTCTCTACACAGAGCGGGATCTCTATTGCAGTGGGTTCAGAGCTTCACAAAAGTTGTTGTGTTTTGAAGGCAAATTTAGATGTCTTTTAAAACATTTTCAATATCTTTTGAGAAATTAAATTGTCGAAATGCTTTTGCTCTGCTATTTTTCATGACTGAGTTTTAAAAGATGTATTTAGAACTTTGCTTCAAACTTCCTTATTTTCTTTCCATTTTGGTATGCTATTTTAAAATTGACTAAAAAGTGCGTTTGAGCTTAACACTGTGAGCTGACCTGAGAAGTGAAATGCAACTCACATCAGTTTGGGATTGGTACACAGAGCCTTCCATTTTCCTATGATTATCAAAGGAGAATAGAAGGTGTCCTGTGCTTGAATACAAGGTGTTAGATACCAAGACTTTGTTTGGTACTGAAAACTGATACACATTACTGTTATAATTCGGAGACATTGCTGTATTAGTTTGGAATATCAGTATGCAAAAGGATTTTGTAGCACCTTTGAGACTAACTGTGCAAAACATGTGGTAGCATAAGCTTTCATAGATTTGGTCTACTTCCTCAGATGCAAGGATGCATATGCTACAATGCCTTTCACACAGTCAAGTCTCAAAGATAATATAGCATCCCTTTGCATATTACTGTTATAAGACAGATTTTATTGGTGGTAAATGATGTGTAGCAGAGAAACATCAGAGTTCTTTTCCACAGGTTTTCTGAGGTGTCATCCAAGGGTCCCCTTGCACCCAATGATAGACCCTGGCCTCTAAACAACAAATTCTACCCAGATTATCTATACCTGACACTCCAGGTATATGCACCTGGCTAAAAATGGTCTCTGAGCTGGGGTGACACTCCTTCCCAATAGTTATGCAGCGTGGAAGCAAACAAAAGAAGCTGGAGTGCACTGGCATGCACTATCTTCCATCCCAATAACTATGAGAACTTTAAAAACAAGTTCCCAAATGGAAAGTATGCATTCGCCTTGTTCATTCCCAGTTGCATGTACAGTATTTTCTCATCCTTAAGCTATCAGACTAAAGTGAATCTAACTAAGGTCTAACGTGCACTGCACAAATGATGCAGTTTGACACCACTTTAACTACCATGGTTCAATGCTATGGTACTCTGGGATCCGTAGTTTTGTCAGATATTTAGCCTTCTCTGTCATAGAGCTCTAGTGCCACAATAAATGACAAATCCCAGGATTCCATAGCACTGAGTCATAAGTAAAGCAGTATCAAACTGCATTATTTTTGCAACGCAGATCAGATCAAAGCCTACAAAAAACAAATTAACCCTCTATATCTCACTGGACGGCTGTCAACAGTTGGTCATGATGCTAACAGGGGTTGTAAAATCCATCTGTCTGATAGCAGAGGCCAAGCTCACGACACAATATTGTTTTAGCAACAGTAAAGATTTCTCTGCTCCTACCTTTGATGGGGTACTCCTCAACTTGAAGTTCTTTTTTCATGGAGGAGAGAAGACTCATGATTAATTTTGATCGCTATATATTTTCTCCATTATGTGAAGCTGAATTCTTCCCAGTATCATTTGCTGGGTAATGTCATGTGGAGGATGAGGTTATGTCCTCCAGGTCTGCAGAATCATCTCTGTCCCTGATATGATCACTAGTGCACCAAATTTGGTCTCTGACAGTAAGTGGATGGTTTCTGGAGTCCTTGTTACCTTCTTGGCCATTGTGTGAATAGAGTGATGGAATAAATAAGCCTTCTGTCTGTTCCAGCATGCTCCTAATTAAAAAAAAAAATCCCAAGAAATTTGTAACCGTGGGATGGCTAAGTATGTTGCCTTGGCAAATGCTTTGAATATAAATGTTAGAACAATAACAGATGAATGTAGAATGAAACATGAGCAGAGTGCAGGGGTGGACACACTGGCATGAACTGTAGTTCATCCTAGCTGTAATAGGCATGTGCAATGAATTGTTGCATGCTGACTCAACATGTAGGCAAATCTCACTGCTTCAGGGGTTCTACTCTAGTTCAGAACAACTACTCTAGTTTGGCATATCTTTGTACGGGTACAATTCGAACAACCCCGCTATGACTGAAAATGAAATGCCATGACTTGTACTTGTTTGATAGCTTAGTTTGTGTCTTTGTTCACCAATATTTTAGGGAAAAGTATTTTATACTTTAAATATCGGTGGACAAAGAAACAGATGAGGCTATCAAACATGAACAAGGTTAAGCATTTTATTTTCAACCAGAGGGAGGTTGCTTGAATCATGCATGTATAAAGAGATACCAAATGTTACCCCAGAGGATCGCATGCAGTGACCTAAATCCTAAAAGCCCACCGGGTAACCTTGGACAAGTCACATTCTCTCAGCCTCAGAGGATGGCAATAGCAAACTATCCTCTCAAGAAACATGCCAAGAAAACCCTATGATAGGTTCACCTTAAGGTTGGCATAAGTCTGAAATGACTTGGAGGCACACAACAACAAATTTTATGCTTTCCCAAACTCATCTAGTAAGGAAGGATTTTTTTTTTTTTGCAGGAAAAGATAAACTGAAAGATATGTCACCATATGAGATGCTTTCAAGCCTTCTAAGGTGTTATCATGTCACAATTTCTCTTCATTAGGCAGGAACTGGAGACATCAAAGTACCTCCTTCTCCCTGTAGGAATAGGGAGGACTCTTTTGATCTCCACTCACAGCACCTCTTTGTCCCCAGATTAATATTTACTTGTACAACAGCAACCTCCAGGGGATCCTTGACTCAGTTCCTCCATATGTTCTGGAGCAGTCTGGGGTTGCTTCTCTGCTTTCCTTGGAAGATTTCTTCCCCTTACCCATGCACCCTTCACATTGCTCTGTGCCTCCACCAAACAGCGGGATAGAACATTCACCCCATCTTGAGTCATCCGCTTAGCTTTGAAGCTTGCCACAATCAGAGTGTTTTTACTTGGGGTGGAGTGAGAGCAGCCAGCTGTTGTATTTGATGCCCTCTTTTATAGTGATTTACTGAGATAATCTCCCAGTCCTCCCCTTGTCTCTCTATTCCCTCCAAGCACTTAATCTGTTAATGTCATGAGACATCAAAATAGCCCTTCTTCTGTTACTTCCTAGGTTATTTGTTGCTTAATACGGATGTTATATAAGGGGCTTTATACAAACAGGACATGATGATGTGTGTTTATCCATCGTACCCTCAATGATTTTTCATGAACAACTAAGGATACCTTAAAGGCTAACGAAACAGATGCTGTCCTAACGTTTGATCAGTAAGAGGAGTTTTTAGTGCAGTGTTTTTCAAGCAACAAAAATGTATCTTCAGTCCAAAAAGGCACCCTGGTGTTCATATTTGCTCTTTCTCTCCCATTGTCATGCCTAATAAAGCTCGTTTTGCAGGAAATATATACGCACTACAAAAGCTTGTGAAGTTGCTTACTGGAAATGAAAGTGGAATGGGACAGCATGACACGGCTGTCCATCACACTGGAATTATTACAGGGAATAAAATATTAGGCTAGAATTCACTATCACAGTTATGAATGGTTAACCTAGTAGTGGTTCCCAACCTTTAATTGTCCAGATGATTTGAGCTTCAACTGCCATAATTCCTGGCTGTTGGCCAAGGTGGCAGAGGTTTCTGGGAGCTGAAGACCAAATTAAAAAAAAAAAAAAAGGGGGGGGGGGGGGGGGGGGGGGGGGGGAAGACCAAAGGTTGGGAACCACTGAAGAGTTATGCATCTGTATCTGATCTGTATTCTTGTATTCCCAAAGAATACACATTCATGATTGTGGCACTGTTATTATTATCTTTCCTTCTTGTGGCCTTGCTTGTTCGCAGGACGGGGCTGGAAAAGTCATCCTCTTTGTGCCCTGCTTGTCAGTTGAACAGACCTCTTTCTCTCAGTGTGGTTGCTGGCTGGTAAGGTGTACTTGGAAGGTTGGATCAGGAGAAGTTACTTAGCTGTTACGCATTCATAACTAAGTATCTCATCTAGGATATTGGTTTCTGAAAGACATTTTGTAAATATTTGGAAAAATCATCATAAGAAAAGAGATCCAAATGAAATTTTCTCTGATCTTTATTGATAATGGTATGTCAAAGTTCCCACCATTTCCCCAGAAGCAGTACCCCCCTTCTTTTACAATTTTTGCTGTGATTTTTGGGCATTTCCACCCCCACTTCAAACCATATCAACAACAGTCCAAAATACCTCTGTATTCAGCTATATATGAGTCAAAGTGACAAAGAGAAGTGATGTTATGTCACTTCCAGTTGCCATTTTGGCTGGTGTGTGACTGAATATAGAGGTAGTTTTGTGACATAATGAGTGGATGTGGTCCACGGTGGGGTTAAATGTGAAAATTGACCCTCATGCAACTGCTACCCCAATAATTGCTAACATTATTTATTTAGCTGCCTTGGATCAAAAGAATGCAAACTCCCAGAATGCTAGGTTGACGGCATTGTTCACTGCTGGTTGCTGTTTCAGATATAAGGTCTTTAGGGCTTCATCCACACAATAGAAATAATCCAGTTTGACACCACTTTAATTGCCATGGCCCAATGCTATGGAATCCTGGGAATTGTAGTTTGTTGTGGCATCAGAGCTCTCTGACAGAGTAGACAAATTGTCTCACAAAACTACAATTCCCAGAATTCTATTGCATTGAGCCATGGAAATTAAAATGGTGTCAATCTGGATTATTTCTTCAGTGTGGATACGACCTAGAACAAATGTGAGCACTGAATACTTGAACACAAAATGCTCTTTCTCATGCTTTATTTTATACTAAAATACTGATATAGCTGTAATGTAAGCCTATTCCCACCCACTCACCATCATTCATAAGGACACATTCTTGGGCTGGGTCTTCACTGCTTTAACTGCTGTGGCTCAATGCTATAGAATTCTGGGTTTTTTAGTGTTATGAGACATTTTGCCTTCTCTTTCACAGAGCTCCGGTGCCACAGCGGACCACAAATCCCAGAATTCCATTGCACTGAGCCATGGCAGTTAAAGTGGTGTCAAACTGCATTATTTCTGCAGTGCAGATGCAGCCCTAGTTCATGGTTTCTTCAATCCCCTCCCCTGCAGATATTCCAACAAGTAGTCAGACATATTTTCAGCTGACAGCAGCATCCGTGCACTATTTATCTTGTCAAAACTCTGTCCCTCTGCCCTCAGCTTCCATTTTGTTCTCATTAATCGCTATTACCGAAAAAAAGAGACAGAGGAGAGCTAAATACTTACTTTGGAATGATTTATCCAAATGTTGAACTACATAATTAGGGAAGCTGAGGCATTATCCCTTTCATTCCCATCAAGCCTCAATTTCTCCATTTGATTTAATTTTAAACCCATGACCCAGAACTATACACATACGTGTTGCCTTTATGCAGCAGCCTAGTGCAACAATATTGCTCTAGTAATCTGGAGGAGGGGGGGAATGTTGAATTTATTTTGTAATGTGACAGATTTCACAGTTCTCTTTTAATGCCTCCTTCCCGGTCATACCTGCCTGGGAAAACAAATGTTACTGAATTTCCTTTAGAATCTTGAGCAAAGCAAAGCCCTTTCTAAGGTTCTTTAACTCCAGAGAATAGTTAGGTTGTATCCTGCTCTGCCATGAAACCCATTGGATGACCCTGGGCAAGTCACATACTCTCAGCTTCAGGGTAAGGCAATGGCAAATCTCTTCTCAACAAATCTTGCCAAGCAAACCCCATGATCGGTTCACTTTAGGGTTGCCATGAGTCAGAAATGACTTGAAGGCACACAACACCAACATCAACACTTTAACTGACATGGTTCAATGCTATGGGATTCTTGGATTTGTAGTTTTGTGAGATGTTTAGCCTTATCTGACAGAGAACTCTGGTGAAACAACAAACTATGAACCCAAGCACTTTTAACATTTTTATCTTTTTAATTGTATTTTATTCTTCTAATATGTAACTTGTTTAAATATTGTAATAATTTAATTCTATTTGAATGTACTATTTTTGTATGCTTTTAACTGTACTGTTTTTTTTAATGTTGTGAGCCACCCTGAGTCCCAGTTTTGGGAAAGGTGCAGGATATTATTATTATTATTATTATTATTATTATTATTAATACATAGATCTTGAATCAGTGTAGATACATTCTTATAACAAACTTACATTTCTATTATATAGTAAAGCATTACACTCACTCCCCCAGTGTGTATCTATTTAACCTTATTTCTACACCAGCATTCTGCTGAGTATTAGATAATAAGCTACACCTAGAAAGTAATATCTTACCACATGTAGGAATTTGGGTTATCAGCAGTTATTTGGCATCACCAGCCTAGAGGTGGATTACTTTTGCTGAGAGCAAAAATCCAGTGCTTTGTTGCTCATTACAGCCTACTACAACCCTTGTTGTAATGTGTCAACAGGCCTGAAAAGACAGGCCAAAATAAAGCTGCTTTGGGTCACTTTGGAGGTATGCTGTTTAAATGGCACATACATCTTAAGAGGCCAGAAGATGCGCCAAAGCTGCACTCCATGCATCATTTAAACAGCATACCTCCAAAGCAGCTTTATTTTGGCCTATCTGTTTGGGCCCAATTTGTCACTAATGCTGAAATGGAAACATTTTGGGGCCAAACTTGTTTGATATGTTTGATATGAGAGTAGAAGAGGGGAAGCTATCCAGATGTTCTTAGACTATAGTGCCCACAGTCCTTTACTACTGGCCATGTTGGTTGGGGCTTTTGTTAGTGGAAGTCCAAAACATCTGGAGTAGGGGCACAAGTTTTTGTTTATTTTGTTCTTGCATGCAAGATGAAATCATTTCAAAACTTCCCCCCATTGTGTGAGATTGGTAGAATTTTTGCACATTTGTTGATTTCCCCCCCATAAGTTTGAATGTTTTGCAAATAAATAAATAACTAAATATCACCTAAACACCATTGTTTAAATGTAGAAAATAGTGGTTTTATGCAAAACACAGGGTCGTCTGCCAAAATTTTGATTCTGGTACATACATATGCACTTTGTGCTAGCGTTTTGCACAAAGTACAGTTTGTTTTGCAAAAAGGTCCCAAAGTCTGGGGTACTGGTGGAAATCTAATGGTGGTTAGTCCTTTTTTCAATGGGCTGTCTTGATGTGTTGAGACAACATTTCTTCTCCAGAACAAGAATAGTTGTGTATATTCCTTACAGCCTTAATCTGGAGGGTCAAATGTCCCATATCACCAACCTAGTGTTTTGGCATTTTGACAATGAATTCAAGGCCAGTGGCAGGTTGTGAGCCTCTAACCTGCTGTCCATGTGCACATCAGTGTGCCTCCTCTTGATAGTGCCAGCCTGACCCATTCAGTGGACTTATAAGTGGTGGTAAGTTATGGTCAGCAGCATGAGGATCTCCATCAATGTGTTTCATGATTCTGACACTGCCTTAATGTAGCATCTCCATTGTTTGTAGTATTGTTCCAGGGCACTATGGGAACATTTGTCACTGGGCAAATCCAAGATTGGAGAGATAAGTGATTCTAGGAGAGGAATCATCATTGTTGAGACCATGGGTGTGTGTGTGTTAGGTCCTGATTGTTTCGAATAGACATAGATGCTGCCACCCACTGATGGGGGAGAACTATGTCCCTCTCTATTCTTAAGCAAATAATCTAATTGGTATTTTCCAGACCATGAAACTGGCTGGAATAGAGTTTTCCACTGGATTGTACAGATCTCTAATTTTGTAATGCAGTACTTGGCAGGAAAATTTAGTACAGAGATGTATACAGCATAGAAAACTACATGCACATTTCCCCCTAAGATAACATTAAAAAAAGGAACGTACTGCAAAGAATCATATACAAAAAATGCAGGAATAATTGATCAGCATGGGCCTATGACTGAATGCATGTGAAACTGACTGGCCATAGAGCGAGCTGTCTATCTAATTCTTCCACCATCCATGAAAGAATTGTTATTTTTCTTATTTTCTCCTTCTCATATGGGCTGGAATGTGGGGTGCATTAGGCTCTTGCTTGTATGTCTGCGTATGTGGTTTCTTCCCTTGCCAAGGGTTACAACTTATTTAAAGACACTGAGCTTTTGCTATTTTTCTTGGGTTGGCCATTGCCCTTCTTCAAATATACTCATCTTCAAATATACTCAGTTGCAATGGATCCAAGGAACTCCCCTGCTCACCTTATTTGAGTGGTTATTTTTAAACCAAATAAAAGAATTACTGCTTCATGTGATGGAAATGCTGCTGTAAGGGTAAACCATCATCATCTGTACTTGACAAGAATATTGTTTGGTTTGCTTGTTTATTATTTTAAGAGGGAGGGAAACGTGGTGATAGTGGAAATGTTTGTTTTGTTTGTTCAGCTTGCATTTTTAAGTGAACCAATCTAGTTTTCACACCCTGAACCAATATTCAGCCTGATTATTCAGACTACAAACTACACTGATGCAGTTCTTAGTTGATAACAACAACAGCAGCAACAACATCAAAATAGTATATTGGGGGAAACACAAACAAAAATGTGTATTTTAGGAGGTAGATGTGTACAATTTAACTCCAAACATTCATACATCTTAAAATAAACAAATTACAGGACTAAAAGGACTTGTGATTTAACACACGGGGAACTGACACAGGCCAGCATTTGGCTTGTTCAGTCCATTCCCAAATCCAGCCTATGTTATCTGGTGAAAGAGTGGGATACAAATAAATATAATAAATAAAATAATTTGTCTGAATTTCAACCTCTGTTCTGTATCTGCATACATTAGTATAAATTTTGCCATACTGTTTTTAAGAATCTGGTGCTTTCTTTTATGAAAGGAGCAAGGAGAATACACTGCTGTCATGCTACATATTTCTTGCACTGAGCACAGACTAACCTTCTAAAATCAAAGCTCTAAAAATAATTAAACTAGAGCATGCTATGCTCCCAACATCACACAGACAACATGAAACAGGAGCATATTAAACGCTGTTGTTCTTAGTTTATAGCATAGCTATATCAAAAGATGTGCAGTGTGCTCACTGTTTGATTAAATTCGAATGATTTTACTTTCTGATGTCTCTCTCCATCCCCATCAATAGCCTAACAGTCAAAATGGGCTGGAAGGATAACTCCAATGCTAGGGAGGCTTAAAAATTACCTATAGCAGAGTGTTTTAACAACTCAGTGCAGATGATCTGAGCTTTAAAGTGATTGAACCCCACTGAAGTTAGCCTGTTTGGATCATCTTAGCTTCAAATGCTTTGGTTTGAGGATTGGGCTGTTAGCAATCCAAACCAGCACCAACAGCATGTGAAGTGCAAGCTGAGTTTCTGAATGCAGGTCGAAAAGGAGAGTGGAAGAAGGATGGGAGGAAAACAGTGATCTTACCTTTGTTGAGAAGAGGCTTTGTTAGAAGGGGACCGTATTCACAGTTGACTATAAGGGTCAAGAGGTTATAGGGTTGCTTGAGAGAACACAGCCAATCACTAGCCAGGGTTGGAAGGGTCCATTCCTGCCTTGGTGTAATTCTGTTGTGTAATTTCCCCATCCCTTTCTTGAATTACACCCAGGACTGATTTGGGCCCATCATTTAGTTCAGTGTCTTTTGTTCCAAAGGCTGAGCTATTGTATTTGATGATAATTATAGAGTTTTTTTTAAAAAAAAAAATAGAAAGAGAAAAGAAAAAGAAAAGAAAAAAGAAATTATATTGTGTGCTTTTTAAAAAGTAAGCTGGACATTAAAATGTCATCATCCATTATGTTAGCTGCGATCTGTCTGTAGATAAAAGCAGTTTAAATATTACATGGAATAGGGAGCCGTCACAGAATTGCCAGTCTCTGGTAATGGCATTTGTCTATAAAACCTTAAGAGGACGCAGAGTTGTCAGTGTGTGTTTGGGGTAGCTCTTTATGACATCTCACATTGGCAGAGAAATCATGCATTATCTTAATCCTCCATTATTGTCTCATATATGTTCATTTTCCATTTCATTTTGAGGGGAGGGGGGGATTTAGAAGTTTGAAATGTGTTACTGTGTTGGAATGATAAATGTTTTTCATACATGTTTTAAAAGTGAATAAAGAATAAAATTTTAAAAAAGATGTTTGAAATGTTCATATGTAAGGCAATAGATATGCAAGTTCAAGAAGCTGCCATTGTTAAAGGTGGACAAAGCAATTATGATTTAAAAGATCAAAAATAAAGGATAGTTATTATCATTACTCATTCACTTATGTGAATTCTGAAATATGATTCCTGCAAGTCAAGAAAAGGGAAAAACAATGTGTTAACCTGCATTTTTATTGATTTTAGGCTGAATATTAACTTAGCAATAAAAAGAGAACCTCAGCCTAATTTTCAGAGAAAGACCCATTCACAAATAAGAACTGAGACCTGTATTTTTATATTGTGTGTGTGTGTGTGTATTAATTTTCTCTGTGCTCCATAGTACATGGGATATAGTCAGACCTCTGCTGGGCCATTTAAAACAGCAACTAACCTTTTCACCCCTTGACTATGGCTGGATCATGGTGAGAAATACACACTCAACTTTCCCTTTTGAACAGATTTTTGATCCTCAAGACAGCCGTAATTTATGGCTCTTTCTTAATTTCTTTCCTTGGATTGTTTTCTCCATGAGTAAAAGATGTCCCAGTGGCAGCTTAGCAAAGGAAAATACTAGTGCCTTATTGCTGAATGAGTTATGCCTAGGACTAGTGAAGAAAATCTATTTATAACATGAGACAGAAACATCTCTTGATAGTGGTCTCCTAGTTATGATCTCACACTTTCACTAGCATTAATAAAGGAAAAAGGGGTCGATGAAGGTGGGAAACAATAGACTTGTGTTTTTATTTTGCTTTTACAGTTGTTTACTATGCATGAAACACATTAATTTCCCTCCTCTTCTTCTACATAGTGCAGGCTGAGCCAGGTTTGTAAGATGAGGTCAAAAATTGTCCAAAATATTTATCTTGAAAGAGAAAATTAATACTGTGTCCATAATAGGTGATGTAGGCCATATCTCAGAGGAAGGAACTGGCAAAACCACCTTTGAGTATTCTTTGCTCAAGAAAACCCTATGAAATTCATGCAGTCACCACAAGTTGACAGACGACTTGAAGGCACATACACACACACAACAATGTGTGAATGCATGCTTTTTCTTAGTTGGGAGAAGTGATGTACAGGGATCTGAACTAATATTGTTGGGACCTTTCCTTTCTGTGCAAGAGTTTCCAGAGTCCCCTCCACAACCTTCAGGCCACCTAATAAGTTGGCTGGAAAAAAAGTCAATAAAAACAGAACCTCTAATGTGCATGTAGAGACAGAGTACATTGAATCAGGTTCAATGAAACAGACATTTTGGGGTGGGCAAACATTCATTGTGTTTTCTTCCTGACACTGAGTTAGAGATGACTTGACTGGAACCATGTTGATCTAAGGAGCTGAAATAATGGCACATAGTTTTCAGGGGAGGAAATGGGAGGGGAAAGAGAGAGAGAGGGAAGAAGAATGAAAAGACAAAGAAGGGAGGAAGGAAGAAGAGAAAAACTAAAATGGAGGGGAGAAAAAACAAAGAAGAAAGAGGGGAAAGAAAACAAGCAGAAATGGAAGCCATTTGCAAGCTATAAATGGCTGAAGCAGGTAAGGGCTATGAATGTTCCTCTGGTTATACAACAGTGCTCAGTTTGCTGCCAGCTGCCAAATGTGTAGTAGACAAGGTAACCTGTGAAGTAGGCCAGAAGAAGCGATGCAACATTTGTGTATGCGTCAGTTCATTTTTAACTTAACTGACTCACCAGCTCCTGGGAGTGACCCCCTTGCACTTCACATCGCCAAAACCATCTGCTTGCATTCTGCCTGAAATCGCTTGGATCTCTGGAGGCTGCTATGGGAGGCAGGGAGGGGGTAGGAGGGCGGGAGGCAAGGCAAAGACAAATTCTTTTGTAGAAATTGAATGGGAAAGGGTGGGGGAAAGATGGACACTTTAACTCTTTACATGGTGGAATGCATGGCCCAGCTCCAGTCCCCTTGGATTGCATAGATGTGGTCTATCTCTTTTCCACCCTTGTGTGCCTGTGTGTCTTTCCTCATGTTAGAATCTCTCTCCCTGATTGGTATGCCAGGTAAAAAAAGGGACAGGACTCAGATACCTTTTAGTTGTATAGAAGAAGGAATTTCAACATAATGAGTTGATTTTGGGTTGATTTTACTATGGCAAAATCACAAAAGAAGTTGGAGGCACATCTCAAGATGTTCAAAAGATGTGTTTTAGCTTGTGTCTATGCTTCAGATTTTCCTCAGGGTGCTAAACAAATCATAAAAGGACCACCTCTAAATATTATTACAGTATATTACCTCTGCTCATTATTACATTAGAACATTGTCTGTCATCTATACATAAATATTTAGAAGCAAACCTTTGAACCCTTTCGACCAGGAGCTCACGTTTACTGGGCAAGTGGAAATATGTGAAAAACACTGAAAAAAAGATGTGTGTGTGTCTGTGTGTTTGTGTATATGTGTAGATGGTAGAAAAATGTAGATAACATTCAAGGACACATCAAGTTAACTAGGTTAAGGAAACCACTAGAAAACTCTGAAAGATTTTATAAGATTATGAAGAGATCTAGGTTCAGAATTCACCCAGTTTCTGCTAAATTTGTTTTATCAAGGGAAAGTGGCTTATTTATTTTATATCCCATTTTTATCCTGGAAAAGGCATACACTTAAACACAGCTCTAATGATGCTGAGCACAGGAACAACTGGATAATTTTAGATGCCTCAAGAAGGATCGCAGACTTTGTGGAATAGGCCAGAAAAATACAGGACAAGGCAGAGGAGAATTCCAGTAGGTGGAACAGTTAACATTTTGAATGTCAACCAACATCTCCACTGGTGATTATTTTACAAAATATTGACTTCTCCAAGCCAGGGGTGCTTCTACAGTGAACATCGACTACCATTCCTCTAATCTCCGAAAATGAGATGGTGGCTGGATTTAGTGACCTAGTACTGGAAAGAAGGAAAGAAGATGAAGTCAGGCAGTGTTATCATGTATGGCCTTGTGAGGGCTGTGGAGATCGAGCAGATGCTTGAAGATGCTGACTGGTAAAACCAAAAATGTTCTGATGTGAAGTCAATCCAGTCTGAGGAACATTGTAAGACAAATATGTACTTCTTTCTTAAGGACTCCAGACTAAGTGCTTCTTTTGCTCTTTATTATGGGTTCCTTGTTTATTCCACAGGTTTTGAGAAATCAGGCTCAACCTTCCGAGGTCGCTAAAATGAGTACCCAGACTGTTGGGGGCAAATTAGCTTACTTGCTAATTAGCTTACTTGCTGTTCACCGCTATGATCTTTGGAATAGCGGTATATAAATAAAACAAATTATTATTATTATTAACTCTTTCTAAAGGTAACCCTTGACATGAATGTCTAGTCGTAACCGACTATAGGGGGCAGTGCTACTTTTCGCTTCTAAGTTGAAAAGCCAGCATTGTCTGAGGACTGCTCTGGTGTTCATGTGGCTGGCATGATTGCACTGAACACTGTTAACTTCCCACTGGGTAGTGATACCTATCTATCTACGTGCATTTGCATGCTTTTGAACTGCTAGGTTGGCAGAAGCTGGGATTAGTGACAAGAGATCACCCCATCATGTGGCACTCAGGCCACAAACTGATCTTCCAATTATAAAAACTGGCATCTTAACAACTAAGCCATTGCATCCTTTCAGCTCTTTCTATCACTGCCATTGTTATATCTCTTTCATAAATATCACTCCTTGTTAGCTTTCTTGGTTGCTTCTTTCTTAGTTAGTACCACCAAGCAGTGGTGTCTGGTTGCCTTGATGCCATCTACTCTGGTTTAATTCTGGACTTTGGGGAGGCATTCAGGTTACTAAGCCCCATGCCCCAAATAGCTTCACCAAGAAGCTCCCACTAAGCAGTGGCAGATGTGCCTTTGATGTGAGTGGGATAGGGAATTTGGTCCAGATTTAACTATACTTTAGAGGAACTGTCCATGGTACTGAACCCCACCTTCAAAACAGGTTCAGCATCATGGATAGCAATGAAATTAGGATGGTGTAGTGATCTGGCTCTGGGAGACCAAGTTCAACAGGACAACATGTGTATGTACTGGCAATGTAAATGGTGCAGTGATCAGATCATTACAGCATGTTGGGTCCATTGCTATCCATGGTGCTGAACCTGTTTTCAGTGTGGGGTTCAGTACCATGGACCACAACGACCCTCTTTTGAAATGTGATGGGACTGTCAAAACCTGCATGTGCTAATAATAATAATAATAATAATAATAATAATAATAATAATAATAATTTGTTTTATTTATATACCGGTATTCCAAAGATCATAGCGGTGAACAGCAAGTAAGCTAATTAGCAAGTAAGCTAATTTGCCCCCAACAGTCTGGGTACTCATTTTAGCAACCTCGGAAGGATGCAAGCCTGAGTCGAGCTTGGGCCCTTTTGCTGGTCTTGAACTCGCAACCTTGTGGTTTTGAGTGAATGGCTGCAGTACAGGCATTTAACCACTGCGCCACCAGGGCTCCTTATGGGAGGATCTATAGATCAAAGCTGGGTTGAGAGGAACCAAGAATCTCAACAGGAAAGCCCATGCGCTGATAAGCCTAAAATAACATTTTGGATCCCAACTTGGAGTGTATCCATTCTGCAGAATTAAAGCAGTTTGGCACCACTTTAACTGCCATGACTCTACCCTAAAAAATCCTGGGATTTGTAATTTGGTGAGGTATTATGATCTATCAGAGAGCTCTGGTTCCTCAACAAAGTACAAATCCCAGGATTCTGTAGGGTAGAGTCATGACAGATAAAGTGGTGTCAAACTGCTTTAATTCTGCAGTGTGGATACACCCACATAATGTTACCTCTTGTAGTCATCCATTTTGCTGTGGTTATCAGTCATAAAGCAAATGGGCATGCAAAATCAAAGGGAGGAGGTGTTTATTTTGATGAGGAAAACATGTTGGAAGGGCTGGGGAGGGAATGGAAGAGTGGAAAGACCTGATATGAAGAAAATGTTGGTCCATTTCCTTTAAAACTCCTCCTTAAGGAGTTAATCTTTTAAAATACATCTTGTGTCACTGATTTCTCCTGTTGTGTTGTTGTGGTGGAAGGAGTGGGGAAGGGGGAAGGGAAGATGTAGAGAGACCAAGCCAAGTTCTTTTTTAGCTGTACCCTTTTGAAAACTGCTGGTTAAAGATAAATTGAAATGCCAGGACTGAAATTGCCCACGTTAGCCCTTAAGGGAGCCGAGCCTGTCATCTCGCATTAGCTACTGCTAGACCAAAAGCCCAAGGCAAAGAGAAGGCTGATTCCTAAGAAAAAGGCTGGGAGCCAGAAGCTCATCTCGGTGCTGTTGTAATCTTCCATCTCTGTCCTTTTATATGCCAGAGCTGAGCAAGCCTCCCTTGGACACGTCCGCTTTCATACCGTCGATTTCCGCTTTAAAAATCAAGGGCCAAGGCATTCTGCTCGAAGTCTCAAAATGGGGTTGACAGTCAGTTGCATAATTGTTTGGAGGAAGCAGGATCAATTTTTCTGATGCACTCACATTGGAGATCTTCAACACTCCCCATCTAGCTGTGTGTTGAAAAAGCTGGGGCTTCCTCATCCCCCTCAACCAACATCAATGCTCAGCAGGACCATGTTGGTTCATCTGTGTGTGGTGCACTAAAATAAAAAGAGGGTGGGTGGGAGAGAATTAAAAACACACTTATTTTCAGAAGCTGCCTTATCCTGTTAGCTTAATGGTATGCTAAACCCTGGGGAGAATAGCAACCTCTCACCAAAATTTCATATGGCAGGTCTACCCATCTCCTTTATTTGAAAGTACTGAAACAGAAATATTGGGTGTTTGGTAAGAACTGCAGTCCACAGTGTTTCATAAATCCAGTCTTTCCAAATTCCTTCTATAAAATGGATTCATCCACACACTCCAGACAAATATGAAATGTGATATTTAATAATGCATCATATTTCACAGCTCCTTCAAACATCACAACATAAGGCTGTGGCAGATTTGGGAGGTATAAAAATCATTTTAAGTATGCATTTTGGAAGGTAATGCACAATTAAATATATGGTAAAAGTTAAATACCTAAATAGGTGTTTGGGGGATGACACTTTTCCAGAGATAAAGAAAATAAATCTTGGCATGAAATAGAATGGAATTGTAGATAAAGAGGCACAAACAGAAATGGACAGTTTCAGCCATCCCTCACAATACTGCAGGAAGGCTGAGGAGAAGCAAGAGGGGTTCACTGTTCTCTGAGGATGTTCAAAAACAGCTTTGTCAATTCTTTTAACAGAAAGGAACAATAATTCTTTCTCTACCTTAAAGGAGACACAATTGACCTTGTATATCAGGAGCCAGTGTGATGTTGTAGTTTGACTGTTGGATTGCAACTCTGGAGACCAAAAAGCATCTGAGGAAGTAGACTGAAGGCTGCGAAAGCTCATGTTGCAAACGTCTTTCTTTCTGTTAGTCTCAATGGTGCTACAAGATCTCTCTACATACTGATTCTACAGACTAACACAGCTATATCTTTTAATTCTAGAGGCCAAGGTTTGACTCTCCACTCAGCCATGGAAACACACGGGGTGACTTTGATAGATTAGAGGGCTGGTCTAAAGCTAACAATATGAATTCCCCTGAGACTGAAAGAGTGAGACTTCCACCAGGCCACCCAGTGGGTTTCATAACTGAGCTGGGATTCGAACCCTGGTCTCCAGAGTCATAGTCCAACACCACTACATCACACTATATCTCTCCCTCCTTTGTGACAAATAGTGCTGAATATTTCATCTAGTGACACCATCATTTTGAAAAAGTACAGTGTGAGTGTGTGAACCAAAAAATGTAATCCTTTGGGATGCCAAAGAAATTTGAATAATCCCAGAATCCTCCTCCTGTTAACATCCACTCTACAAATAGAAACAGGAGGACTCAAGGCACCAGAGAACGCTCAATGTATATTGTCAAATATGCCAGGACATTATCTAGCTGTCGGGGAGAACTGTTTTGGTTTCACAAACAATAATGCTGAAAATAAGAGGTCTTGGAGGCAAATTTCTTTCTGCATCTATATTCATAGAGGAATCTATACAACAACAATAATAAAAAAATGCCAGCAGGGAATTCTGCTAAACTTGCAGAGAAAACAGAAGGCGTAGAAATGGTCTATTATATTCGACATTGACCTAAATTCTTGCTTTCTGTCAAGCAAGCAAGCAAGCAAGCAAGAAAAACAGAGCTTAAACCAGGAAGACTCTAGTGTGAGCACTGATTCCTTACTGTCTGCCCCACTAGGATTATGTGTGAAACTTTCTTCTCAGTGCCACTGCACCCAAGGGAATATTGGGTGAGGACATGAAGGAAGCATGGTCTAGGAGTTTGAGCATTGGACTATGGAGACCAGGGTTTGAATCTCTGCTCAGCCATGAAACCAACTGGGTGACCCTGGAGAAGTCACACTCTCTTAGCATCAGTGGGTGGCAATGCCAAACCCCTTCTGATGAAAATCCCATGATATGTTCACTTTAGGGTCAGTATAACTCATAAACTTTTAGATTGTAAGCCTGAGGGCAGGGAACTGTCCAATTAAAAAGATTGTATGTACAGCGCTGTGTAAATTTACAGCACTTTATAAATAAAAGTTAATAATAATAATAATAATAATAATAATAATAATAATAATAATAAACAATCTGAAGGCACAGAACAAACATGTAGGAAAGCCTTCTGTGTTCATGGACTGCCCTCCTCCTTGTTGTCCTTCAGCCAGAAGTCAGTGGGCAAGATTCTGCTATTGATACATGCATGTGTGAGTGTGGCTTACATATTTGTAAGTCTTGTTTATGGAATCATAGGATCATAGATTTGGAAGGAGCCCTATGCACCATTGAGTCCAATCCCCTGCTCAGTGCACAAAATCCACACAGAGCAGTGGTCTCCAAACTTTGGTCTTTTGGTTGTTTTGGACCTCAGCTCCCAGAAGCCCCAGTCACCTTGGCCAATTGTCTGGAATTCTGGGAGCTGAAGTCCAAAACATCTGGAGGACTAAAGGTTGGAAATCACTGACCTAGAGCATACTCAGCAAGTACCTGTTCAGCCTTATTTTTTTTTTAAGATGTCCAGAGAAAGAGGTTCCATGACCTCTCTAGGTAGTTGGTTCCTTCTAATGTTCAATTGAAATTTATCCTCCTGTAACTTAAAAACCACTAGACCTGGTAGGAAAAAGCAAACCTGTATCCTGATCTTGTGGCAGCCCTTGAGATATTTAAAGAGTGCAATCATGTTATTCCTCCATCTTCTCTTCAGCAGGTGGAACAGCTCTTTTTGGACAGGGAGTAGGGGGCTATTCTTCAACTCTTTGTGTCCCACCTGGAATGTTCCCCTTGGCAGCTGACAAGCCCTAGGAGGGGACTGCTATTTAGCAGTGGGGAGGAAGTAAGGAGGCAATTCAGATGAGAAAGATGTGACTGGTCTGGGCTTGGAGGGGAAGGAAAAGGAGGGAGGATGCTCACCATCAGTGAGCATACACTGTTTCTTCTCTCTTCAGAGTGAGACCAGTTGCTTCGGCTTGGAATGATACTTTACTAATCTAATGATACTTTACCAATTCCTAGATTCTGTTGGAAGCCAGGTTTGCACTGATGCTTGTCTCTATGGCAATTTTGAGAAGAGAGTTAACTTTCTTGGTTGCCTGTCTTGTTTATCTCTCTGTGATCATTTGGTCAGTGTGATTGCAAGAGGTCCCTTCTTATCTCCTCCCTTTCTCTGCTAAAGGGTAAGAGGGGAGGTTAATGACTCTTTGCGTTTATTCAGACAGTGTAAATAATCCCAGTAGAATATGGGTTGAATCTGTGTTTTCCACATGAATTTCAAATGCATTTGATTAAGTTGCGGGGGGGGGGGATGCCAAACCCCCTACAAAATCTGGGATAATCAATCTCAGTGTTCTTTATTTAGTTTTCCTGAAAGATTCACACTGTTGGATGAGTGAAAAACTGATGCAGATAGACCCGGGATAAACTGCAATAAAACTCTATAATTCTTGAATGTGTTTTGAATACATCCGCTTCATCAACTCCATCTTTATTCACAGTGATGACATGTCTGAGCAACAGAAGATATGCAGAGATGTGGTTCTGATAAAAAAAATAGTCTGAACAACAAATTGGGAATGTGTGAATGAGAATATTCATATAGTTGTGTTGCAAAACAAAATGTATGAATGACTTGTTTGTCTCTCTTCTTCCTCACCTGAGCCTGAGAGGATGGAACCATGAGGCTCTGCCTCAAAGATGCTTTTCCCCTATTACTTTTACTCACAGAAGTCAGTTTTAGGGCCTCTTGACCAAAATATAGGTTTTTCTACTGATTGTCTATTTTTCATAGATGCTAAATGAATTATTTGTAACATTAAAGCCTTTTTAAAACCTTACCAGAGTATCCCGTTTTTTTTACCAGAAGCTCAGATATACCTTTGGATATGCAGTTGCTCTGCTTAATATATAAATTACCAAATATACAGAATTCCATTGTCCAAAAATCTGAATAATTACTGATCCAACACTCCAGTCAGTAACATCTACCAGGAAACGATGATGATGACGACGATACTAGATTTTGCAGCTCAGCATCTTAAGTGGAAACCTGACATCTCCGCCCCCGCTCCAAAAAAATTAGACATCAGCATTTGACTAGGAAGTAAGAATTTAGATCCTGGAAGTGAGAGACTGAAGAGGCAATTACTGCAGTGGAGTTCTGAGCATGGGATTGATGTCATCTCTCAGAGTCCTCCTGATCTTTCCATTACATTTTGGATAGGTGTGAGCTTGTTTCCTTTCCTTGCCAACAGGCCACACAGTGGTGATCTAAAATCAGTACTCTACATGCTTACTAAAAACTGCTGGCATTGTTATCTCCCTCTCACCATTATTAACGTGTTTTGTGAAATTGCAGGAAAGTGAAAATGAAGCCCCTGTGGCTGTGTTTGATGTCTTCTGGAACTCCTTTCCTCCCTCTTTCCCTCTCCAATTCCCCTTTCAACTTTTCACCCCCCCCCCCCCCCCCCCAGTCGCACAGATACAGACTTACCCACAGATATGTATGTATCGGTCTTTTCTTGGTGTGATGGGTCTGTTTACTGAGTCAGTCACAGATGAGGTCAGGGTGAAGGGAAAGAGAAGCAGTCCTCTGGGTTTTACTGTGTCACACTGTTTGCTTTCACCCTGTAGACACAGCAACACAAGTTAATTCAAAAGAAGATGGACAAGTCCATGAAGTCCAGCAGTGCCTGGGGAAAATAATCAGAACATATAACAAGGCAGCTGCTTGCTGCCACATCAGGGCATTTTGTCTTTTTACTCTACCAGAGATCTCTGCTTGTCCAAAAGCTTTCCAAATATATTTTCATTTTTCTCCCTTTGAAAAATGATTTGGGAAGAATCACAGCAGCAAAATCCATATAGGGCTTCATGCTTTTCCCTCTCCTCCTCCTCTGCTTTATTTATAATTTCCCCTCAAAACCAAGACAAAAAGTGTTTTACAAAGGAAAATACAATATGGTTAACAACATACAAAAATATCAATATGGAAATGAAATTAAAGTATGAACTGTATTTGAAAACAATTTAAAACATACAGTTAAAAATATTAAAAAGCAGGCCGCTGCCACATTGCAGAATGAATGTAGTTTGATACTACTTTAACTGTCATGGCTCCACCCTATGGAATCCTGGGATTTGTAGTTTGTTATGGCACCCAAACTCTCTGATTAAGAAGGCCACACACCTCACAAAACTAAAGATTCCAGAATTTGATAGCCTTGAGCCATTGCAGTTAAAGTGGTGTCAATTTGCATTAATTCTGCAGTGCAGTTGCAGTCACAGTTTTTAAAAAGTGTTGTTTAAACAATAGAATACCCCACTAAAAGGCCCTTAGTTTGAAAATCTTCAATTCTGGTGCTAAAAGGGTTTGCTGCAGGCTGTACACAGTTTTTCTAGTCCTTGATAAGAAATGATATATTGACACACTGAGATATAACATTAAAAATGTAGTCAACTAAATAAGGTTTGTGTGTGTGTTGCAACTTGAGGATTTTTTAATGTACAACTTTGATTGCTAACCACGTGCTTTTTGTCCCCAGACCAACACAAAGGTTTTGTGCCAAAAGTAAGTTTTGAGTATAAAAATCATGGTCAGAACTCTATATTGTGGTCTAAGTTGTATAACTTTACTCATATTGGATTTTACTGATGCCCATCAGCACTCCGTAGCTGATATACCAATGCAAATGGGGAATGCCAGCTGCACTCTGGAGAGAAGCAGAGCACTGGTTTGACCACCGTTTTGGGAAGCTGAAAGGGCTGTCATGTCTACAAGCTAGTGTGACATAGCAGTTTAGGTGCTGGACTAGGACTCAGAGAGCAGGGCCTGAGTCCCCACTCAGCCATGGCTGACCTTGGGCAAGCCATTCTCTCTCGGTCTAAGAGAAAGGCAATGGCACATCTCCTTGAAATAATTCTTATGAAGGAAATGTTAGGACAGGGTATGCATTTTAGCTGATGTAAGGTGTATGACTACAACACAACAACACAACTACAAAACCCATGAAGTAATGTGAATGCAAATGAAAGGCACATGCACAAAAACATTCCAAGCATTTCAATTAAGTGGGCCAAGTGATGGGACAGCAAGTGTAGAGGGCTGAAATTTGAATAAACAGATAGCTTTGACTCTTGGTTGCGAATGTTAAGGCACAGTGGTAAACACGTTTCTTCTTGTAAATTTCAAAAACATGTGGTGAAAATGCCTTTTAAGGGACCAGCTTTTGGAACAGGACTGTGTTGACTAATAAGTAATAGAAGACTGAGGCTGAGATCTTATAATTGCATTGTGTAAATCTACACTTGTGTAATTATATTGTGGTTGTACTACTTGTACCACCTTCCTTCTTAATACCAGTGCTGCACAACTTAATGCAAATGCACTTGCTGATTATTGTTCCATTGTGCAATGGGACATGCACAGTGGCTGTGAATCAAGTGATACAGGGAGACACTGACAAATAATTAGACACCATCTGAGAATACATAACTGCATGTTGTGCTCAGAAGCTGCGAGCTCAACACGTTCATTGGAATAAAATCACATGTGTAAGGGAAACTTGAGTATGCCACCATCAAGCCAGTATGGTGATATGGTTTGAACATGGGACTAGGAATCTGGAGACCAGGGTTCGAATCCCAGTTCAGCCATATAACCCCCCCCCCAACCTGGTGACCTTGAGTAAGTCATACTCTGTCAGCCTCAGACAATGGCAATGGCAAGCCCGGTCTGAGGAAACTTGCCAAGAAAATCCCATTCACCTTAGGGTCACCATAACTTGGAAACTATTTGAAGGCACACAACAACAACAACAACAACAACAACAACAACAACATGCCATTAACATGAATCCATTCATTGTATGCAAGGCTTGCACAATCCTGTGTGAGCCTATATAGATTACAAAATCTCCAGGGGAAGTTCTGCTATTAGGCCCAGCACCTGCATTTGTGGAAATGTGGGAGAAGTCCTTTTGGGGGGCTGCTTCCAGCCTCTGGAGCAATCTTCCTAGGAAAGATAAATTAGCTTCATCCTGGTTGTGAGCAAACACTTTTAGGAAGTGCTTTGAAAAGAAAACGTGTTGCAACATTTGCATTGCTTATGCCTCTTCGTTCCTTTTAAATGTATGTTTTACATGTTTATTTTCAAAATTTTATAGATTGTTTAATTCCAGATTATCAATATCTTTTTATATGCTTTTAACTATATGTGTTTCCCCCTGCATCTGTTTTACTTTCTGTAAGATGCCTTAACTCCCAGCGATGGAAAAAAGATATAATAGTATATAATATAGTATAATGCAAATACACGTATACTCAACTAAAACGGACCACTGAAACAAGGAAGTTGTTAACTGGGGCATAAAAATGCTCAGGTCCAGTGACTTCAGAGTGCATCTTGTTAGCATAATTTTATTTTCTCCACACTGGGGTAGCCTTAGTGATCACTGTTTAGCTCCTTCATTAATATGCATGTTGTAATCTCATTTGCCTGGCATTGCTTTGATGTTAATTCCTGTGTTTTGGTGCAATGTGCTATTGTAGTCCCAGATTCAAGGCTCCCCCGCCTGCTTATCAACACCCCTCCTTCCTCAACTGTACCTCCTCTCTGTGGACCCAGCTACATAATCAAAGAGCATCTTTGCTAAGGGAATAGCATCTATAATAATTTCCCTTCTTTTCTCATGTATATATTCTGGGAGGTGGGTTGTATGTCTTCCTTACACAATAGTCAGATTACCAGATGTATTATGAAAAGGTTACACTTGCAGGCTGATGTTTAAATGCTTTGGTTCACAAACATTCTCCTCAAAATAGTCTTCAAAATATGACCTAGATCTTGCATGGGAGTCATAGCTACATTGTTGTTGTTGTTGTTGTTGTGTGCCTTCAAGTTATTTCTGGCTTAGAGCAACCCTACAGTGAACCTATCATATAGTTTTCTTGGCAAGATTTGTCAGGAATCAGGTTGCCCTAGCTTTCTTCTGAGATTGAGAGTTGGCCAAGGTCAACCAGGTTCTTTTTTATAGCCAAGTGGGGATTCCAACATTGGTCTCCACAGTCATAGTCCAACACTCAAACCACAATGGGATAGCTATAATCCATTACCTGATCCAACCCCTTAAAACCCACCTGAAAAGGCAGACAACCTCTGAAGGAGTCCTGTGATGCTGGCAAGCAGGATACTGAAGTATGGCATACCAAGCCCCTTCCTACCAGGAAGCTGTGATACAACAAGCAGTGGCAGAGACTCATTGTAAGTGCTTGCCACACCTCAGCTCACAGAGTCATAGAATCATAGAATCATAGAATCATAGAATCGTAGAGTTGGAAGAGACCACTAGGACCATCCTGTCCAACCCCCTGCCATGCAGGAAATCCAATAGACAGCTGTCAAATATTTAAATCTGAGAGCTGGCATCCTGTTGATATATATAGGTATAAGTCCACCTTACACTTAAGTATGTGTT
Source organism: Sceloporus undulatus (assembly GCF_019175285.1). NCBI lineage: Eukaryota > Metazoa > Chordata > Lepidosauria > Squamata > Phrynosomatidae > Sceloporus > Sceloporus undulatus. The sequence goes on along the minus strand of NC_056525.1, from coordinate 11,019,780 downwards.
TTATCTGGTCATTGCAGAGGTCAGAATTCTCAAACCCCTTAGTCTGCCTACATTCCTCCTCTTCCTTGCTCCATGTCCATGTAGTGACTGGTGGAGGGCAGAGGTGAGAAGCCTCTGTGAATGTGGCTCTAGCCATATGCAGAAAGATGAAAGCACCTTCCAGGACTTTTCAGGGGTGGCATCCCTAGGACATGCTGGAAGATGTTGTTGTCATTATGCCAGTGTCATCACTAGCTAGGGTGTTACAAGGTGCAGAAGGTGTCACCCAGGAGGGGTGTACGTTCTCCCCTCCTGCTGCTTCATCGTCAAGCTTTCTCCCCAGGGTGGCAGCCCAGTGATGGAGTAGCTGTGAAGAGTGTGCATTTGCCCCTTCTGCATTGACAGGGGAGGAGGGCACTACCAGGTTCACCCCCCCCCCCGGGGTGTCACCTGGTATAGTCTGCACCCCACCTAGCCCCAGTGATGCTACTGCATTATGCATCTAGCTTTAATCACATGACCAGCCACTATCCGCTGACTACAAAATGTCCTGAGGGGCAAAGGAAGAAGGTGAGTCCAGTGCGAGGTAAGAGGCAAGATGATGATGATAATGATGATGATTTTAGTTATTTATATCCAGCCTTTCTTCCGATATAGGGACTCATGGCAGCTAACAACAAATTTAAAACAGTGCAATTTACAGACAATACAAAAGCATTTACAAAGTATAAATATAAAGTTTAAAAACAATTAAATGGTTTAAAAGGTTAAAACAATTATGCATTAAAATATTAAAACGTTACTAAAACTGTACACAAACCTGACATCTGAGCTGCACAGCATTTGAAACCCCTATCTTTGCTATTTTGCGTGATGACACAAAAATGCTATTACCTGCCACCAAAAGGAGAGCAGGGATGGGACCCTCCTGGCGTCTCTTGGGAGGGAGTTCCAGAGCCTGGGAGCAGCCACTGAGAAGGCCCTTTCCTTGTTCCCAATAAGCAAGCCGGACAGGGTGTTGGGACAGAAAGAAGGGCCTCTTCAGATGACCTTAGAGAGCCAGTGGGCTCATAAAGGGAAATATAATCCTTCAAATAACCAGGACCTGAGCTGTATAGGGCTTTGGAGGTCAAAACCAAGATGTTTTGTAGTTCCACCATGGTGGAACTTTATGAATCTCAGAATCTCTGCCAACATTATTAGGTATTAAGAACAGATATAAAGATCTAAGTAAATATTTGCCAAATATTTGTGTACTGGACACTCCATAGGCTATTTCACAACACAGGCTTGTATCTTGTTCCATATTTATGATGTTGTAAGCTAGACTTACAGCCTCATAAACTGTGGTGTTTACATTTACAAGCATGGCATCATTGTCATGGTCATAAATGCCCCCAGCTCGTCCTCCCTTAAAAAACAAGACAGCCTCACCAACTGATATATTTTATAGTAATGAGTGGATGGGCTGGCCCTGCCATTATGCAGGGTGAGGTGGATACTTCAGGCTTTAGATGCTTGGAGACGGCAGCAAAGTATTGGAGAAAATACCTGGGTGCCATGCAGCTTACCCTGAAGCCACCCAGCCAGAGGTAGGCACGCTCCAGGAGCCAATTAGGCATTTTTCCAGTGCCAAGAACTTCCAAAGGTTGCATTTACCACCAGTCTGGTCAGGTTTTGTTCATGCAATTAGAAAAAGTGTAATCTTGTTCTTCATTTTAGGCACTTAAATGTGCTGGGATTGCTCTGATTCCAAGCCACTGATCCCTGGAACCTGTAAAGAGGTCAATGCGCCTTATGGGAACTCTAGGCAGCCTTCAAAATTTAGAAGATCCTCATTAGAGAGCTATACCTAAAGCACACAACGTAAGATTGATCTAGAGCTATTTCCTCAAGTCATTGTGTTTGAAGATAAATGATCATTCTTTCCAACACAAGGAAGGGAGGAAAATCGGGTGAATCCACATTATGCTTCTGCATACTGAGACAGGAAAACTTCCCAATGTGAACAAGTTCTTCCTGTATTCTCTGGATCCAGTGTGACTGTCACCATTAATCTATAAAAGTGGGGGAAAATTGTTCAGGTCCATAGGAGTAAGTTATTGTCACATCAGCAAGACCTCTAGAGACAGGAGTGCTAATTGTCACTTGAGCAATCAAGCTGTTTTCAGTTTGCCTGGGGGTAAAGAATTGGGAAGTAGAACATTATCATTACAGTAAATGTATCATAGGAACGCTACTGTTGATTCTCAGTTTGTATTTCAATAAAGAAAAATATAGAACTGGGGTGAGACTCATCCTCTCCAGTCATTGAACTGCAAATCCTAGCATCCCTAGCCCACACAACCAAAAGCAGAGCCTCTATCTGGAGACTCAGCCATTGATAGATCTGTCCTCTGTGAACTTGTCTAATCACCTGAATGCCACTTTGGGTTGGATTTACACATTCAGCAAAATGAGACAACTAAATGCCAGTATGGTAGATCCACACTTCAAGTGGAAGGTGTGCAGTCCAATTTCTGAATAGTCACCTATGTAAAGTAGGAATAAACAAACACCCAAACAACTGATTTTGAGTAAAATCCTTTGGGTGTCTTTTGTTTGACTTAAATTGCATTTCTGTTTGATCTGGAATGGCCATAGTTAGTTCAAGGTTCTGGAAGCGGAGTTCTGCATGCAGTGGCATTGTGCACTGATATGCATTATGCAACAAGCATGGTTCCACATGCAGGTTGTACATGTTTGTGCATGGATGTGTATGCTCATTTGTTTGTGCAGTGGTGCCAACTCTATGCAACTGTCACATGGCTGTGAGCTTACAGTTAAGCTCTATCCCCATTATGTAAAATCTGCCTCTTTATAATTCCCATACTTTTGGCACTTGGGCTTACAGATGTTGTCCATGTTGATAGGCAACCATTCATCATGTGTAGCGAGGTGGGATTTTTTTGTTTCTGTTGATGATGCCATGACATGTTAGAAATCTGTGCTCCAGGAATTCTAGGCTTCTCACCCAGCCAAGGGTTTTCTCCACCTTGGCCCATCTTTGTCCTTTTTCTCTTGCTGCCTCTTATTTCTAGAATTGCCTGCCTGTAAACGTATAGACTGATCCTTCCCTTGCAGTCTCTAATATGATTCACACATACTAGTTAATTTCTAAATCCATCCAGTGTGCAATGGCTGCATCATGTTTTAATACTCAAATACTTTCTTGGACAAACTGACCCCGGTCAAAAAAGGGAGGCTTTAAAAATAAATAAATCAGTGGGTAACTAGGAACTTGCATGTGTGAACAGATTGCCATGCACAGAAGAACTGTATCATTTGAACCGAAGTCTGTTCACAACTGGATGATGGGGATTATTAAAGTGATGTATCTTCTTGTGTGAACAGAAAGCCAGGGAGCATCAGTACTTTGTTGGATACATCAGTGATGGAACTGATTTGGACTTAAGTCAGAGTCCAGTCACTTCAATGAAATAGCTTAGACTTGTCTCGGCAATATATGAGGCACTGACTCAACTCAACTCATTATCTGCATATTTTTAGCAATTGACTTGCTAATCTAACTTCATCCATAAAAAGCAAATGGGCTTGAGGTGGGTGTTTAGGTCTACTCAGCAGCTTGTCCCTGTTGCACATCAGAGGATCCTTCTAAAACATTTGAAAAGCTTTAGAAGGATCCTTCTGCCTCAAGCCCCTCATCACTGTTTTTTTTTCTGTTCAAGTTGGCTCCCAGACTTGAAACTTGACTTAAGACTTGACTTGAAAATATCTTTCAAGGATTTGAGACTTGTCTCGAGACTTGAAGGATAGAGACTTGAGACCTGACTTGAGATTGGGAGTAAAAGACTTGAATACATCACTAGCATAGTGAAAGCTGCTATATAGAAGCAATTTAAACCAGTCTGTTTACAGTCACTATTTGTTATGCATACTGTATGCACTAGCCCTAGGTGTGGGACATGGATCTTGCAAGTGACTGCATTAAGGTGGGCTCCCATCTTCAAAGTTCTGTAGACCATTATTGATTTGCTGAAGCCTGTTTGGCCCCTTGAGCCAAACACAGTGTGAAAAGTGTGTGTGTGTGTGTGTGTGTGTGTGTGTCATGCTTTCTATGAATACAGAATGACCCTTAACATCATTTTTTAAAGCTTCCCCCTTTAAATTGTTGATTAACCAGAATTGTAAATCAGAGTAGAATTTATTCAGATGCTGTGTTTTATTTGATAAACGTCAAAGTATGTAAATACCATGCTCTTCTTCCTAGAGTCGCTGAAAACAAATGGAAAAACACATTTATTAGCATAGAGATGAGTTTAATCAAATCAGTGGCGAGTACAAATTAGCCACAGGAAATGTAATGAGCTGGGAATTAATTAGCAGCATAATGATAATAACTTCGCCTGCTGATTACCTTGCGGCCATGGCACTCCCCAAAGGCCTTTCTTGCGTTCCTCCAACAGCTGATCTTTTTTTGTTGCAGGAGTCCCTGAACTGGAACAGTATGGCCAACAGCTCCCAAGGAGCTGAGCAGAGAAAAGGAAAGGGATGGAAGGAGGGAGGGAGGGAGGGAAGGAAGGAAGGAATGACGATGGAAAGTAGGAAGTGATGAATCAAATAAAGCCAGGATGTTTCGAATATGCAAATCTTACAAATTTTCCTAGAGCTGTACTTTCTATGAGACAGAGCTCAACTTTTTCCCTTTATGGGTGGTGCTCATGAGAAATTCAGAGTCCAAACACTGGGATATTTTCAGCAGGTATTCACACTACACACTACTATTAGTTTGATACCATTTTTGCTCCATCCTATGGGATTTTGAGGTTTGTAATTTGGTGGAAGACTTAACATTATTCCCTATAGGGTTTCAGTCCTATAATTCAGAGAAACAGATGATGGTCCCTCCAATAATATTTTGATTAGCAAACTGTTAAATATGGAATAGAGGAAACATCGTCAGATGGCTCCATAGTTGGTTGGAAAGAGTTGTCAAACAGTTGTTATCAATGGCTGTACTTCAAAGTGGAATGAGGTTATGAATTGACTGACCTAGAGTTCAGTCCTAGGACCATTACCAACATTTTTATCAATGAGTTAGATTTTGGTCATTCAGATATTTTGGACTTCAGTTTCCAGAATTCCTGACTGTTGGCCAAGGTAGTTTGGGTGTCTGGGAGTTGAAGTTCAAAACACCTGGAGGACCAAAGTTTGGGAATCACTAACTTAGATGATGGGATGGAGGGAATCCTTATCAAGTTTGCAGATGATACAAATCTGGGCGGGGTAGCTAACACACTGGAAGACAGAGACAGAATTCAAAAGTTAGATAAACAAGATAATTGGGCAGAAAATAATAAAATGAAATTCAGTGGAGATATATGCAAAATTCTCCATTTAGACCACAAAACCCAAATGCACAGGTATAGGGTGGGGAACACATGGCTCAGCAGTACTACTTTGGGATTATTTTTGATCATAAATTGAACATGAGCCAGCAGTGTGATGCTTCTACAAACAAGGTAAATGCTATTTTAGTCTGAATTGATAGACACATACTTTCCAATTTGAAGGAAGTAATAGTTCATAGTTTTTTGTGGGTTTTTTGGGCTAGTTTAGGAAGTAATAGTTCCACTACATTCTATATTGGAGAGGCCTCATTTGGAGTACTGTTCTGAGTCCCTAAGTTTATGAAGGATATAGACAAATTGGAGTGGGTGCAAAGAAGGGCAACAAGGATAAAAAGAGATATGGACAACAAAACCTATGAGGAAAGGTTGAAGGAGCAGGGCATGTTCAGCCTCATGAAAAGAAGACCAAGGGGTGATGCAATTGCACTCTTTAAATACCTCAATGGCTGTCACAGAGAAGAGGGGGAAAGCTTGTTCTCTGCTTCCCTAGAGGTTAGAACTAAGAGGCTCTATAGACCAGCATAAAGAGCTGGTGTGGGGGCAGAATGGGGATGTGGTGACCGCTTGCCAGCTACCCCAACTCTGCCCCGCCTCTGCCTCCAAACTGGCTGTGTGACCAGATGGCGGGTGGCATCAGGCTTCCTCTTTGGTGCAGTGTTTACAGTGAACAGCTGCGGAGGCAGCTAAGGCACCCTTTCTGGGATGCAAAAAGATGCCACTTTTTGCAGCTTCTTTTTGTGCCATGGAAAGGCCACATTGGTGCAGCGACATGCAGTCGCCATGGCCCCGATCCAGCGAGGATAGGGGTGGCTGCAGACTGCTCCAAAGGGGCAGTCTGTTGAGCCCCTAAGTCTAATGGTTTTAAGTTACAGGAAGGTATTGGACATTAGAAGAAATTTCTTGACAGTGATAACATTGCAGCAATGGAACTAATTGCCCAGAGAGTTAGTGGAATCTCCTTCTCTGGATGTCTTCAGAAGAGACTGGACAGCTCCCTGCTGGGGATGCTCTAGGAGACAATCCTGCATTGAACAGGGGGTTAGATTAGATGGCCCATGAGGTCTCTTCTATCTCCATCATGTAGATTTTATTATTCTAAATAGTACTGGTCTGAACTCTACAGCTCTGAAATGCCCCTCTCCTGTTGGTTAGAGAGCATTGTGGAACATTTCAGCCACAAAGGATCAGGTGACTGGAAGTGCCAGTCCATTTTACCTAGTCTTAGTAGGTGCTGATCCATTGTACCTAGTCTTGCTCTTCTACTTAGTAGAAGATAGCCGATGTGGCATTGTTGTTTTAGTGGTGGTTTGAGTGTTGGACTGTAACTCTGACGACCAGGGTTTGTTTCCCAACTTGGCCATGAAACCCACTGGGTGATCTTGGGCAAGTTTCATCCTCTCAGTTTCAGGGAAAGACAATGGCAAATCTTCTCTGAACAAATCTTCCCAAGAAAATGCCGTGATAGGTTTGCCTTGGGATCACCATAAGTCGGAAACAACTTGAAGGCACACAACAACAAAGTATTATTACTAAGTCTCCCCAGTGAAATTTTCTTTCAGTCACCAAATTTCTAGAATTGGAAAGAGTGAGATACTGAAAAATCATACTAAGAACATTTCCATTTGCTGTGTTCATTTTTTCTTGTTCATTTTGCCTGTCTTTTTTGTTTGCCACAACTGTGTTTCTAAATGTTAATCTGATATCTGTACTACTACAATGCTAGAAATCTGAGGACTGAAGAAAAATTGCATGGAAGGGACAGAATTTATACTTGGGAGGGTGATGCCTTCATCTATGCCTTGAATTCCATTAGTTGCCTTGAATCCCATTTTGGGAGAAAAGTGGGATATAAATCCCATGAATGAATAAATATCCAAACCCCCTCTTCAGTAACTACATCCCTGCCTCTAATTCTACCTCTTCTGAGTTTGAGCAGTAGCTTTGCTCAACATAGGTTGAGTTTGCTAGAGATTTATTTTCACTACCACTTGGCTGCCAGCTCTGATGACAGCTTCATAGAAGGAACAGTCATTTCATTTGTAGTTTAAAAGAATGAGGCAAAATGTGTGATCAGCAGTCACAGTGGGAGTAGCAAACCAAGTTACCATCCAGCCACTGGTTTCCTGTTGCAAAGTGATATCAGCTACTGGGACAAAAGTGCTGTCACACTGGTTCAATTAGTCCATTTTGTGCTGGTACCACAAGAATCCTCAGGCTTACCTGATCTCTGAGGGAATCACAGGTATGGTTTTTCTGAAAATAAAACCCATTGGAGCTTTGAGATTATAAAGCTGTCTGGCCAAGACAAAGGTGTCTGGTTGGATCTTGGGTGTCAGTTTTTCAAAGGTGGATGTGGCATGAGATGGTGAAAAAGATTGGCTACTGCTGGGGGTGAGAGAAGGTAGAAGACGTGCAAATTAACTGTTTTAACACCCATGGTGTTGAAGGATTCTGGATGGTGGATGGATAAAAGAAGGCACAGCTTGTTCACTTTGGACTGATTTCCATGTATATGAGATGTGTATATCCACAGTATTGCTCACTGAAGTCTAGAGCAGTGGTTCCCAAACTTTGGTCCTCCAGAGGTTTTGGACTTCTGTTCTCAGAATCCCTGATTGTTGGTCAAGCATGCCAAGGTTTCTGAGAGCTGAAATCCAAGACACATGGAAGATCAACATTTGGGAATCGCTAGTCTGGAGCAATGCACTCAGAAGCAGTGCATAAATGTTTTAGTTCCTACTTCTGAGGAGCAAAGATTACACAAAACCTCAGACCAGGGATGGGTCAAGCATGGCTCTGCAGATCTTGTGGAACTGCAGTTCCCATCCCATTGACTGCAAGTATTGGTTCATTGATATGGACCACCTGAGTGCTCTGCTGTTCCAAACTCTTATTCAGTTGTTTTATAAGAAAGCTCTGACTCAGTCAGGGCTCCTCTTGTTCATTCTGGTATCTGAGGCCCTTGACATCTGCCCACAATACTTGATAGTACCACTGTGAATGTTTAATGTTCTTTTCATGGAACCATTGATTCATAGAGTTGGAAAGTATCACAAGGGTCATTAGCCCAACCCCCTGCCATGCAAGAATACACAACTAAAACATTCCTGAAAGATAGCCATCCAACCTCTGTTTACAGACCTCCAAAGGAGGGTCTGCCACTCTCTGAGGTAGTCTATACCACCCTTTAACATTCTTTTCAGTAAAGAAGTTCTTCCTAATATTTAGATGGATTTTCCCTTGTAATTTGAATCTATTAGTTCATGGTCTTCTGAGCAGCAAAGCTTTCTGAATCTTTTGCAGATATTTAAAGACTGATGTTACTTCTCAGCCTTCTCTCTCCAAACTAAATAGAACCAGCTCCCCAAACTGTTCCTTGTGGGGCTTAGTTTCCAGACCTTTTAGTCTTGGTTGCTCTCTCCTGGACATGTTCCATCTTATCAATATCCTTTTTGAACTGTGGTGCTCAGAAATGGATGTAGTATTCCAGGGCAGATCTGACCAACACATAATAGTACTTCTCTTGAGCTGGTCACTATATCCCTGTTGATGTAATCTAGCTTTGCATTGCCTTTTTCGGCTGCCAGATCACACTGTTGACTCTAGTTCAGCTTGTGGTCTACTAAGACGCCTAGATAATTTTTCCTTTAATATTTGAATGCAATTTTGACACTTCCGATTTCCCCTCTTTTGAAAGAAAACGCCTAAGCCACTTACACAACACAAAGATCAAAATTCTTTTGGTGTCTCACAAATGTGGATGTTACCCTCTACAACTGCTTGGACATTTTTGCTTATTCATGTATGGAAGAAAAATGCCGCTTGATGCACAACTAGTTTTGCATTTTATTGCATGTTTGGTTTGTTGGTTGATTTGTGCAATGCTGCTATTTAATAGAATAATTGTTGTTAAACTATGTGTGCATCAGAGAGAGGACCTGAAGGTTTATTAAAAAGTGCTCTTAAAAAAACAATTTCAGCCATTACCGCTAACACAGTTATCAAAGGCTGTTTGCTGGGAGGAGACACATTCCATTATGGCCAGGTTTACATGGTGAGCTCAGATGTATATTTCCTTATCACCAGTGAGAATAAGGCAGGTATTTCCTCACATACTTTCTGCTAAAGCATTTCATTTCAAACCTGGACTCATCTCATGTAAAATATGTCCCAGCTTATTCTAATTGGGGTTAGTCATATCATTCCTTGGAGAATGATTGATTAAGTGCTCTGATCGTAACTGTGAAGTGAGCAGCAGGGATCCAACAAAGGGGGCGGGGGGAGAAAAGAAAAGGTTTGGGAATGTTGCTGGATAAATTATTCTGATGAATGCACAAGAAGGGGAAAAGGTGCTGCATTCAATATTTCTTGTTCTCTTTTTTACTTTTACATACAAACATTCATTGCTTGTTTTTCTTTGCTAAATCCAGGGATCCCTTCACATTATAGAATTGAAAGTGTTATTATCTTGCTTTAACTGTTGTTTTTCCATCCTATGGAATCCTGGGGTATGTAGTTTGGTGAGGCACTGGAGTTTTCTGGCTAAGTATTTGAAATACTCCTCCATTAACTGCCAATCCCAGGATTCCATAGGATGAAATCATAACAGTTAAAGCTTTGATTGTTTTTCCTGCATGGCAGGGGGTTGGACTGGATACCCCTTGTGCTCTCTTCCAGCAGTATGATTCTATGAATAATAGAGCTATAATTCTGCAGTGTGACTGGGTCCCAAATCTGGAAGAAGTAAAACTTCCACCTGAACGAACGAGTGTCCGCCATCCCTCTCCTGCATGAAAGGACAGTGCCAGATGTTGGCGAAGCTGAGTCTCTCAAAGAGAATGACCTCTCTCAGCTCAGAATTGTGGCATAAAGTTGTTATTGTTTGTTGTCACCTGCTCCCCATAAAGAAGGGAAGTCCCCTCTCCCAGCAAGGCTGCTTAGCACTCTTAGTATGTAGGGGGTGCACTTGGGGTAAAGGAACTTATCACATGGTCAAAAAACCCTGCTGCACCCCAACGGGATGCAGCCAGGTTGTGGGATGCAGGCAGGAATTATCGCATGTAATTCACCACCGATTCTGCCAGACAAGTGTAGCCTGGCTGCATCTTGGGTCTCAGGCACTTTGGAGGCTGCTTTTCAAAGCTGGGAGCTTTCCAACTTTGAAAAGCAGCCTCCAAAGTGTGCCTGGGACCCAGGATGCAGCCCGGCAGAATCACTGGTGAATTACATGCAATAATTCTTGTCTGCATCCCGCAACCTGGCTACATCCCATTGGGATGCAGCTGGGGTTTTTGTCCATGCGATAAGCTCTAAAGACTCACCTTTTGTGTCCCCCATCCCAGGTGGCCAGCTTACCATGTAAAGCATGTGAGCAATTCTTTCACCTTGCAGTGTCTCTGGTAGGACACAGAAGAAGAATGCAAACTAAGAGAATGCCCAGGAGACAATGGAATGCAAGCAGAGGAGGTAAGGACCGGCCGATATTTCAGGAAGTAGGTGAAAAAACTATGTCTAGGGCTCATCAGGTTACAGAAATAAAATCTTACTCAGTCCCTAGAGGTAACTAATGAAGCCCATGCTATAAAGAGACATGGAGGGAAGGCAAAGACAAAGGAGGCTGAAGACTGAAGGAAGCTGATGTGGGGGGGGGAGACAAATTGAAAGGAGGAACCCTGCCATGGCACAAGGCAAGAAACAGTTATGCCTCATAAACTTCAATATCACTCTATACACTATTATAGTGCTATTGTTCCACTTTAACTGCTATGCCTTCCTCTTGTGGAATTCTGGGGTTTGTAGTTTAAAGAGGTCTAAATGTCCGCAGCAAAAGGAAGAAGAAGGAAACGATAGGGCCACTGCATGGAGAAGATGGCAAAATGCGAACAGAGGACAGAGAAAAGGCAGAATTACTCAACACTTTCTTTGCCTCAGTCTTCTCAGAAAAGGCAAAGGGAACTCAACCTGACGATAATGGAGCAGAGGACAGAAAAGAGGAATTTCAGCACAGAATAAGTAAAGAGATAGTAGAGGAATACCTGTTCAACCTAAACGAATATAAGTCTCCAGGACCAGATGAACTACATCCAAGGGTATTAAAAGAACTGGCAAATGTAATATCAGAGCCGTTGGCAATAATCTTTGAGAAGTCTGGAGAACAGGAGAAGTGCCAGCAGACTGGAGGAGGGCAAACGTTGTCCCCATCTTCAAAAAAGGGGAAAAAAGAGGATCCCAACAATTATCGTCCAGTTAGTCTGACATCGATACCAGGAAAGATTCTAGAGCAGATAATTAAACAAAAAGTCTGTGAACATCTAGAAAGCAATTCCATAATCACAAAAAGTCAACACGGGTTTCAGAGAAAGAAATCATGCCAGACAAACCTGATCTCTTTTTTTGATAAAATTACCAACTTGTTAGATGAAGGGAATGCTGTGGATGTAGTATATCTTGACTTCAGTAAGGCCTTTGACAAAGTTCCCCACAATATTCTTGCAAACAAGCTTGTAAAATGTGGGCTAGACAAGGTAACTGTTACATGGATTTGTAATTGGTTGACTGGCCGAAGCCAAAGAGCGCTCAACAATTGCTCCTTTTCATCCTGGAAAGAAGTGACCAGTGGGGTCCCACAGGGCTCTGTCCTGGGCCCAGTGCTATTCAACATCTTTATCAATGACTTGGAGGACAAAATTGGGGGCATACTTATCAAATTTGCAGATGACACCAAATTAGGGGGAATAGCTAATACCCCAGAGGACAGGATCAAGCTTCAAAATGACCTGAACAGACTAGAAAACTGGGCCATAGCTAACAAAATGAAATTCAACACAGAGAAATGTAAGGTACTGCACTTAGGGCGGAAAAACAAAAAGCACAGATATAGGATGGAGGACACCTGGCTGAATGAAACTACGTGTGAAAGGGATCTAGGAGTCCAAGTAATAATAATAATTAATAATAATTTGTTTTATTTATATACCACTATTCCAAAGATCATAGCGGTGAACAGCAAGTAAGCTAATTAGCAAGTAAGCTAATTTGCCCCCAACAGTCTGGGTACTCATTTTAGCGACCTCGGAAGGATGCAAGCCTGAGTCGAGCTTGGGCCCTTTTGCTGGTCTTGAACTCGCAACCTTGCGGTTTTCAGTGAATGGCTGCAGTACAGGCATTTAACCACTGCGCCACCACAAGTTGACCACAAGTTGAACATGAGTCAACAGTGCAATGCGGCAGCTAACAAGGCCAATGCGATTTTAGGCTGCATCAATAGAAGTATAGTGTGTAGATCAAGGGAAGTCATAGTGCCACTATATTCTGCTCTGGTCAGGCCCCACCTGGAATATTGTGTCCAGTTCTGGGCACCACAATTCAAAAAGGACATTGAGAAACTGGAGCGTGTCCAAAGGAGGGCGACTAAAATGGTGAAAGGTCTGGAAACCATGCCCTATGAGGAACGACTTAGGGAGCTGGGGATGTTTAGCCTTGAGAAGAGAAGATTAAGAGGTGATATGATAGCCCTGTTCAAATATTTGAAGGGATGTCATATTGAGGAGGGAGCAAGCTTGTTTTCTGCTGCTCCAGAGACTAGGACCCGAAGCAATGGATGCAAACTGCAGGAAAAGAGATTCCACCTCAACATTAGGAGGAACTTCCTGACAGTAAGGGCTGTTTGACAGTGGAGCAAACTCCCTCGGAGTGTAGTGGAGTCTCCTTCCTTGGAGGTCTTCAAGCAGAGGCTGGATGGCCATCTGTCAGGGATGCTTTGATTGTGATTTCCTGCATGGCAGGAGGGTTGGACTGGATGGCCCTTGCGGTCTCTTCCAACGCTATGATTCTATGATTCTATGATTCTATGCTCTCTGGTTTCCACCAAATGCTCCTCCCTAAATTGCAAACCCCAGGATTCCACAGAAGGAAGGCATAGCAGTTAAAGTGGAATAATAGCGCTATAACAGTGTAGTGTGATATATGCCTGACATTTCCTCTCTGCCAACAGGCAGAGGTGGGCTAACCCTCTCCTGGCCAAATGCTGGGGGAATGTGATTCCTATGGCAAATAGCAGATGCATGTGGCTAACTAAAATTTTAAAGCCATCCATGCAGAAATTCTGAGCCAAATTACTCTTGAAATGTTATTTGGTCAAGAAAAAACAACAAGTAATCTAGGGCCACTGGCATGATTACCATTGGATCTCACTCAACCTATGACTCTCTTAACTCTCCGTCTTTCTTTTAAATAAAGTCCACTGAGTTTCTAGCCCTTATTGATATGAAGGATGCTTTGAAAGTGGATGGCCAAAATCTCATAGGCCTTAACACTTACTTAGATTTCCATTGGTCAAAGCTCCACAGAGAAAAAACAATGACAACCTCATGGCAAAGTGCAAAATGCTAATGATACCCTGCCATTCTAATAGAGCACTAATGGTGCCATGTTGCAAAAGCCTTGCCACTAGTGCTCTGTTTCTGCCTTGCAGATCGGATGGTAATTACTGAACGATTATGCTGAAACATGTATTTGAAGACAAGGGTGGGGGATAACCATCTAACATCCTTGTCCTCTGCCCTGTGCTTTGGATGTAATGCCATGACCACATATCAACAGAAATATTGGAACTGAAAAGAAAAAAAAGTAAAAAGGAGATTCTTATGATAAGTATGCCTTTGATTGAATCGCAGCCATTTTCTCATCTGAGAGTCATGTGAATGGCATGACTTTGAGCTTTTGAAAAATTTAACACGACTATTTGACATGCATGTAGCACTTGTAAATAATCACAACACTCAGTATGGATTATTTTGTAATCCTTACAACTGCAAAAGGTATGCGAATAATATTCTTTTACTGAAGATGAGGTGGGGTGGAATCTGAAACTGTGAAATAATGGATTGCCTGAGGTTAGAACCACCTGTGATGCTAATCAGATCATTGGCTCTGGTGATAAATGATGCCATCAGGACAAGACTCAGGGGCACTAATCCAGGGCCCTAGTAGGATGACAGATCCCCCCAAACTGGGTTGCCATATTCCAAATCCTGGGAAACCTAGTTATGGAAAAGGATGCAAAAATTATTTGCTTATTATGCAGCTCATGTAGTGAATTGAGAAAGGGTTACATCAACACCCCTCCTTGCTAATTTTCTTCTCCAAATCAGCCCTGACCTATGGTGTCCAGATGTAAAAGAGAACAAGATTCATGAAAAAGAAAACTCATTTGGGTAGAAGAATGAAAGGGACAGCTGTAATACACTTTACCACCTAGCAGGATGGGAGGATTTGCAAATGTACTTAACTACACCACTTTCTGTGACTGGAATTCTTACTTTTGATGGTTTCTTTCCTCTAGCTGTGGCATGGGGAGAGGCTGATCTTGAGTGGATCCATCCATGCTGAAGTTTGGACCACAACTCACCAAATTTCCTGAACAGAGCTCTAGGAATTGTACTAAAAAAGGATACATTTTCCAGGCTCTAGGTCCATGGCGCAAGGAGAGGGGAGGTTAATGCTTTCTTATACCATTTTGCTCCTGAAAATCTCTCCTCATGGTTTCTATTTTCACATGTGGCAGCTATTAGTGGGGAGGATGCACTTTTAGTAAGAAAGCTGCATAGGAGAAAATATTACATCCTCCCGCATCATGCCAAAAATTCTGATCAAAGTGAGCGTTCTATAAATCAGAAACTTCCTGATTCATTTGGGTACCTGAGGAGTTCAGTTTTTGTGACTTCTGAACTGACCAGATCCACATGACCTGGATTAAAGTTGATGTTTGAAAAATGCATATTTTGACATAAGATAATATATATTGAAAGTGCATATTTGTAAATAAAACATATTAGAAGTGCAGGTTGAGCCTCCCTTATTGGGAATTCCAAAATCTGAAATATTCCAAAAATATTGTTGATGCTATATAAATCCGAAAAGAGAAACAGTAAACCAATCTAAACTATAATGGTAATCCTTCATGTTGTTATAGAGTTGGCCAGTTTTACAGATTACAAAGAAGGAAGCCCATGTCACCTTTTCACTGCTGTCTTGATATTTGCCAGGGAGTTATGACCATTCCTGGCAAGCACCCATGCATAACGTTTGTGTGTGCAAACATGTGTCTGTTGTGTTCATATATTATACTGTTATATACTGAGGGATCGCCTGCTTCCATATAATCCGCCCCACACCCTCAGGTCCTCTGGGAGGAATCTACTGCAGCCTTTAAAAACCAGACTAACCGCTACCTCCCAGAGGGCCTTCTCTGCAATTGCTCCCAAACTATGGAACGGTCTGCCAGACGAGATCCGTCAAATTGCCAGCTTAGACAGCTTTAAAAAAGCTGTCAAGATGGATCTCTTCCGGCAAGCCTTTCCTGAATAAAAGTGCCTGGCCACAGAATAACTGCCCCCCACATCATGTATCAGCCCACTGCTCTGGCCTCGCTGTATTTTTTATTGTGTTTTTAACAGATGTTTTAATTGTAACTTGTTTAATCCTGTTTTAAGGGGGGAATTTGGGATATAAATTTGTAAATGTGGATTTTAACGTGTTGTAAGCCGCTTTGATTGTCCTGTCACAGAAAAGCGGGATATAAATAAAAGTTTTATTATTATTATTATTTATTATGAGTACATGCAAAACATCATTGAGATTTTAGCCTGGAGTGAATTCCAATTTTGGAAGGGTCTTTCGAAGAGTGGGTGGACCCATTCCTGCAATGGTGAACTAAGGCCATGGAGCACAGGACAAAGTAAAAGTAAGGTGGCACATGTAATCCTTATCAATTTGGTCATTTCACCACCAAAGCATACAAGGCATGTCTGCTCAATTACAGACAAGCCTACTCAAGACTACTGAAATAGTCTTCCAGGGCTTCCAGGGCTGCAAAGCAGAGCTCAGTTCCCAGGCAAAGGCACTGTTCAGATCCATGCAACCACTTCCCTGAATGCACAGCACAATTTATTTTTATACTGTACATCCTGGGACAAGTCAGTCTGACTCAAGATGTGTGCCTACCAAAGAGCCACAAACAAAGGATGTTAGAGGTTCAGTCCTAGTTGTAGGTCCTCCGTCTGCGAAAAGATGTATTATATCACAAAGCACACACACACGCACACTAATGACCATAAGCAAAACTTGTCCCCAAATTTCTCAGTTCAAACATAAGAAATTTATCCAAGGCTTTTAAAAAATGAGAACCATGACTACAATGTTATTTTCTTCTTTTTATGTGAGAACTCTGCCCCAAACAATGTTCTGAGTTTGATCTTGTTGTTGCTTTATATTTACGGCAGAAGGTGTGGCATGGGGGAGTGGAGAGAAATAACTGCTAGAGGGTGAAAAGGCGCTTAGGAAATCTTGTAATATTGCATATGACAGAAATAACCAAGATGCAAAACACAGCTGGGTAGATTTTCTCTGCTTTTTAGGTCACACGTCATTACACTCTTCCTTTGTTTCTGTTATTTTTTAGCCTTCAAACTGTAAATACCTGGACAGCTGTACCACTGTGTTAAGTTTTGTTCCAGTGAACAGCGACAACTAATGCTCAGCTCATAGACTGCTAAATTAAGAGTTTCTGGAGACAGTTAAATTCCATAAATTCATAGGCATTGACTCACCATTCAACAATTAATTCAGTGGGTCTACTCTAGTTGCAACTTTGTTGTTCTGTGCCCTCAAATCATTTCTGACTTATGCCAATGCTAAAGCAACCTTCTCATGGAATTTTCTTGGCAATATTTGCCCTTGCCTTCCTTTGAAGCTGAGAATATGTGATTTCCTCAAGATCATCCAGTGGTTTTCCATGACTGAGCAAGGATTCAAACCCTGGTCTCCCAGTATTAGGAATTGCAAACATGATTGTCCTGGCAAAAAATACTGGGATGGTTAAATGGTGGGTTACACAGTAGTAGAACAGTTATTTCAGATATGGCAATTTCAGCCAGGGGTGGGAAGATAACTCTGGAGGGAGGCAGGCCTGATTCAAGGAGCCCTGGTGACGCAGTGGTTAAATGCAGCCACTGTACTGCAGCCACTCACTCAAAACCATAAGGTTGCGAGTTCAATACCAGTGAAAAGGCTCAAGCTCAACTCAGGCTTGCATCCTTCCAAGGTCGCTAAAATGAGTACTGTACCCAGATTGTTGGGGGCAAATTAGCTTACAGTTGTAAACCACTTAGACACTGCTTAGGTGGTATGAAGTGGTATATAAATGAAGCTTGTTTGTTTGCTTGTTCAAGGTTGTTCCTGTGAGAAAAGTCTGGCTGTAAGAACAAAGAAGAGGAAGTATGGGAACAAGAGGGAGAAATGTGTTTATGAACTGAAAGAAATAAAAACTGAGCCTACCATGAGTTTGGAGTTTATCACACTAGTGAGATCCTGCAGGAAAACGGGAGTTAAATGAGAGTTAAATTAAATTTGAATTTAAACAGAACTTGCAAATTCGGAAAGTTTATCACAGTAATTGCTGCTAAAATGAAATAACACGAAGTTAATTCACAGTTAAAGTGGAGGAAACCTGCAGCTTTTTAAATTCATTCTGTTCCGAATTTAAAAAGCTGTTGGTTTCCTCTGCTTTAATTGTGGATTAACTTGACATTATTTCACGTTAACTGCAATGTTGTGTGATAAATTTTGGGCATTTCCTGGTTATCTTCGCATTCTATTGCATTTAACCCCCATTTTCCTGTGGGATCTCGCTAGTGTGATAAACTCCTTTGAAATTGTGTGATGTTTAACAGAATTTAGAGAAACAGAATGTTTCCCAATTGGTAAGGGGGTCAGGCAAGGCTGCATTTTATCTCCCTATTTGTTCAATAGCTACACAGAAGACATCATACGAAGAGCAAATTTAAACACAGAAGAAGGTGGAATGAAGATAGGAGGAACATCAATAATCTAAAATATGAGGATGACACCATATTACTAGCAGAAAACATCACAAACTTGGAACAATTACTATGAAAGGTCAAGGAAGAACGTGCAAAGGCAGGCTTGATGCTGAACATAAAGAAATCAAAATAATGACCATGCAGAATCTACATAAATTCTACCTAGACAATGAGGAAACGGAAAAAGTTAAAAATTTCCCATACCTGGAATCAAACATTAATCAGAATGGAGACTGTAGTCAAGAAATAAGAAGACTAAGGATGGGAAGGGCAGTGATGAAAGAGCTAGACAAGAGCCTAAAGAGTAAAGATATATGACTGAGCACTAAAACAAAAGTCGTTCAAACCATTGTATTCCCCATTGCCATGTATGAATGTGAAAGCTGGACAACGAAGAAATCCATCAGAAAAACCCCAACTTTTTTGAGCTGTGGTGCTGGAGAAGAGTGCCGAGAATACTGTGGACAACCAAAAAGACAAACTAATGGGTTATACAACAGATCTCTGGAAGCCTGTTGTACTTTGGCCACATCATGACAAGGCATGACTCATTAGAAAAGAAAATAATGCTAGGAAAGGCGGAGGGCAGTAGAAATAGAGGAATTCCACATAGTAGATGGGACATATTCAATTAAGAAGGCCATGGCCATGAGCCTGCAGGACCTGAGCTGAAGACAGGGGGGTTTGGAGGTATCTCATTCACAGTGTTGTCATGATTCAAGGCTGACCTGAGGGGAGTTAACAAGAACAACAGCATGACAGAGTCAGCTTAGAGTTACCATAAATCGGAAATGACTTGAAGGCACACCGGCCATCACCCCAACAACTGAATACGAATAAGCCATGGATTCCTAACATTAGGATATATATCCATAACTGTGATAGTGAATTTCAGACATTATTTTTGACCAGAGCTTGGACAATTACTATTTTGGTCTTTAGCTCCCAAAATCCTCCAGCCAGCATGATCAATAGAAAGCATGTGATTTAAGCCTTATGTATGAAACTGCTCATCACAATTTATATTTGGATCATATTACAGCCCCACATGGTGGCTATGGGGGAGACAGGACAGAGCTGTACAAAATTATGGCGGGTGTGGTGACATTATTAGAGAGAGGATATTTTCTCTTTTTCTTATAATAGTATAGCTTGGGGTCATCCACTGAAACTGAATGGTGACAGATTTAGAACAGATAAAAATGAGAACACAGAGCACAGGTAAAATGTGAACTATACTGCCAAAGGATCTAATGTTGCCAACTTAGATAGCTTTAAAATGGGCTGGGATAAATTCATGAAGGATGGGCCTATCAATGGCTATTAATGTTTTTTTGGTACCAAGGGATATGTATCCTTAAGCCACTGAGAGCAAGACAGTCTACCTCCTGCTGTGATTTGGTATCTCCAATCTGGCCATCACAACAGCTATCATTGTGCTTGAGGACACAATCAGGAGAAAGTCAGATTAATTGTCCCATCATTGTCATTCAATCTTCCTTAACTAGGAACACATAAACATGAAGTGTACTGTTTCCTTGGCACAATGAGCACCCACATGAATCAACTTCCTCCTGCAGGACTCCAGTCATCACAGCCAGGTCCTGGAGGATGCCTTCATTGTTGTGTGTCCAACCATAGAAACATCGCTGTAGGAACATAGCACTCATTGGCCACCCCCCACCCTCCTCAGGCCACCAAATGAAGGAGAGAAGGGTGTTCTGCATGAGGTGAGAGGAAAACAAGGTAGAGTTCCAGCCAGCAGTACTTTAAATTCTGCCAGACAATGCAGATTTTGGCCATAGTTAAGCTGTGGAATCCACTGCCATGAGATATAGGCATCTCAGTACCAAACAAGGACAAACCAGAGAAGCTATGATGTTCTGTTGAAATACCTGACCACTGTTTGCTCCAGCTTCCTGGTTGGGATTTCAGACTGATGGTTCCTGAACGGTGTATGCAGAACAGTGTTTGTTTTCCCCACATACTGCAGAAGACCATGGAACAGGGGTAGGCAACCTTTTTGAGCCGAGTTGCTGTCCCTCAGACAACTGGGGGGCTGAAGCCAAAAAACTGGGGGCATGTGCCGGGGGTGGAGCTTACACCCTCCAGGGGCGGAGCCACATGCCTGGGGCAGAGCTTCCACCCTCCGGGGGGTGGGGCTTTCTCTGCTCCCTTTCCCAACCTCCAGCTGTCTGAGAGACAGCTAGAAGTGGGGGCGGGGGATTGGGAGAGAGGGTGACAGGCACGTGCCTGCTCCTCCTGCCCTTCCTCGGCCCCTAGCTGCCTTTCAGAGACAGCTGGGAACCAGTAAGGGCCCGTGAGGGGCAGGAGCAACAGGCGCGCGGCCCCTGCTCCTTTCCTCGGGGCTTTGCCAGGCCTAAGGAGGCCAGGGAAGGAGCGCAATCGGCAGCAATCGGTGGCAGGACAGGTCTGGGGCCAGTCCCAAGGCCTCTCTGGGCTGGATCTGGACCGCAGGCTGTAGGTTGCCAACCCCTGCCATAGAACCATAGAATCATAGAGCTGGAAGAGACCTCAAGGGCCACATCTGGTATGTCTGCATTTTATCATCTCTCTGTGTAAAATTTCATTTCATTTTCATTGTCATTTTTAATAATTTCTTTTCTTTTGAAATTGTTATTCTTTAACAATTTATTCAATGTTTATATATCCAGAGACTAAGAACAATGAGGCTTTGTGGGTGAACAACTCTGTATCATGGCTGGAATTCTTTTGGTGAACTATAAGGGGCAAAAATAAAATGTCTGTAAGGTTCAGCAGCCATGGACAAAGTAATGCACTGGAGAAACAGGCTGCTGAGAGCCAGTGGGTCTCATCCAGGAGATCTTATGTAGTGTAAATCTAGACTTGCATGATTACATAGTGATTGTGCTACACCACCCTTCTGCTGAATACTGACACTGTGGAGCTGATATTTTATCCACAAGTCAGCCTGCTTATT
The DNA here is from genome assembly GCF_019175285.1 of Sceloporus undulatus. NCBI lineage: Eukaryota > Metazoa > Chordata > Lepidosauria > Squamata > Phrynosomatidae > Sceloporus > Sceloporus undulatus. Next base: position 10,998,547 of record NC_056525.1, on the reverse strand, counting down.
GTCCCATTGTGGGGGAATAAGTGGGGAAAGCACAGTGGGGAAAGCACAGTGGCTGTTTCTGCAAAGCATGTGGTGCACTGAAGGCACTGATAAACAGTAAACATAATCCAAGCCTACACTGCTGAATAGCTGAAATCCTGCTGCTTAGTCCCAACTAGGGGAGCTTGTATGGTGTAGTGATTTTAGTGTTGGACTGGGACACTAGGTGTTAATAAATTCAGGGTTCATAAATTCAGGGTTCAGTGATTAAAACTCAACAAATCTTTCAGCACTTTATTTATTTATTTATTCAGCTCTATAGTTCCATACCAGAGACATTCATTGTCAGAACAAAACAGTAAGCATTTGTTAACTGTCCTTGAGTCGACCTTGACTCATAGTGACCCTGGAGATTATCAGACAGGGGACAAAACTTCTCTGCCCCATCCTTTTCCCGTTCTCATAGCATGATTACAAGAAGATTTTCATACGACGTCGTGCTTATCCAGACCTTATCCCATCTGGAAAGCGTGATTGACCACGATCACACGAAAGACTTTCAAATAACATTATGCAGATCCCACCATTGTCCCATCATTGAAGTGGCATTGCCTGGCATTTTGCATTAACTGGAGTTCTGATTAATGCAATGCCACTTCAATGATGGGACAATAGGACTGCAATCTGAAAGACTTTCATGGGATTGCAGTCAAAGATGGGATAAAGATGGGGGAGTGATCCTGTCCCTCCCTGATTGAGTCTATCCATCTGGCATGTGATCTTCCTTTGTACTGCCTTCTACTGCCTCTCTACTGTCTTCTTCTTATTTCTTGACTGCAGTCCCCATTCTGATCAATGATTGATCCAAGGTATGGGGAATTTTAACTATTTCAGTTTCCTCATCATCTATATTGAATTTCTCTATCTCCACTGTGGTGATTATTATTGTTTTCTTCATGTTCAACAGCAAGCCTGCCATGACACTTTCCTCTCTGACTTTCTTTAGCAATTGTTTCAAGTCTTTGATGTTTTTTATTGGTATTATGGTGTCATCTGCACATCTTATAATAATAATAAATAATAAAATATTTATTTGTATCCCACCTCTCCCTGTGTTGGATCGAGGCAGGTAACAACAAACATAAGAACAATAAAAATAGAATACAACAAACCACAAGTAAAAAAACATAGCAAAGCATATAAAAACCAATCCCCTATCTCCCTCCCACCTTAAAATAGCGTTAAAAACAATAATTCCCAACTGGAGAGTAAACATTCCGAGGAGGTCAATTTGGGAGTGCCTGCTGGAAGAGATCTGTTTTTATTGCCTTTTTAAAGGCCTCCAAAGATGTTATATGGTGAATCTCCTCCAGCAGGTCATTCCAGACTTTTGGAGCAGCAACAGAAAACGTCCTCTGGTAAGTCGATACCAGTCTGGTTTTCTTGGACTGCAAGAGATTCTTCCCAGAGGACCTGAGAGTGTGGGAAGGATTGTATGGCAGGAGGCATTCCCTCATGTATGCTGGACCCAAGCTATGTAGGGCTTTATAGGTAATGACCAACACCTTATACTGTACTCGGAAGCTAATAAGCAGCCAGTGTAGGGATTTTAAGATAGGTGTAATAGGTTCAGATCTCGGACTCCCTGAAACCAATCTGGCTGCCATATTTTGGACCAGTTGCAGCTTCCGAATGAGGCATGAGGGTTGCCCCATGTAGAGTGCATTGCAGAAATCGAGATGAGAGGTTATCAGTGAATGTACAACCGTTTCTAGGTTTTCCCATTCCAGGAAGGGTCACAGCTGGAGTAGCAGCCGAAGATGATAAAAGGCACTTCTGGCTGTCGCATCCACCTGAGATGACAGCTGAAGCGACGAGTCCAGGAGTACCCCCAAGCTACAAACATAGTCCTTTAGGGGAAGTGTGACCCCAATCTTAGATTGTTGATATTCTTTCCTCCAATCTTCACTCCTCCTTCTTCCATGTCTAAACCTGCTCTGCATAATATATTGTCTGCATGCAAGTTTAATAGATACAATGATAGAATACTATCACATGGTCCCTAGGCATTTATGATCATGGCACTATTGTCATATGTGTAAAAGTTCTCAAATCCTGCTTTACTGGACCTCAGCCACTGTGAGTGAGGGAAGTCCTGTTTATTGGGTTGCAGAATGCTGATGTGCCATCCTCTTTCTCCAACAATCTCTGGAATTATAGAAACAAGATCCCTGATGCAATTATTCCTCACTGGAGATCACTAGCAGGGAAGGGGTGGAAATGTCTATGCCCGGATTTACAGGAAAACAGGCCTCTGTCACTCAGTGGCTGTTGCCCATTGAAACAGATTGGGGGTTCAGGCAAGGGACACTGGTTGCGATCCTAGATCAGCTATTTAGCTAAGTATGCTTAAATAAGTAACTGATAGAATCATAGAATCATAGAATCGTAGAGTTGGAAGAGACTGCAAGGGCCATCCAGTCTAACCCCCTGCCATGCAGGAAATCACAATCAAAGCATGGCCATCCAGCCTCTGTTTGAAGACCTCTAAGGAAGGAGACTCCACTACACTCTGAGGGAGTTTGTTCCACTGTTGAACAGCCCTTACTGTCAGGAAGTTCCTTCTAATGTTGAGGTGGAATCTCTTTTCCTGGAGCTTGCATCCATTGCTCTGAATCCTAGTCTCTGGAGCAGCAGAAAACAAGCTTGCTCTCTCCTCAATATGACACCCCTTCAAATATTTAAACAGGGCTATCATATCACCTCTTAACCTTCTCTTCTCCAGGCTAAACATCCCCAGCTCCCTAAGTTGTTCCTCATAGGGCTTGGTTTCCAGACCCTTCACCATTTTAGTTACCCTCCTTTGGACACGCTCCAATTTCTCAATGTCCTTTTGGAATTGTGGGGCCCAGAACTGGACACAGTATTCCAGGTGGGGCCTGATCTAAGAACACAGACAATATTTCAGAAATGTAGAGAAATATCGGTCTAGCATGCAGAGTCCTGGAATGATAGTAATGTGACGTTAAAGTTTCCCACTCCAGTCAATCAGGGGTGCCTCTGAAAAGGCCTTTTATAAGATGAAGTTCAAAGGCAGGGGAAAGAAATGTCAGTGCTTTCTCTACATTTGTTATATTCTATTACTAGATATATGGTAGGCCATAAAGACTCAGCGCAATGAAATGCTGGTGTTACTTGTATTTATTACATATTGAGAGTTTACGAGCTAAAATCATCGCTTTATTACATATTGAAATTTTACAAGCTGAGAAAGATGCAAAGCTTTGTTCCAGTGGGTATGATTAATAGACTTTTCCCACTGAACCTTCACCATACTGGGGCTGAATCTTTGTGTTGCTGACCTTTCCTCCCTATTAGAAGTGGGCCTGAGAAGAAGAAATATTTTCATACATGAAATCTTTGTGTTGCCTTTGATGCCAAAAGCATACTGGTCATCCTTTCCAACTAGAGTGGGGTGCTTTTTAAAGAGCCGTAATAATGATAAAACCCCCTAGAGTAAGGTGTGTTGTTAGAAAGATCAAGCAAGCAAAGAAGATTTTGCAAATTCAGCTGTCTCTTCTTTGGAGAAAAACCCTAGGTGGTAGAATCTTGGATTAGATCCTGCACTTTCTCAGATGCTTTACCAATATCATGAGACTATGAGCAGGACAATAGATTGAAATGGGTGATTGGGCTGTCATGTTTGAGGAGGCACGAGAGAGGTGCAATAAACAGTAGAAAGAAAGGCCTTGGGGCTTTTCACACTCCACAGTTATAGCACTATGATTTTACTTTAACTGCATTCTTTGGAATTGTGGGATATGTACTTTGGGGATGCACTAGCCCTCTCTAGCAGAGAATTGTAAATTTCCCTTCCTAATCTGCAAATTCTGGGATTCCATAGGATGGATCACAGTAATTAAAGTAGAATCAGAGTGCTATAACTGCATAGTGTCAGAAAGCCTCGGACTGGTGTGATCCACAATTGTGATTACCATAGAATGGCCCCTCTAGGGAATCATTTGAATGCTTCCTGGATGCAATATTATCCAAAATATAGATCTGGCTGTCAAGAAGCTTCTCATCTGAATTCAAGGTTTTGGAGATGAACTTTGAAGCCACAAATGGCCTGAGGTCTCAATTTTCAAAGGAATACCTCTATGCTACCTGAAGACTGAAGTCTCCTATATGGACCCTTCCTTATATGCTACCAAAACTAATTGTGGGAGCAAAGCCAATTGTGTAATGAACAAAGGGTCCAGGTTTATTTTCTTCACCTGCACTACCACTCTAGAGTCAAGGCAGCAGCAAGCAACTTGGCTGAAGGCTAGAGAGAAATGGCACAGGTCACTCTGAGAGAAGGGACATCCAGAACAGCTGGAGTTTTGAAAAGCAATGCTTGGAAAAAAATTGCTTTGTTTTTTTTAAAAAAGACTATGTCCATGCTAACTGCAGGATTCTGGGACATGTAGTTTTAAAAAGGAATTTTTCTGAGCTCTGGCCATGGGCAGGCTTACCCAGTTGACTTGCTGCTCATTTGACATATGCAAAGGGAGAATCAAAGCTTTTTTCTTTGCCACAAGAATTTACCCAAAAATCCATGACAGCCACCCTGGATTTCTTGTTAGAGTGATTCCTCCCTCGCCCCACTGAGAAAGTCATATTTAGGTCAAAGCTGCTCTGAGCACAAGAGCATTCTCCATCCATTTTCCTGGGTGACAAACTGTCATTAAGTGATATGTTTCATTTATAGATTTTCATTGGTTTCTGACTCTTTTGGTTCAGGGTTTATGTCTTTTGAGGTGTAGATATATACATTTCAGGAGTGGCCTAAATACCCTAAAGGCACCAGATTACCAATGAATACCACATGATGAAGGCTATATTTCAGATGAAGGAACTGGAAAAACCACCTCGGAATATTCTTTGCTGAAGATAACCCTATGGAATTTATGGGATCGGCATAAGCTGTCAAGCGAAAACACTTGAAGGAGCACCTCTTTCCAAACTATTGTGTCTATGGGCCTGAACAGACAGACCAAAATAAAGCTGGAACCCACCAGCTTTCACTCTGTCAGCCCAAGATGTTAAATATAGGCTCCAAACAGACAGGCCAGACTAAAGCTGCTTCAGGTCACTTTGGAGGTATGCTGTTTAAATGCTGCATGCCTCCTAAGAGGCCAGAAGCTGTGCCAAAGCTGCTCACTAGTCCTTAGGACTGGAGCATGGCTTTGGCACAGTTTCTGGCCTCTTAGGAAGCATGCAGCATTTAAACAGCATACCTCCAAAGTGACCTGAAGCAGCTTTAGTCTGGCCTGTCTGTTTGGACCCTATATTTAACATCTTGGGCTGACAGAGTGAAAGCTGGTGGGTTCCAGCTAGGAATTCACTCTTGAGTTTTAAGACTGTGAATGAGCTATCCAAGGTGCTGAAGCTATTTGTTCATTGGGTCAAGAACCATGGATAATTCCTTTAGAGCCTAGATTAGAATAAACCCCAGGATAGATTCATTGCACATTTGATATAGCTGCCCAGTGGTCTCCCTCAAGGGAAAGGAATGGATGGGGAGAACTACTGGAGAGACTGTTACTGCAGTTGCACCACACTAGATTGCTGGATATGCATGAGGCTCTTAGGACTCATGCATAACAGCACCAATTTGAGACTGCAGAAACCTCTGAATGCAGCGAATTGATATCTGCATCCTACCAGCTGTTGGCATTTCTAAAAATCTTGAACTCCTGGTATGTTTTGCCTTGATGGCATTTGACTTTGGGACTGTTGTGGGATTTGATTTTTTTTGTTTTTGTTTTTGAGCATTGGATCCTAGACGTTATCCCTGCTCTGCACTTAGTATTTCTGATTCTCCCATAGAATTTTGCTTGTTGTGACTTTGGCTTTATTTCCTGAAGTCTGACTTTGGATTCTCCCTGGATAGCTGATTTTAGATTTTTTGATTTCACAGCTGGGCTTTGTCCACCTGGAATTTGGACAAAAAGCAATAGCTAAAAACTTATTTTCCTTCCATGGTATCCCAAATCTAGGATCCAAAGATGACATTTTATGTTGCTCAACAGTTGGGCTGGTTTTGACTGCAATATAATAAGCAATGGAGCTCGATATTACTCAATTGTTGTCTCAGTGTGGCCTCATAAGGAATGTAGGAAGCTGTCCTACACTAGATCAGAATATTGCTCTATCTAGCTCCCTTTAGCATACACTGATTGGAAATATCACTCCAAGACATCAGAAAGCAACTTTTTCTCTGAAAATGCCAATGACTGAACCTAGAGCCCTCTACCTTGGGGTGGGCAACTCTATGGCCCACATGGGCCATCTCCCTGAGGTCTGCACCCCTCTACAGCAAACCCAGTTAGTTCCATGTTCCTCACAGTCCCTCTCAAAAGGGGACAGGAAGTGTCACCATTTTGAGAAGGACTGTGGAGGAAAACAGAGACATTTGGGGATAATATGGAGTTGTGGGAGCAGAATGGGGGTATTTTAACTTATTTTCTGCACTTTGAGGGCAAAACTTCCATGAAAATCACATTGATTTCAACAATTTTTGGAGGGTTTAGGGACTTTGGGTGGGTTTCAGGGGTCACAACGGTGGGATCCAGAAGCCCCATGCAGTCTATGGGCTAAACTATGCCCACCTCTGCTCTACATACAAAACATGTGTTTTGCCACGCAGCCATCACACTTCCCCTTTTACTTACTCTTTTTGCTTGGCTAAGGCTTCTACGCCACACTTTCTGACTCACCAAGACAGAGAAAAGAAGGTATATTTTAGGCAAAACCATTCCTGGCCTTTTAACATTTTGTTCCACCTAACCAATCACACCTGCTCTCCTTGTTTCTCTGATAATTCCTCTGTTAATTGTTTTTCAGCTTTTGTTCATCCCAAGGTCAGGCTTGGCTTTGTTGACACACATATCAGATAAAACATATCATCTTTTCTCATTGGGCCCAGCAGATATGAAGTCCTATAAACTTCATTCATAATCTTCCGACTGTTTCAGGAATTTGATTCTGAATGATTATTAAACTCTTAGGGGGAAAAGGGATAGGAACTCTCTGTGCATTAGGGCAAGGGTGGCAATCACATGGCTGTCCAGATGTGTTTGGACTGAACCTCTCAGCATTCTTCATCACTAGCCATGCTGGTTGGAGATGGCTAGGAATTGCAGTCCAAAAAATCTTCAGGGCTGTGGGCCCACTTTTCTTTTTCAGGGAGTGAGGAAAGAGAGTGATAAGTAATGATGTATTAGGAGAGAAATGAGTAAACACTACTGAGTCAGAAAACCATCTAGACATTAATTTGACCCTGACAGCAAGCGTGGTTTCATGGTTTGAACACTGGACTACAACTCTGGAGATCAGGGTTCAATTTCACACTCCAGCACAATAAATAAATAAAAAAAATGGGTGACTTTGGGCAGGTCACACTCTCTCAGCCTCAGAGAATGGCAATGGCAAAGCCCCTCTGAAGAAATATGGTAAGAACACACTATGATAGATTCACATTAGGGTCGCCATAAGTCAGAAATGACTTGGAGGCACAAAAAACAACAACAAAGCAGGTATGGGGAAAAGTATGGCCTGAGAGGCAGTGTGAGGCTTCATGATACTCCAGAATCCACCCCCACACAAGCCATCACCCCTTTGAAAAATAATCCAGAACCTGAAAGGGTGTGCAAAAGCACCAGTTTCATTTGCCAGCCCTTCCCTAGAAATTGCTAACACTCCTAAATGGAAACAAGATGGCTGGAATCGTCTGACAATTAAACAAAATGACAGCTGGAAGGGTTGTTGCATTACTTTTGGTGTGCCCAAGAGGTGATGCCATGGTTTGTGGCAGAAGAGAAAATTAACCTGGACACCTGAGCAACTGCCCACTCCTGATGGGAGTGAGAGTGTGGCAGCTCACATCTGCCCTGATCTCTCCGTGAATTTTGTCAAATGATTGAATGGATTGAGAAATGGATCAGTGGCTGAATGTTTTCATGGTACATATAAACCACTTACTATAATTCAATATCTAAGTGGTTTGCATAAAAATACAATACATTTGGATAAAATACAATACAAAACTCTAAAAACCAAACCAAACCATGCAAAAGCCATTTGAAAATAGCAAGGAAGGTTTTTTTTTAAAGAAAAAAAATTCCTCCAAATTTATTAATTAATGTTCTATTCTGATATTATGGGACTCAAGATGGATTAGTCAGAGATGCTTTATAGTGGTTCCCAAATTTTGATCATCCAGATGTTTTGGACTTTACCTCCCAGAACGTCTCTCAAAAATTGAAAGAAAGAGTGCCTCTCCCCTGCCCTCCCATAGCCATACCCTCAGGTTACCTTTTTTCTTACCTACCACTTCATGTTTTTTCATATTTTCCCATTAAAAACCAGCACACACACCCCTGCCCCCAGAATGTAACAGCCAGACTGTTTGCCATAGTGATAGATGAAAAATTCAATTCATTACAGATGCTTAAACATTCAAAGCAGGCATGTGACTTGCTGCAGTTCAACTGGGTTAATAGTTTTGCTCTGGTTTCCATGTCTCGGATTTCAGATTTATTCATTTGTTGATACTTCTATATTGTATTTTAATTTTCATGTGTGTGTGTGTGTGTATGTGTGTGTGTGTGTGTGGCAAATGTTGGAGATGTAAAGATACAGGAACTGTCTATTGGTCCAGTGCAGGCATGATCCTCATTTGATTTCAAACTTTAAAGGGGATGCCCAGTGCTTTCTCAACCAGCAGCCATCATCATGTTTGAAAATCACAGAATTGTGATTTAGTGAATTAATAGGAATGTCATTGTTTTAACAGTTATATTTTATATGGAATTGTTTTATTGCTGTAATCCCGCCTCGATCCGCAGGGAGAGGTGGGAAATATAAATAAAAATTATTGTTGTTGTTGTTGTTGTTGTTGTTGTAAGGGTGCCTGTATCATAGGCCATCTGTTCAACCTCCATGTTTGATGCAAGAAACCCAGAGTTTCAGCATCCCAAGACTCTAGTTGAAAGAGAGCCAAGCAAACTTTCTGGTCTTAGAATCATAGAATCATAGAATCATAGAGTTGGAAGAGACCACAAGGGCCATCCAGTCCAACCCCCTGCCATGCAGGAAATCACAATCAAAGCATCCCCGACAGATGGCCATCCAGCCTCCGTTTGAAGACCTCCAAGGAGGGAGATTCCACTACACTCCGAGGAAGTGTGTTCCACTGTCAAACAGCCCTTACTGTCAAGAACTTCCTCCTAATGTTGAGGTGGAATCTCTTTTTCTGCAGCTTGCATCCATTGCTCTGGGTCCTAGTCTCTGGAGCAGCAGAAAACAAGCTTGCTCCCTCCTCAATATGACATCCCTTCAAATATTTAAACAGGGCTATCATATCACCTCTTAACCTTCTTTTCTCCAGGCTAAACATCCCCAGCTCCCTAAGGCGTTCCTCATAGGGCTTGGTTTCCAGACCCTTCACCATTTTAGTCGCCCTCCTTTGGACACGCTCTAGTTTCTCAATGTCCTTTTTGAACTGTGGCGTCCAGAACTGGACACAATATTCCAGGTGGGGCCTGAACAGAGCAGAATATAGTGGCACTATTACTTCCCTTGATCTAGACACTATACTTCTATTGATGCAGCCTAAAATTGCATTGGCCTTGTTAGCTGCCGCATCGCACTGTTGACTCATGTTCAACTTGTGGTCTACTTGGACTTGGTCCTGCCATTAAGATATTTTCCTAACATTCATCCAAGATATAGCCACTTCTAACTGCAGCCCATTAGATCTAGGCTTGCCATGTGGACAACTCAGGCAATTATTATTATTATTATTATTATTATTATATTAATATCCCACCCGTCTGCCGGAACTGGGATTCATGGCGGCTTACAACATTAAAAAACAATACAATTAAAAACATATAAAGATATTAATGAAAGCAGAATTAAATTACAACAATAATTAAAACAAATTACATGCTAAAATATCAAATACTTTAAGAAGATAAAAATGTTTAAAATACATTTAAACAATATAGCACCCCAGGCCATTCTTTAAAAGCTTTCTGTTTTGAATGTCTGCCTGAAGAGGAAGGTTTTCGCCTGCCGGCAGATGACCATCAAACAAGGGGCCATTCTGGTCTCCCTGGGCAGCCATAGAAAAGGTTCTCTCTTGTGTCCTTACCAACTGTGATTCTGAAGGTGGTGGGATGGAGAGAATTTTAAAAAAAGCTGTGTCACTCTAGTTCACTTTAGGGTCACCATATTTTGAAAACTACTTACATGAACTGGTAAAATCAAAGTCTGCTTTATGGAATTTTAAAAATATTTTCAAGCCATGAACGATTGAATTTGTGGGTACAGAACCCATGGATACAGAGGGCCAACTGTGTATACAAATCTTAAAATCCAAATCATGCAGCATATAAAAGCTCAACCCTCATCAGTTGGTAAAAGCCTGATAGTACAAAAATGCCTTTACCTGCCAGTGGAATAAGAGCAAAGATGCTCTACCCTGTAGAAATAGTGCAGTTTGACACCACTTTATGTACTGTAGCCCTATCCCATGGAATCCTGGGATTTGTAGTTTTGAAAGGTCTTTAGCTTTCTCCCAAAGAGTCAGGGACGTAGCCAGGATTTTAGGAAGGGGGGGGGGGTCCAGACTAAGTGCCAACATTATAATGGGGCTTGGGTGCAGCGGCGCAGCAGCACATACCATTCATTTTTCTAATGGAAGGGGGGGGTCCGGACCCCAAGATCCCCCCCTTTGGCTACGTGCCTGAAAGAGTGCTGGTGCTTCCAAAAACTACAAATTCCAGGATTCTGTAAGATGGCACCATGGTAGTTAAAGTGTTGTCAAACTGCATTATTTCTACAGCGTACAGGACAAATTGCCTTCACTGTTTCACTGTCAAACAGCTCTTACTGTCAGGATGTTCTCCCTAATGTTTAGTCAGAATCTCCTTTTTTTGGTCATTTGAATCCACTGATTCAGGTTCTACTTGCTGGAGCAAACTGTTGTTAAAAGCACAATAGAGGATCAAAGTGTTTTTATTTACAGTCAACTGGCAATGTTCAGCTCAGAAATAATCTTTCACACTTATATATAAGTTGTACATATTTTATGGTCATCGCATTCTGGGAAAAAAATAAATACAATAAAAAAAGAAAAGAAAAGAAGGCTGCTCATTGCAGGAGGAGAAAAAGAGCAATCTCATTGTTCTGGAGAGAAATTGAACCAACGTCAGTAGACAACACAAGGCCATCTTTCCAATGTTGCCTTTTGTCATTTCCGAAGAGCTGCCTATCACATCTCTGGCAGGAACTGGCCTCTGCGAAAAACAAGGGGAAGATATCATATCCCTGGTGTGTAATATCAGGTCAAATTTAAGAAATAGCTCTGCCCCATCAGCAAAAAACCTTTGTGATTTCCTGTGGCACTTGGCAGACTTGTACTGTATGCGTGGCGCATTCGTTAAGTTAATTACAACCGTGTGGAGATTCATTGCAAATTGTTCCCAGTTATAACTGAAAAATTCACTGGAACAAGGAGGGCTAATTATATTCCACTTGTTACTGCTGTGCCTAGTTAATATTCCAACAGCTGGCTTGGCAAGATAATGACGGCTCCAGCCGAAATTACTGAACAAATAGATTTTTAAATCAGGAACAACATATTTACCAGCATTCATCCCCCCTTCTTCCTACTAGAAAAAGTTAAGCCTATCTAGAGTCGGGGCTTCATGTCTGCGGAAAAGCAGGCTTTTTGGTGTGTGTGTGTGTTTGAAAATCAACATTGCCAATTTGGTAATAATTTGGCATTATGTTAGGAGTGAGGAAAAAGGGTTGGGAAGAAAATATCATGGCAAACTATCCCTGCCCCCATATGTGTATGTGTTTGTGGAAGTATATAATGGTCTCTACTCAATATCTAGCTGATACTGTGAAAGTGACTGAGGTCTAATCTGCACAGCAGAAATAATGCAGTTTGACACTGCTTTAACTGCCATGGCTCAATGCTATGGGATTCTGGGATTTGTTGTTTTGTGAGATATTCAGCCTTCCCTGTCAGAGAGCTTTGGTGCCACAGCAAACTGCAGATCCCAAGATTCCATAGGATGGAGCCATGGCAGTTACAACATGTCAAACTGGATTATTTCTGCAGATTAGACTCAAATTACAGTAACTCTATTTTTTTTTAACTCTGTGGCTTAAGTCTGCCACCACCTCTTCATATACTCTAAATACTGAGATAATCCATTCTATGCAATTTCAATATTTTGATACCACTTTAACTGTCATGGCTCCATCTTGTGGAATTCTGGGATCTGTATTTTCATGACGTATTTTTACTTGTTATGCACAGAACTCTAATGCCATAATTCAGGGAAGCTTCCTACAGCAGTGGTTCTCAACCTGTGGCCTTCCAGATGTTTTGGACTTTAATTCCAGTAGCCTTGGCCACCAAGGCAAAATGGACAGGAATTCTGAGATATGAAGTCCAAAACATGTAGAGGACCAAAGTCTGAGAGCTACTGCCCTAGAGATTCTACCTGACTACAAATCCAAGAATTCCATAGGATGAAGCATAGACATTAAAGTAGTATCAATCTGCTATAATTGTACAGTGTGGCTATACCTTAAATCAGAGTGGGCCTTATGAGGCCTTCTAGATGTTTGGAAGCATTTCTCACCCATTGCTGTGCTGTTTAGAGCTACTGGGACTTGCAGTCCAATATCTGGAGGACTGCATGGAGACTCTCACCCTTTCTCGTTGGGTGAATCTGCACTGTAGAAATAATGCAGTTTAATACCACTTTAACTGCCATGGCTCCATCGGACAGAATCCTGGGATTTGTAGTTTTATAAGGCACCAGCACTCTTTGGCTGAGAATGGCTAAAGACACTGTAAAACTATAAATCCCCGTATTGTATAGGGTGGAACTGCAGCACTTCAAGTGGTGTCAAACTGCATTATTTCTACAGCATAGATGCACTCAAAGAAGAGCTCTGTGCCCAATACTGAGCAATTTTAGCTAACTTTTCCTTCCCTCCCCTAATTAAAGCATAGAGTTTGAAAAAGAAATCTGACATGCAAGAAGAAATAGCTCTGAGCTGCCAAAGGTATACAATCAAATCTCAAACCAGAGGTTCAAAGTGGACAGAGCCTTGGCACTTTGGGTGTGACATATCCAAGATGTGCATATTAGACACGAGCCATTAGTATATTTCAAAAACCCAGGAAAGTGGAAATACAAAATGAGGACTAAAGAGATTTCATCTCTAGAACAATCAAGACAATTTCATCCAATGCAAAATGCTGGGAAATGTGACCAATAGGCTGCTAAAGAATGGAGAAACCAAACCATTGTTTCCAAAATATCTGAAAGATCATGGCTTAAACCCATTTGGTTAATGTCAACTAGGTGACCTTGGGTGAGAAACCCACTCTTGGCCCCATGATAGGTTTGCCTTATGGTTGCCATACATCAGAAATTACTTGAAGGCACACAACAACAACAAAGTGTTCTGTATCAGCTACTTAGGTCCAAAACAGACTGCAGAAATAATCCATTTTCAGATTGCTTTAACTGCCCTGGCTTGATGCTAGGGAATCAGGGAACCGTAGTTTTGTGAAACATTTAGCCTTCTGTCAGAGAGCTCTGTTGCCACAAAAAACTGCAATTCCCAGGATTCCCTAGCACTGAGCCAGGGCAGTTAAAGTGGTCTCAAACCGGATTATTTCTGCAGTCTGTTCTGGACCTTAGTTAGGTTTACTCAGGCGCGTTACAGACCGCCCAAAACAGGTGGTCTCATGCTGCTGCTGGTTGCTGCGTCCAGGAACTGCAGCAGCCAAACCGCGTGGTTCCTGGGTGCAGCACGAAAGAAGCGCCAAAATGGCACTTCTTCATGTGCCCTGGAAGTGGCACCTCAAGGTGCGAGGCACGCACTCGCGGCGCCACTTCCAGTGCACGACGTTCGGACGCTGTGCATCTGCGATGTCAAAATGGTGGTGCCCATCTGTATGCGGCGCCACCATTTTGACGTACTCGTTACGTGTGAGGGGCAAGGCGTGTCAGGAAGCGCCGCCTCTCACGCGTAATGACGGCATCTCATTGGCCCGTCTGTAACGCACCTCAGTTAGGTTTATTTAACTATGAACCCTTCGTTAGGCATAGTGGAAATGAACAAAAATTTGTACATAGAGAGTTTTAAGGACCAGAAATACACAGACACTTAGCTAAATCTCTCTTTCCATCCATGCTACTTTTCCCATTCTGCATGATCAAGGGTTCTAGGAATGTCAGTTCTTATATGTGTTATCTCTTATGGGATGCTCACATCAAATAAAATTTTAGTAGAAATTCTATACATACACAAACTGCTCAATAAAACTGATATTTCTTATGAACAGGTAAACATAAAGAACTATTAAGCTGCATATATTAGATATGAGAGGTAATAAGCCCCTCTTTAATAATAATCTCCATGATGTTGAAATCCCATCTTCTTGATAATGTAAACGTCTGTAAGAAATAGAAAGGAGTTGTTCAGAAATCTTTTTCTCCCTTTCTTTTGAATTCCTGAAAGCAAAACCCTATTACAAAATAATAAAAACCCATGACAAAATACAACGATAATATACTAAGACATAAAATAAAATTCTAAGGACCTTTCTTTCATTTCCTGGTGACCTGTATTAAATTGTTCAGGGCCTGCCAAAGTACTACAGAAATCTCTTTGTCCATCAATAGCTTGCCTCAGAGAAACATTCCCAACCGTTTAAGGAAACCTTCTGAGGCTCATAAAGCTTCCATGCCATGCCCTACCTTTTATAGAAATTTATGTGACACCTTTGTTCATTGCTTTTCATTAGTTTAGGCATCAGGGTTATACCCACTTTGGACATGACAAAAACAATTCTTATTATTTAAATTATTTCCGAACTAATCTTGGCCTGAATTCTATTGTTGATCCTGACAGCATCATAGGAGATAAATAAAAATAAACAAATAAAACTTTTATTTGTATCTCGCTTTTCTGTGACAAGACAATCATTGCCATTTAATCCCAGGATTAAATTTTGAGGGATTTAGTCTTCCATCTCGGGATCCTATGACACAGCCTTATAGGTAATAGTTTTCTTTACTCTAAAGCAGCATTTCCTAAACCTTTTTAATTTTCCCCTGTAGAGATTTCCAATGTGAAGTCGAAGGCTTTCATGGCCAGTATCCATAATTTTTTGTGGGTTTCGGGCTATGTGGCCATGTTCTAGAAGAGTTTCTTCCTGATGTTTCACCAGCATCTGTGGCTGGCATCTTCACAGATGCTGGCAAAAACATCAGGAAGAAACTCTTCTAAAACATGGCCACATAAGCCCAAAAAACCCACAAAAAACTTTTTAATTTTTATTTTGCTGTTATCGCACAGTTTTAAAAAACAAACAAAAGGCTTTTTGACACTCCTTTGGCACTGTGTCATCTGGTTTAAACTGCAAGCTACGTTCAGTCCAATTTTGGGTGAGATAACTAAATAATAATAATAATAATAATAATACCACTCAAATGTATTATTATTATTATTATTATTATTATTATTATTATTCTGCCTGAAATCCCTGGGGAGCCACTTCTGACAGGCAGAGTTGGAAATGGTGAGTAGAAGGATCTTTCCTAAGGTACTTTCCTATGTTGGTATAAATGTGTTACACTGGCATGTGCCATTGAAGAGATGCAGGCAAAGGAATGCCAAGATAAACATTTCTTCTTGGTCTGCTAAATTTTAAGTTTGTTGTTGTTGTGTGCCTACAAGTTGTTTCCGACTTATGGCAACCCTAAGGTGACCCTAGCATGGGATTTTCTTGATAAATTTTTTCAGAGGGGGTTTGCCATTGCCTGTCTGAGGCTCAGAGAGTGTGACTTGCCTGAGGTCACCTAGTGGGTTTCATGGCCAAGCGGCAGATGCAAACCCTGATCTCCAGAATCATAGTCCAAGCTCAAACCGCTACACCATTATGTACATGGTACTTTTTCCCGGGACCCATGTCAGAATCTTCTAACATGTGTCATCCCAGCGGCAGTCTCAAGGAAAATCCAGGAAAAGGGTTATTTCTTGACACTACTAAATATAAAAGCTGGTCTGCACATGACAGCACAACACCACGTGTCAAGGACGTAGTTACCAGGGTGGGGGAAAATAAGAGGCCTTTACTACTCCAGACAAGAATTTTCTCCCCAAACTGAAATTTTCTTCTAGTCCTCATATTTCTAGCATTGCAACAACTTAAAACTTTCCATGGAGCTTTTAGAAATGCAGTTCTCATTCTCATTCTCATCCAAAGAAATAGAGCAGGCAAAGTCACTAAGGGAATGAGAACACAGCAAATATAAGAGGTCAAGGCGACTTGCAAGATCTCTGAAATGCTAGAAATTTGAGGACTGAAGGAAATTTTCATTTAGGGGCAGAATTTATTATTTGAGTGAGAGCAATGCCCTTACTCTGTTCCCCGCCCCTAGCTACACTCCTGCCAAGTGTGTGGTGTCATTACCTAGCAAGCCCAAATACCGTAGCAGTGTGCATCTGAATTTTTTCAGCTGTTGCCTAATGCCTGGAAAGGAATGGAAAGCAAACATGCATTCACAGCATCTGAGGTTCTTTTTAATGGATGGCACAGCTTCTGGTTTATTATCCCTGCGATTACAGTTTGCAGCTGCAAAATGATCTGAAATTTCAATTGCTCCCTGTCTCTTTCATGCTGCTGCAGGAATGCATAGGCTCGCTATAGCATAAAAGTGGTGCAGAGCCATCAGCCAATCTGATAAGCCCCCAGAATTGCACCATTCATATGATCTGTCCCCGAAAGTTCAGAGGGGAAGGAAAGGAAATCCTTGAAAATCTATGTTACCAAGGCAGGCTGTTCTTCAAGAATCCCATGCAGCAAAGCCTTGCCTTTGGGATGCATAGCATATAGCAGGTTGGTCTTCCCGGAAAGGCTAACAGTTCTAACTGATGTTACTAGAAAGCCAGGATGTTTAGTTGAAGGATGGTTAGTTTTTCCCCTGAGAATTTCCTTCAGGTTCAAAGGCTCTGGCAAACATGCCACTACCATAGGTTAGGGGGTCAGTTTTGGGGCTGCTGGGTCTTTAACCCTTTATCTTCAAATAAACACAGTAGGGATGAGAAATACACGGGCTTTGCTTGTTCGCCAATTTTTGTGTATTCCACTGTCCCACCCAAATTTAAGGCATGCTGCATTTGGTGGTGAAGCAGTATTGGTGAATAACTCATATTTTCACTTTGGCAGCACTAGTAGAGAGAATATTACAGGGATGAAGATATTCTCATTAAAAGTAGTGGGTTTGTAAGTGATTCAGAATGACTGAATCATGCACAGCCCCAGCAAGTGAGTTCAGGGACAGTCTTATTGCACATGAGACTCATAAGCATCCAACCACAAGCTGTGATACTCAATGTTCCTGATATTCCCTCAACTTCCTCCTCATCCCAGGAGAAATGTGGGAACTAAATACATTGATTAAATAAACCAATATCTGTACGTGCAGATAGAATTAAGAGGCTATGTTAGTCTGGAATTTCAGTATGCACAGGGATATTGTAGCACCTTTGAGACTAACTGAGTGAAAGAAGTTGTAGCATTAGCTTTTGAACACTTGTTGAATCTGAGGAAGTAGATCACGAAGCTTATCACATTAACAAATAAGCTGTTTTACCTCTTACAGCTTGAATTCAGGATCCGGGATGCCTCCGGATGTTATCATATCTACATTGCTGCCAATCTAGCCAAGATGCTGCCGCCTGGATGCATCCCGGGTCAAAGCCTCACTCAGCCAACACTTTTTTTGAAGTCGGGGAACTTCTGACTTCAAAAATTGGCCAGCTGAGCAAGGTTTCGGCCTGAGATGCATTTGGGGCGGTGGCATCTCAGCTAGATTGGTGGTGATTTAGGTATGATAACATCCGGGGACATCCCGGATCCTGAATTCAAGCCAGAAGAGGTAAACCAGCTTATTCGTCAATGTGAAAAGCTCCCTTGCCTCCAAAAGCTTATGCTACAATTTCTATAACTTCTTTCACTCAGTTATTCCCAAAGGTGCTACAACTCCACTTGCAATCTCAAAGGTGCACTTGCAGCACCTTTGTAACTGCAAATTTAGGACCAAAAATAGAATTAGAGTACAGAAGAGTTAGATAATTAAAGAATATATATTCATTCATTCTCAAATTCTAGTTTTGGTCTCTCTCTCTCTCTCTCTCTCTCTCTCACACACACACACACCTAAATATGCTAAAGGCACCAGATCCCATCCTAGAAGCTAAACATGATCAGCTGGAAATTCATATTTAAATACTTATTTTCAAAAATGTTTTATATGTTTTTAGATGTCATTTTTTGAACTAAGAACTGCATCAGAATGTTTGGGATGTGCCCCAAATGGTGAATAACTATGTGTTCCAATGCACACATTAGCCTGGGTTGTGAGAACCGCATCATTTTCTTTACCAGAATTTGTAAGCATTGCATTTTCCATGATCTCCCAATGGCGTGTTGCACTTGTGAATAGGGCTTCAGTGTACCTCTCTCTCTTTTTTAAGCACCAGGAAGAAGGAATGGGAAGGAATTTTACAAGACTAGTCAGTTTCTCACATCAGTAGTATTTTTGCATTTTCTGAGACTTATTATATGAAAATGTGCACCTTGCTGTCAGAATTCGGACCACTGTGAAGCTTACTGGGCATTTCAAAGACAAAAACTTCACATAAAACAATACACATATTTTAAAATGCATTTGGCTAAAATGCACATTTTTAATAAAAAATGCACACTTTATGTAATTGAAGGGATTTGCATGGATTAGATATATAGCACAGATAAGTCTGAACATTAGGATAAATGCATTATAATTCATGCAGATTTCAGTGAAGGAAGGGGAAAAAACCCAGAAAGTCTCATAACCCCAAATGAAACAAAGACCAAAAGAAATAGAAGTGGGATCTGGAGCAACTCATTAAGAATGAAACTGAGAAGAGTGCAGCTCCATGTGTATAAAAACCATTAATTAGCTGCAGAAATGTCCAGAGAGAGAGACCTCAAATTTAGTCACACATTTGTAACAAAAGCTATTGTTTGAGGGGAAGGGAGGGGATCATAAGCTTTGCATTTATGTGCACCATCACCATGGTAGTGATAGTGGTGGTGATGATGACTCCACCTGCACTCACACAAAAAGCTGTTCTCTCCCACGCAAGTCATGGCATTTACTCGGGCTTAGAGAATTACAAAAGACAGAAAAGAAGTTATTGTTATCCTCAATATACAGATGTTTATTCTTATCTCTCCCCCGTCTCCCCTCCTCCTTCCTTTCTTTATTTCTACTACTGTCTTCTTGGTGACATCATAAATAGGACTTGTCTTGTAGCTGTCTCCCAAAGACTTTTGTTTCCTGGGACAGGAACTTATTATGATGTCATGCACTGAAACAGTTATAATCCCCCCTCTTATTCCCCTCCCAAATTGGAAAGTGTTAATGAAGAACAATAAAAGAAACCACTCCCCCATGCACACACTAAATAAAAGAAAGCAGCAAATCTGGAGGGGAAAAATACACAAGAGAGCAGTCCTTTGTGCCTTTCAGAAGAAATTCTTGTGAGGAAAGGGGGTCTTTACTCTTTATACATAATAGAAGAGGAATGACATTTTAATTGCTAGGGCAGTCACCAGCCAATTTAGCTCAGGAGAAGTTCAAGGGCCCTATCCTGCCGGGAGCTGAAGGACTTCTGGCAAGTGTGGAATGTCCTTCACTGATACTAAAGCTCTCTGTGCCATGCAGAATGGAACCCTTCAAGATGCAAAGAAAGAGACAAGTTCAATTTCTATACACATGTACGTCAGGTTTTCCGCTTAAGAACTCTTAGGGATGGCAAAGCTGGAAATCTGGTATTATATTGTGAATTCTTCCCTCTCTGAAATGAAGATCTCCCTAGAAACCTGGAGGATTAGAGAACAACTTTTGGATGCCCATAATAGAGCCAGCATGACGTAATGGTTTGAGCATTGGAGTATGACCCTGGAGACCAGCATTTGAATCCCAGCTCAGCCATGTAAACTCACTGGGCAATCTTGGGCAAGTCACACTCTCTCAACCGCAGAGGATGGCAATGGCAAACAAACCCCTTCTGAACAAACATGCCAGGAAATCCCCATGATAGACTCATCTTAGGGTTACCAAAAGTCGGAAATAACTTGAAGGCACACGAAAACAAGTAGTGCAACAATGGGAGAAGGAGATATATATTGCCATGGAGCAGTATGGTATTCTCTTTCAGTGACTGGCATTCTGCTGGGGACATTTGCATGCACAAGGTTCCTTTACTCCTGTGGGTGTCCTTTTCCACCTATTCCCTTCTTTCTCTGCAGCACCCAAAGCCCCTGCCATCCCTTACTAAAAAGTCTCTGAAACCACCCACATGACCATCCTGTGCTTCATGGCAAGCAGACAGTACAGGAGAAGTGTCTTGCTATTTTCCTATAGCCAGGCACAAACATATGACATCAGCAATGAGATCTGCCAGGATCCCAGAAATACTATTTTCTTCGCCGAAAATGTTTTTTCCTGCACTGCAGGTGGTATTTTTCCCCAGCATAAAACTACCACATTTGAATTTTGCACCAAAGAAGTCCCAAACAGTGAACAAAACGTGAAAACTGCACAGTTTTGAACACTTACTCGTGGGGTGAAGGTTTTTTTCCCCCCAATTTCTTCTTCTTTCCTGAAGAAAACTAGCAAAGTACTACATCCCTAGGAGACATTTCCCTCCCATCAGCAGGTTTGAACTACTTTTCATTAAAAACTAAAAACAATTTTGCATGGCTATATTAAATATCTGAATAACTGTGAGTAATAATTGTTTATTGGAGAAAAATCCTTGCCTCAATTTTCCATCAGATACTGGCTGGGATCCTGCATTGTTAAATGTAACTACAAGGATGGAGATCAGTTGTCATAGTTACATCAGGCGATGCCACCCCCTAAACACCATATTTTTAGCCTAACAGTGCCTAACCATAGATGTTTATCACACTATGCTCTTAAAGAGCTACTATTCCAGTGTGACTCCTCTAGCAGCCTCCTGTTGCATGCTGGGATTGGCAGTTTTAAGGAGCTGAACTTCTCTGCCTGAGAATTCTAAATACCCCTCCTTAAAACTGCCAATCCCAGCATGCAACAGGAGGCAGATAGAGGAGTCACACTGGAATAGTACCTCTTTAAGAGCTCGTCTGATAAACACCATAGTTTTTCTGCGGTGCTGCAAATTCTGAGGTGCTGGCATCCTGTCCAATTGTTGTTTGCTGTTATGTTCAAGTCATTTTTGACATGACAACCCTAAGGCCGGGTTTTCTAGGGCTGAGAGTGTGACTCACCCAGTGGGTTTCCATGGTAGAGTAGAGACTCAAACCCAGATCTCAAGCATCGTAGTCCACCACGCATACCATTACACCATGCTGGCTCATTCAGTAGTTATGAGATTGTAAACTGGATTTATAGCCTTTTAACTGGCGAGAATTCACATTTTGGGCTGTAAATAAGTGATTGTGACCCCCAAACCCTACATTTTCAGCCAGGCAGTTCTAAAACAGAAGGATCTTCAAGGTGCTTCATATCAGACTAAAAATAATGTCTATAATGCTCTCCTGGTCACGAGGCACCTCAAGAACAGGCAGCTGGAAAGACCCATCAGGATTCTGTGCAATAGCATGTCCCAAGGTGCCCTGTGACCTGGAGAGTGCTGTAGACACCATTTCTTTGTGCCCCAGTGTACACCACCTTGAAAAACCCTTCTGTTGCATCACTGTTTAACTGAAAAGCTAGGTGGGGGGGGGGGGTCACGTTCAGTCATAAACATGAATCCCCAGCAGTTATGAGATTGTTAAACCCAGTTTACGCTCTCATAACTACTGAACAGGGTGTCAGCCTTCTGTAAAAAGGCTGGCCATTGAAGTCATTGCATGTGATCA
Organism: Sceloporus undulatus; assembly: GCF_019175285.1. Classification (NCBI taxonomy): domain Eukaryota; kingdom Metazoa; phylum Chordata; class Lepidosauria; order Squamata; family Phrynosomatidae; genus Sceloporus; species Sceloporus undulatus. The sequence goes on along the minus strand of NC_056525.1, from coordinate 10,976,514 downwards.
GAATCAAGGACTGGGATTGTGAAATAAATGGAAATTGCAAAACATGCAATTAAAAAAAAGAGATCAACACTCAAACATTGCTTTTGCCAACCCTGCTGCTCCACTCCTTCTATTCTGCACTGATGAAAAGTTAAGAAACAGCCTCTTGAAACCTTATTAGCAATTTAATAAGATGTTCGCGCCAATGCGACAGCAAAGACCTGCAGTCAATATTTTTCTTCAGACTCTACCCAAACCATTAAAAAAGGGGAAAACTAAATTTAAGAAGTGAAAAATGAAAATTAAAAGTAATAGCAGTGGAAATGCAAATTAATCTGAAATGGCATGTCAAAAGAATGAATGTTTCAGTCCACCTGTTAGTTGAGTTGTGTGTACGTGCGTACTTTAAAGTCACCTGATGATTTATGGTCACCCCATGAATTTCATAGGATTTTCTGAGACAAGGAACATTGAGAAGTAGTTTTGTCAATTCCTTCCTTCGAAATATAGCCAAGAGCACCCAGTATTCATTGCCGGTGTCCCATCCAAGCAAGCATAGTGTAGTGGTTTGAGCACTGGAATACCACTCTGGAAATCAGGATTTGATTCCCTGCTTGGCCATGGGGACACATTCAGTGATGATAGGTGAATCATATGCTCTCAGCCCCCCCCCCCCCCAAAAAAAACACCCATGATAGGTTTACTTTAGTATTACCACCAGTTGGAAATGACTTGAATAACAACAAAATCCTGGTATTCATTGACAGTCTCTCATCCAAGTACTAACCAGGGTTGACCCAGATTAGCTTCCAAAATCAGATTGGATCTGATGCCTTTAGGTTATTTAGGCCTCCAGTTCAGTTGTATTGTGACTAATTCCTTCAAAATATCCCCCTTAAAAATGAAAGGTCCCCTGTATTGGTCTTAATAACATAAGGGCCATCTTAGTGTATACCATGTCAGAGACAGAACTTTTGATCGAAACACAACAGTCAAGGAAACAAGGGAAGGGAAAGAACCACTAAAAACAGATGAGGAAGATAAACCCCCTCCAAGAACATAATGGAAAAGCTAAAGGACCAAGCTAAATTTTACCACTTACGTACACTGAAAACTGTCTCCCTTTTGGGTTTTGTTTTCGGAGGGAGGGGTGATTTTCAGCATTTTTTTGACTCTTTCAAATGTTTATGTATTAAACTATTTATATGTATTCCTGTATTCCTGTATCACATAAACTCGAGGCCAGGTAGAATAATAGAATCTTAGAAGCACAGGGTTGGAGGGGGTCCCAAAGGCCATTGTATCCAATCCACTGTTCACTGTTGGAAAACCAGTTAGAGCATCTCCAGCTGGTAGCTGTGTAGCTTATTTAAAAGACATCCAGAGGAAGACACCCACCACCTCTCTAAGTAATTGGTTCCATCGTCGAATAGTTCTTACTGTCAAGAAAATTCTTGTAATGTTCAATTGAAATCTATCCTACTGTAATTTAAAACCTTTAGATCTGACTTACTCTCTGGGGGAGCAGAGAATAAACCTGCCCTGTCCTCTCTGTGGCAGCCTTTGGGGTATTAAATCATAGAAACAAAGAGTCATAGGATCATAGAGTTGGAAGAGAGCGCAAAGGCCATCCAGTCCAACCTCCTGCCATGCAGGAAATCTCAATCAAAGCATCCCCGACAGATGGCCATCCAGCCTCTGTTTAAAGGCCTCCAGGGAAGGAGAATGTACTACACTCCGAGAGAGTTTGTTCCACTGTCAAACAGCCCTTACTGTCAGGAAGTTCTTCCTAATGTTGAGATGGAATCTCTTTTCCTGGAGCTTGCATCCATTGCTCCAGGTTCTAGTCACTGGAGCAGCAGTAAACAAGCTAGCTCCCTCCACAATGTGACATCCCTTCAAGTATTTAAACAGGGTTATCATATCACCTCTTAACCTTCCATCATGCAATCCTACAGTGTTCTCTTCATCAGACTGAATATGCATCACAGAGTAGCAGAAAAGTTGTGCTCCCTTTTCCTTGAGATTTTCTTTCCACTTTTGACAGAAGCCTTTGCATTGTCTCAGCTATCAGAATATTTTTTTAAGCATCTGAAAAAAGCCATTGTCAGGGACGTAGCCAGGATTTTGGGAAGGGGGAGGTTCAGACTAAGTGCCACCATTATAATGGGCCTTGGGTGCGGTGGCGGCGCAGCACACACCATTCATTTTATCTAACGGAAGGGGGGGGGTCCAGACCCCAAGAACCGGCCCCCCCCGGCTATGTCCCTGCCATTGTCATATTTTGTTTTTCAAAAAACTAGGCACTACTCTGGTATTTTCACCTTTTTTTGTTTGCGAAACTATGAACATGAATCCAATGTGAGTTTAACCTTGCAACAGGTTGCATCTTGTTGAATGGGAATGGGGAATGTAATGGCAAATGTGATCTTTATTCCTATTGTTTATTTAATGTCAGTAGCATATCTGATGCTTACGGGGGAAGAGAAGAAAATAGACAAATCATCACTTTGCAGTATATGAATATTTGGTATTTATACTAGCAAAATACAGCATCCTAGTGCTATGAAGTTATGGCTATAAAATATGATTACAGGTTGAGTCTTCCTTATCTGGAATTCCAAAAACCAAAATAGCCCCTAAACTAAAACCTTTTCATGGGTAGCTGAGATAATGACATCTTCGTTTTCTGATGGTTTAATGTATGTAAACTTTGTTTCATGCATACAATGATTAAAAATACTATATACAATTACCTTCATGCTATGTGTATTAGGTATATGGGAAACATAAGTCAATTTTGTGTTTAGACTTGGGTTTAGACTTGCCTCTCCAAGAAAAACTCATAATAAATGTATATGAATATGCAAATACAGGTATTCCTAAATCTTGCAAAAAACAAAATCCAAAACACTTCGGGTGCCAGGCATTTCAGATAAGGAAGACTCAACCTGTATCTGCTTTGATACCCATAACATGGTAAAAAAAAAAAATTAAAAACATTTATTTTGTCAGGAAATCCATTTAGCCTTTTTCATCACTGTCTGTAGTACTGAGGATCACTCAGGAGAATCATTAATCATTACTAATAGTCATTCAATTTCAACTGCTCTGGAGGAGAAAAGCCTAGCTGTTTGGATGCTCAAATATTTAGCACATGACACATCAGTTTCAGTTGCCCTTGAGAGAGCATGCCTCTTCCTTTCAGCCACCAAACACAGTATGCTTGAAAGAAAAAAACATTTTACATGTGCAATTAAAGCTTATATGTTAGGTTAGATGATCCCAAAAACCATCTCCCAGTTTGGTGAAAATGTACACATGATGTGATGACAAGAAGGTGAATAGAAAGAAGTTTAATTTTATCAGTATAGCTATGGCAACATTTAGGGGGAAATTGCATTCAGCTTGTTGAGTTCTTTAAAATGACATGTCATACTTCTCTGTCTTAATGGTGGAAGTACAGGGATGTCATTGCCCCCTCCCCTCATAAGAATCCTGTCACCTGCAATAACATTTTCCTTCAGTCCCCAAATTTCCACCATTGCAGAGAGTGAGACATTGAAAATAAATCACACCGAGAAGTCTTATATTTGCTGTGTTCACATCATCTTGGTAACTTTTTCTGCAATTGGCCCCCTCTCCCACTTTTATAGATGCCTAAATTATTCTTCTTAGGTTTTAAGTTACTCAATTGCTAGACATTTGGGGACTTCATTTGCGAAGGTGGAATTCTTATTTGGAGGAAAACGCCTTCCAGATACACCGATGCTTTGCCTAAACAACAACAACAGGAATTGAAAAGTGAATTCTGTATACACCACATGGCCTATATTTCAATCTACAGCATTATCAATATGACATCCAAACTTTGTGAAAACCCACTTAAAAATATTTGGGGTGGTCAAAATACCCATCAAATTTTGTGAAAACTCATCCAGTGATTTTTGTGCCAGGAGATAAAAAACATACAAAAATGTAATTTGATTTATATAAATATAAATATTCATGCATTGTAACAGACCAGATTAAACTTTTAACAAACATATAATCCAAACACGTTTTACAGTTGTGGTTTAAACATCCAGAATATAAAGTAACCACCTCTCTTATTCTTATGCTGTCAGCATCTATAGTAATGTTATGAGCACAGGACCAGAAGCAACAACGAGATTTTCCAGTTTCAGAATGTATCTCTATCTACAATATTTATTTATATGAACTATTTCTGTAATCCTTCCCAGGCCACAAAGGCCTCTGAGGCAAAGATCAAATAGACCAGGTAGAACGGTACAAAGATAAAAAATATTTTTATAACACATTCTAAAAAACTTTTTAAAACATTCTAAACCAATCCTAAGATACAATTTTAAAACAAAGCTATTTCACACTTTAAAAGCCATGAGGAACAGCACTGTTTTTGCTGCCCACTGGAAGCATAAAAGAGATGAAACCAGCCTAACTTCCTTGGTAGGGAGTTCCAAAGTTGAGATGCAATTACAGAGAAAGCTCTGTTACGTATGCATACAAACCTAGTTTCACAAAATGTTGGAACATGCAACAGGGCCTCCCATATGAGCCTGCCAAAAGTTTGAGGAGGCAGCTTGGCCCCAAGCTATTTAGGACCTTGTAGGTCAGAACCAGCACCTTTGCTTTAATTTTGTATTGCTGCATGGCAGGGGGCTGAACTAGATGGTCCCTGGGTAGGGTTGCCATAAGTTAGGACCTCCAAACTGGGACAAATGTAGGACAACATTTTTTAAAAAATGGAGGACATGCAAAAAAATTGGATGATTTTTAAAAAATGTTAATAGAAATGCATGTTTCTTAGGCATGATCAAAATGGAGGACATTTTGGCATTATTCCTACACAGATGACAGAAATGTACTTCCCTTCCTGGCCAACCCCCCCTCCCCCCATTCCAAACAGCACATTTGGGCATTGAACATGGCTTTATTTTAACATTGTCTCTTGCATATTTCAGAGGCTTATTGCATAACCAAATTCTTTGGGTTTCACACTGAACATGGGTTCACATGGCTATGCATACTGAACATGTCAAGATGGTTTAACAAGAAGTGGATTTGCCCTCGGTTTCAGGTGTTTTGCACCAACTATACTTCTCAGAAGTGTGTACTTGGTCAAGGTACTTTGGTTTTCCTTCACTGCGCATGAGTTTGTAAAAATCAGAGCAACTTACATTGGCCATGCCTCAGAAGCTGGCTGATATCAATATCACCATCATCATTATCATCATCATCATTGTTAAAGCAGACCTTTTAGCATTAAAAGCACCGAAAATACACAGAAATGCACTTTGGAAAGTCACACTGTTTCACCTTCAGAAAAAGTGAGTGCATGCCTCAGAAACTGACTGACATCTCAAGATGTCAGAGGTGCTTGCTATCAACTTCGGTTGATACGCCAGCTGCTACCCTACCTGGGCCAACAGGACCTTGAAACTGTGGTACATGCTCTGGTAACCTCTCGCTTAGATTTCTGTAATGTGCTCTACAGGGGGCAACCCTTGTACCAAGCCCGGAAGCTTCAGCTAGAACAAAACATGGCAGCCAGATTGGTCACTGGTGTTTCCAGGTTTGACCACATAACACCTATTCTGAAAGATCTGCACTGGCTGCCTATTCACTTCCGAGCACAATACAAGGTGTTGGTTATTACCTATAAAGCCCTACATGGCTTGGGCCCGAGTTACTTGAGGGACCGCATCTCCCCATATAATCCGCCCCGCACACTCAGAACAACCGGGAAGAACTTGCTAAATACGCTACTACATCCCAGAGGGCCTTCTCAGTAGCGGCCCCAAAAATCTGGAACAGTCTTCCCGAGGAACTCCGCCTGATCACCCCTCTAGAAACATTCAAAAAGAGGCTAAAAACTTTCCTCTTCTGCCAAGCCTTCCCCTCTGGAAACTGAACTAGTGTACTTTGATCCCATCAACTTCCTGGCTCACCATTTTGAATGATTGTTTTAGGTTTGTATATTGTATTGTGTTATTGGTTTTATCTATTTTATGATGTGTTTGTAACTGGTTTTAAATTTTGTGTACACTGCTTTGATCTTTTGAAAAAGCGGTATAAAAATAAAAATCATCATCATCATCATCATCATCATCATCATCATCATCATCACCACCACCACCACCACCACCACCACTATCATTGTTAAAACAAAGCAGACGTGTACAAATGGAATGGAAATCCTCCTCCTCCTCCTGCTACTCCTCCTCCTCCTCCTCCTCCTCCTGCTACTCTTCCTCCCTCTTCTTCTTCCTCCTCTTGCTACTCTTCCTCCCTCTTCCTCCTCCTGCTACTCTTTCTCTCTCTTCCTCTTCCTCCTCCTGCTACTCTTCCTCCCTCTTCTTCTTCCTCCTCCTGCTACTCTTCCTCCCTCTTTCTCCTCCTGCTCCTCTTCTTCTTCTTCCTCCTCCTCCTCCTCCTCTTCCTCCTGCTACTCTTCTTCTTCTTCTTCCTCCTCTTCCTCCTCCTCCTGCTACTCGTCTTCTTCCTCCTTCCTCCTCCTGCTATCTCCTCCTCCTCCTCCTCCCTCCTGCTTCTTCCTCCTCCTCCTCCTGCTACTCTTCTTCTTCCTCCTCCTCCTCTTCCCCTCCGATACTCGTCTTCTATCCTGCCTCCCGCCTCCTGCTACAATCCACCATCCTCCTCCTCTCCTCACTCCTGCTCCCTTCCATCCTCCCCCGACCTGCTACTCTGCTTCACACATTCTTCTTCCTCCGCTTAACTGCTACTCGGCGTCCTCCTCCTTCCTCCTCCTCTTCCTTCCTCCTCTTCCTCCCTCCTCCTCCTCCTCCTTCCTCCTCCTCCTCCTCCTCCTACCTTCTCCTCCTCTTCCTCCGCTGGTTGCTGCTGCCTCACCGGGCCTGGGCCAGCCCATGTGGGGACCAGAGGAGGAGCTCCTCCTCTTGAGGCTGGCTGGCCAATGGGGGAAGACTGGAGCTCTAACAGCCTGCCCCCTGCCAGCAGCCATTGGCCAGCCAGCCCCAGGAGGAGAAACTCCTCCTATTTATCCCTGTGTGTGGCCCTGCAAGCGCGCGCAGGGCAACAGGCGGCGGCCTTGACGGCATACAATGCAGCGCAAAGACCGCAGGAGCGGCTGCTCATAACGGCCAGCGCAGCTGCCGCTGCCGCCAGCAAAGGCAGCGGACTCGGTGCAATCCTGGATCCAGGAAGAAACCGGGACGGGGTGCCCCCACCTGGTAAAAAAGCAGGATTGTCTCACCGGGGGCGGGACATGGCAACCCTATCCCTGCGGTCTCTTCCAACTCTATGATTTTACTGTGAGTTGAGCTCAGAAGCAAACTGGAAGCCAGAGCAGTTCTTGTAAAACTGGTGTTATATGGTCTCTGAACTGCACACCTAACATCAGTGTACATTTTGTACCAGCTTCATCTTCCAAACACTTTTCAAGAGCTGCCCCACATAGAACATATTATAGTAGTCTAATAGGGAGGTAACCAAGACATGAACCACTGTGGCCAGGTCTCTCTACCCTAGGAAAAGGCATAGCTGGTGCAGCAACCAAATGTGAGCAAAAGCACTTCTGACCTTTACAGGATCATAGCCTTCCAGGAGCAGTGCTTAGTCAAAGAGCACCCTTAGCTACAGACCTAATGCACTGGCCAATTTAAGTGTTTATAACAATAGTGTTCTGGTATTTTTGCACTGAAGAATGAGTTCACCAACATTACACTTACTATGAGGAATAATCGTAACTCATGTGAAGGAGAATACAGTGGTGCCTCGGGTTACGAAATTAATTCGTTCCGTGGCACCGTTCGTAACCCGAAAAGCCTTCGTAAGCCGAATTGCCATAGGCGCTAATGGGGAAAAGCCGTGATTCCGTGCGAAAAAGCCGAAAAAAGCACCAAAAGTTTTTTCGTAACCCGAAAAAACATTCGTAACCCGGAACAATGTTTTCCTATGGGATTTTTTCGTATCCTGAAAATTTCGTAACCTGGGTATTTCATATCCCGAGGTACCACTGTAATACCTTTCCCTCTCAAAACGGATCACCTGTAGCTATTCACCACTTGAGAACACAGCTCTTGTCAGAAGTGTTCCACCATGCAGCACCTACTGTATATTAGGTACAATGTCTTTGTGAAGAAGCAGAAAACATGTCAACAAAATGGCAACCTCAAAGGTCCTAGCTCATTTTACCCAGCCCATCTCATGCCTCAGTCAAATTAGTGATGCAAATGGACTCTGAAGCTGCATTTTTGCCCCAGGATAAGAGCTATAATTCTCTGAAATGAAGAAAATTAAATCATTAGCCTCTTCACCCAGTGCTTCTTGCTGTAAAGTTAGTTTAGGCATTTAATGGATATGGGACTGTGTCTTTCTAATGAGCATGAGATAGCCGACGTAATTGAAAACTTATGCAGGGTGGGAAGTAACTTTTACCCATCTTTGGGAGGGAAAAATACTCATTTAGTTTACAAGTTTGTTGTAGAAATGCTCTAGATTAGAAAGATACAGTATGGTCAGTCCTGGCATTCACCAGTAGCATCAATATTAGGGAAGAAAAGAATATTAAAAAAAAAGAAAAAAAAAGAATAATAGATGAAGTGTGTTTTGTGAGTGCCAGAAAACCCTGGGTGCATCTACGCTGTAGAAATAATGCAGTTTGACACTACTTTAAGTGCTATAGCTCCATTCTAAGGAATCCTGCAATTTAGCCCTCTCTACCAAAGAGTGCCGGTGCTTCACAAAGCTTCAAATCCCAAGATTCTGTGGGATGGAGTCATGGCAATTATACTAGTGACAAACTGCATTATTTCTACCCTGACAAGGAGAGGCCTGGGTAAACAAGATGATTTGTAATTTTGGACTTACTCTGTGCAAAAAACACATGTACATTTTTTGTGTGCAGAAACAGCACAGAAAATTCCTGCATAGAGAACCACATTTTCCACACAGAAAGCAAGAAAGCAACATGGTTTTCTGTGCAGAAAAATGCTGTTTTGTGTGTGGGGGGGGGGGCGGGGGGGGGGGGAAGGAACACATGCATTGCATGCATGCAGAGAATGTCCCAAACTGTGAATAGTTCTTGAAAGCTGCACAGTTTGAGAAATTTCTTGCAGAGAAGACAAAAACTGTGAAATTATTCATTTTTTCTATGAGAACAAAATTTACAGAGGTCTCCATCCCATTGCATAGGGCAGCCTGAGATCCCCAATGGAGGCACTGGTGTCTGGCATAACCCCACAAGGCTCATATACAAGACAGGGTTTTCTCTTTCTCCCTTTAGGGTTGTTCCTTATTATAAGGGATGTTCCTTAGTTAAGGCCCAGAAAGCTCGTCCTGTATGAACATCAAATAGGGCCAACATACCCTCTCCCAATTAATTTTCTTTCATCCCATTTTACAGCTGCATTTAAAAATGTCCCATTTTCTATCTCCTCCTCCCACTTTCCCCCTTTGCCCTCAGCTTATTTCAGTTGGTGCAAACTGAGTTAGGTAGGATTTGAGATTTCTCAGGAGCCTGGAACTCTTCACAAGAGGCTGTCCTATCATGAAAGTAGAGGTGGCCCTTGTATAGGCCTACCTTGCCTGTCCTAGCTATTCCTAACTGTTCTTTACTGCTGTTTTGAAACTCTGACAACCCTGTCTCCCATCCAAATGTTAACCAGGCCTGACCTGCTTGGCATTTGAAATGAGACAAGATTTGGTGTTCTCACCATGGTACAAGCACAAATATCATAAAGTCACCTGTCAACTTATGGTGACCCTAAGAATTTTATAGTGCTTTCATAGGGAAGGAATACTTAGAGGTGGTTTGGACAGTTTCATCCTCTGAAATATAGCCTACAGTATCTGGTATTCATTGGTGGTCTACCATCCAACTAATAATCAGGCTTTGAAGATCAGACAGGATCTGGTGCCCTTAGGGTAGTTAGTCCTTTTTCAGCATGTTATAGTGGTATAAAATGATAATGGCAACCATGTCAGCTTAGTGGACCATTACCTGGCCAGGGTCCCCCAGTATATGCACAACCATGCCACCCTCCAGAGCCAGGCTTGAATAAATATAGAACTGTATACCTTGGACAGTCTGACTGGGAATCATGCTTTGAAAAGTCGAGTGTAAGTCAGACTTTGCTTGGATCAGGCATCTTCTCCAAACAAAAGTCTGGCCCTTTGTTCCCGCAGCGTCTCAGTTGGTGACAGATGGTGTTACTGTCCTGCCACATTTGTTACCTTCCTCCTGACATGCAATATGTCCACATTCTGACAGTGAGAGGAGAGACTCCAGCTGTCCCTCTTGTAACTGACAGGAAGGCACTCTTTCCACTTTTGACAGGAGCCTTAATGTTGTATCAGCTATTAGTTTTTTTAAGCATCTGAGAAAAGCCATTGTCACGTAAGATTTTTTTTTTAAAAAAACTACTCTGGTATTTTCACCTTTTTGTTTGTTTGTTTGTTTGCAAGCCTATGAACATGAATCCAAGATGAATTTAACCTTGTAACAGGTCACATTGCTATCTTGTTGAAAGGGAATGCCAATGGCAAATGTAGTCCTTATTCCTATTGCTTACTCAGTGTTAGCAGTAGATCTGGTGCTTACAAGGGAACAGAAGCAACAAACAAATCCTCACCCCATAAGAATATTTGGCATCTATGCTTGCAAAGTACAGCATGCTAGTGATATGAAGTAATGGCTATAAAACAAGAGTCACCCTTATCCAAATCCTGAAATCCAAAATACTCCAAAAACCAAAACTTTTTTCATAGGTGGCTCAGAAAGTGACAATTTTGTTTTCTGATGATTCAATGTATTCACACTTTTTAATGCACAAAATTATTAAAAATATTATATAAAATTACCTCCAGCTATGTATGTAAGGTATGTATGAAACATAGATAGATTTTGTTTTAAAACTTGGATTCCACCTCAAGGATTGTGTACGTATACGCAAATACAGTTATTCTGGTCCGAAAGATTTCAGATCAGGGATAAGTGATGTGTATTTACTTTGGACACCCATAACAAGGTAAAAAAGTAAAAACATTGATTGTGTCAAGAAATCCATTCAGGTATAGTATAAAATGGAGATTTGGTTGCAGAAACTCCAATTCATCTGTATACAGAGGTATAATGGTAGACATTATGGAGAGAGCATGTGTGTGGCTACCTCCCTTTGTAAAATGGAAAACACCAGATACTAAAGGACATTCTTAAAGAGGGAGGAAATGGAGTAAATTTTACAAGTGGTCATTTAGAAAAAAAATCAAGAGGGGACAAGATGCTCAAGCTTACTTGGCTATCTATCTGTCTCTGGCCCGCCAGCGATTATTTATTAGTAATATTGATGGTGGTTTTTTTAAACTTCAAACAGCTCTGGAATGCTTATAGTCTAAAGAGATTTTCATAGAATCATAGAATTGTAGAGTTGGAAGAGAACACAAGGGCCATCCAGTCCAACCCCATTCTGCCATGCAAGAACTCCCAACCAAAGCATCCCCGACAGATGGTCATCCAGCCTCTGCTTGAAGACCTCCAAGGAAGGAGACTCCACTACACTCCGAGGGAGTTTGCTCCACTGTCGAACAGCCCTTACTGTCAGGAAGTTCCTCCTAATGTTGAGGTGGAATATCTTTTCCTGGAGCTTGCATCCATTGTTCCGGGTTCTGTTCTCTGGAGCAGCAGAAAACAAGCTTGTTCCCTCCTCAGTATGACATCCCTTCAAATATTTAAACAGGGCTATCATATCACCTTTTAACCTTCTCTTCTCCAGGCTAAACATCCCCAGCTCCCTGAGTCGTTCCTCATAGGGCATGGTTTCCAGACCCTTCACCATTTTAGTTGCCCCCCTTTGGACACGCTCCAATTTCTCAATGTCCTTTTTGAATTGTGGTGCCCAGAACTGGACACAATATTCCAGATGGGACCTGACCAGAGCAGAATAGAGTGGGACTATTACTTCCCTTGATCTAGACACTATACTTTTATTGATACAGCCTAAAATTGCATTGGCCTTTTTAGCTGCCACATCACACTGTTGACTCATGTTCAACTTGTGGTCTACATGGACTCCTAGATTCCTTTCACATGTAGTCTCATTCAGCCAGGTGTCCCCCATCCTATATCTGTGCATTTCATTTCTCCACCCTTACATTTCTCCGTGTTGAATTTCATTTTGTTAGCTTTAGCCCAGCTTTCTATTCAATTCAGGTCATTTTGAATAAGCATCACTGGGCAGCTGGGAGAAGAGAGATGTAAAGATGTGGAGGATTTGATGTACCCATCTGAGGTCTTTTCTTCATACCATTAATGCTAAACGTTGGTGGCTTCTGCACAATCATAATTTGATCACATTCACTTTGAATGATTGAATCTGTAGTCTGCAGTATTAGTACAATATTATACAGGGTTCTGTTCCTTGATGTCAGGAGCTGCATATGATTTTGTTGTGCCATAATGTAGTAATGGGATATATAGTAGTGACAGTATGTTTTAGGAATGTTTTAGAACTGTGCGTAAGAACTGTGAGCTCAGCCTAGATATTGGGAGAGGTTGGGAAAGGAGACAAGCATGCCCAAGGTCATTTGGGAGAGAGAATCTGGCTTTAACAACAAAGGAAAAGGGCAATGTGAGAAAAGCAAAAGAAAAGTGTTTATTAATTTTACAGAATAAGAATTATGATCAGTTTAACTATTGATAACAGGAAGACTTGGAGGTCTCTCATTCATAGGGTTGCCAGAAGTCAACTTGATGGCAATTAATAATAACAAATATAGGCCTTTGTTCCTTGTGCGCACACATGCAAGCACACACACTTCAGTGTGGGATTAGACCCTCATGGCCTATGGCTTTTCTTTCCATTCTGGAGCTCCATGTATCCAAGTCTTTTGCTTGGATTCTGTGTAGACGGAAGACAACATAATAAATAACTCTTGAATGGTTTTGGACTCTTGCTGTTGACATTCTGGATGATTTATGTCCATTTGGTTCTTCTCTCTCCCTTTTTCTGCCTTTTGTATACACTCCTTTGTCAGCAATAAAGCTTGGCTTTGCCCTAACCTTAAATTCTCTGCAGCCCTGTTCATTGTGTAATAGGTTCTTAATAAGATTGGGGGGAAATAAAGTCAACTCTGAACATATAAGTCACAAGGAGATGAGTATGACAAAGCTTTTCTCTCCTAAATTAGATTCAAGCAGGCTTGCTACAGACCAGTTCTTCTTCCTAGGCCCATCAATAACAGAATGACTGATGCCAACAGTTACTTAATTTAAAAACAAATATTGAATATTTGGAGGGATTCTGAGTGGCTTTTCATTTTTGCATTTTAAAATTTAAAATAATTACTCTTAAATTGTTGAACCAGTTCATGGTGCAGGGCAAAAAGAGGATGGATAGCTTTAGTCTGTGGATCATTGCCAGAAATGTGTTTTTCAATGTCAAGATTTTGCCATGGACAAAATGCTGGAAGAAAGTGAATGTTTCTGAGCAAGTGCAGATTTTACTACCCTCACCACTGAACAATCGAAGTATTTCATACATCTGGAGTTATAGGTATGATGTGCTGGCAACAATATATAATGATTACAGAACTCTCTGTTACCCACAATTGGAATCTAGTAGAATGCTTGGTTGTAATTCTGCCATTTTATTCAGTTTACTCAGGGAATATCTACACAGGCTATTGAAACTGGTTTTTCTTTGCCCTTACAGTGCTTTTTTTTTTTTTTTTTTTACAACACAGGTCCAAAACTGCAATTCGATTGTGGACTGTCTTAAAGACGTGAGGCCAGTTCCACATCAAATCCAGCCCATCCATTCACCTTTCACCATTTTAGTCACCTTTCTCTGGACATGCTTCAGCTTGTCAATATCCCTTTTGCATTGTGGTGACCATAACTGGACACAGTATTCTAGGTGAGGTCTGGCCAAAGCAGAATAGAATGGCAGTATTACTTCCCTCTATCTAGACACTAGACTCCTACTGATAAAGTCTAGAATCATATTGGCTTTTTTAGCAGCTGCATCCCACTATTGACTCAAATTCAGCTTGTAGTCTACAAAGATCTCTTTCACATTTACTGTTGTCAAGCCAGTTGTTACCCATTGTATATCTGACCCTTTCATTTTTTTTCCTGCTTAAATGTAGTACCTTACATTTCTTCCTGTTGAAATTCAATTTGTCTGTTTCAGAGCTTTGGATCACTGTCCAAGAGGCAGTTGCAATTAGGCAGCTGAGAACACAAAGTGACATTACCTTCCTATACTTTGTGTTACCTTGTATGCATTACAAGGTGCAGGTGGATGATACCTGTCTCTTTTTCCTCGTTATTCAACCACAGCCAGATGGTGCCTGGCCATGTTCCTGCTCTCTCAGCCACAACATAGGTGTGGGGATTCACCCAGATTTCATCAAGCTTTGCTGTGCCTGGGAGGGGGATGATGCACAATGAGGTAATGGAGACCTCCTTGCCCAATGTCCATTAAGATAAATATGCTGGTGTAATTGTGCTGGTCTGTGCCACTATGGCACAGAGAGCCAGTGTGGTGTTGTGGTTTGAGTGCTGGACTTCAACACTGGGTGACTAAGGGTTGAATCCCTACTTGGCCATGTAGACCTACTGGGTGACCTTGAGCAAGTCACATTCTTGATGGTGAGCAAGTCACATTCCACCACAATAAGGCCACCATAAATTAGAAATGAATTGAAAGCATAAAATAACAAGAGGTGCCACCAAGAGGATTCTGGCAAAGTGTGTTGCCTGAGATTGCTGCTTCACTTGGCTAATGATAGGGCCAGCCCTAGGGGTGGTTGGTGGCTCTATTGCCATAGGGTCCCCTGGGCATCAACAGGGGAAGTGTGACCTTGTTGGTGCTGTTGGACATCTCAGCGGCTTTCGATACCATTGACCATGGTATCCTTCTGGAACGCCTGTGGGAGTTGGGCATCGGGGGCACTGCGCTCCAGTGGTTCCATTCCTACATCTCGGGCAGATTCCAGATGGTGCAGCTGGGGGACACTTGCTCCTCTAAGAGGGAACTGACATCTGGTGTCCCTCAGGGAGCTATTTTGTCCCCCACTTTGTTTAACATTTACATGAAACCGCTGGGAGAGATCATCTGGAGACATGAGGTGCGGTGTTATCAGTATGCTGATAACACCCAAATATGGTTCTCTGTGTCCCCAACTGATGCAGTGACTAAGGATGGCATCTCTCCTCTGAATGCCTGCCTGGAGTCGGTAATGGGCTGGATGAGGGAAAACAAACTCAGTTTGAATCCAGAGAAAACGGAAGTACTGGTGATAGGTTCCCCAGGCCCAGGGAAGGAAATTTGTCCACTGGTCCTGAATGGGGTCACACTTCCCCTGAAGGATGAAGTTCGCAGTTTAGGAGTACTTCTGGACACGTCTCTGCAATTGACATCTGAAGTAGATGTGATGGTCAGAAGTGCTTGCTATCAACTTCGGCTGATATGCCAACTGCGAACCTACCTGGGCCAAAGGGACCTTGAAACGGTGGTACATGCTCTGGTAACCTTCACTTGAATTTCTGTAATGTGCTCTACATGGGCCAACCCTTGTACCAAGCCCGGAAGCTTCAGTTAGTACAAAACATGGCAGCCAGATTGGTCACTGGTGCATCTAGGTTCGACCATATAACACCTATCTTGAAAGATCTTCACTGGCTGCCTATTCGCTTCCGAGCACAATACAAGGTGTTGGTTATTACCTATAAAGCCCTACATGGCTTGGGCCCGAGTTACTTGAGGGACCGCATCTCCCCATATAATCCGCCCCGCACACTCAGAACAACTGGGAAGAACTTGTTGGAAATTCCACCTTCTAAATATGTTATTACTTCCCAGATGACCTTCTCAGTAGCGGCCCCACAAATCTGGAATAGTCTTCCCGACGAGCTCCGTCTTATCACTCCCTGGAAACATTTAAAAAGAGGCTTAAAACCTTCCTCTTCTGTCATGTCTTCCCCCATGGAAAATGAAGTTGTGTACTCTGATCCCATTGACTCTCTACCTCACCCTATTGATTCATTGAATGATTGTTTTTAGATTGTATATTGTATTTAGTGCGCTTGGTTTTATCTATTTTATGATGTGTTTTGTAATTGGTTTTAAACTCTATGTAAACTGCTTTGATCTTTTTGAAAAAGCGTTATATAAATAAAATTTATTATTATTATTATTAAAATTACTCTGGGATTATTGTTCCTCCTCCTCGCAGCTATCCAAGCTGAAAAGGAACTCTGAAGATGCCAGCCACAGATGCTGGCAAAACATCAGGAATAAACTCTTATAGAACATGGCCACATAGCCCAAAAAACCCACAAAAAATTATAGATGCCAGTCATGAAAGCCTTTGACTTCACAACTCTGTCAGTGCCATATCGACCAGCTGCTAGACAGCCTTTAGAACCTATCCAATCTCCAAAAAACACATTTCCTCAACAGACAACACTGGGCAGGGGAGGCTTGAGCATCCTTCTGCCAGAGTTTTGCATTTCAGGAATTCCATCACCAGCCCCCACCCATTCCTCTGCTCTGCAGAGAAGAGCCCTACGAAGTCTGTTATAGGCCATTATGAAACAGCACTCAATTATTGCTGTTGCTTTCAGCAAATTGATATGTGCAGCTGCATGGTTTTGCTTCCAGTTGTTAAAAGACAGAGAGCGCAGGAGTTGAGAACAAGAGAAGGATCTGCTGCATAAGTAGTATTTGTCAGAAAACTGGAGTAATTGCTGCTGTTTGCTATGATTTATTGAGGGAACAAAGGTTAATAACAGTGTCACTCAGTCTCATTTTCATGTCATTATGATGTACCAGCCACAGAGCCTGCCACAGCTGGTATAGAGGGCTCCAACTCCAGGCTTTATCTGAATCACAGAGAAAATATAGGTTGCCTCAAAGCATTCTCCAAATGCTTGAAATGTGTTTTTCCTTTTCCTTTTTAAAAACCTAGCGACACTAAGAAGACAGACTCCCATCCAGATCTAGAACCTCAGTATGGTGTGATTAGCCAATCTGTTCTATGGCATTCCTCCTTTCCCAATCTATGCCAGGCCTGTGTGGATTTTTAAAATAACAGCAGCAACAACAAAATTTATGTTTGGTGTACATTTTTTCAAATGGAAGCTTCAGTGGAAACACAACTAGACACTCACTTCTTTGGCTAAAGTGTGTCTGTATGCATTTTTTTTAACACAGGTTTTTTTTTAAAGATATACATTTTTTTTAAAAAAAAATGTGTATTTTCAAATGACTGTCTGTCCCAGAAGAGAGTGCAAGCCTTGATATGTTTGGATTTCAAACTGGAAATGGCATGTATGTCTGGATTCAAGGGCATGTCTACATGGGTCAGTTACACCAGTTTCCCCCTGCCCTTGCTGCAACCTGTCTACACAACACAGGGCCAAACCCCCAATTTGAGTGTAGATTGTCTTCATGAGGGAAGGGCAGTTTCACACTGGATCTGCCATATCCCTAGCTAAACTAGTGTAAAAAACATTATCTATTACTCCAGATTTCATAGGAAGATCCTGAGCACTCTGAAGCGATTGCAGGGCAGCTGCACCCTCTCAGATCACAAGAAGGTGGCTAGGTATATGATAGATGCTGGGCACCTCATTTCTGAACTCAGAAAGAGCAACTCACAACAGTGGTGGTGGCACTAGATAGTGCAGTGGGACATGTGTGTGGATAGCTGCCCAGCATTCATTTGGAGTTCAGAGGTGACAAAGCCAATATGAGGCAACTCTGGAGCTAGAATACTGTGGGAGCAACCTGGAGTATTCTTGCCAATGTAAACAAGCCCTAAAGTATTGGAGATACGGACTTGGATAATTCTATAAAAACTCAGTAGGGTGAATATTTTGCAGTGGTGATGCATGTGGAGTCTGTGACATCTATGGACATTCTATTTAGCAGTGACATTCTATTTATTGACTAGGATGGGTTGGGATGGCATGTTTCAAAACTGAAACTCGAGTAAAAAAATAAAGACACACCCTGAAAGCACGACAGTACACAAACATAGCTTGAAAGAAAGGTGATAGAGCACATTCAGAAGAGCTCAGGTTTAAGCTTTCCTTGCCCTCCAACATTTCACAGATGGAAACTGGCACATGTGTGGCCAAGCATCAACAGAGTGAGTTCGAGTTGAGGTAGCAAAAGCTATTAATGAGAAAAACCACATAAACTAGGAGAGGCTGTAGCAGTTTGTTTTCTGTCTATTCAACTATGCCATTTCTACGTTTATCTGCCAAATCTAGACTGCATTCTGTTTTTTAAAATTAAGAGGAAAGAAATGGGAAGGAGGAGGGGGAGCGTTTCACTGCATTCAAGTTTTTGTTTTGAATTTTTAAATTGTTTTTATATGAAGAAATGTAGAATAATAAACAAAATAAAAACATCAACATTGGTTATATAAGATAGGTAAAAAAAATGTTTTCATGGTAGATCTCAAAGGGGGGGGGGGGAAGAATGAAGGAAGAGTATAAAATTAGATTGTATATGTACCTCCACATATTCCCAACAATTTTTTAGCTGCATTCTAACTTGGGAGACCTCAGGAGGCCATCCTGGATTCTTCCCAATCATTTGTGTTTGTTCTCTTTGGTACCATCTACATTCTTGAATTGACCAGTCTCCTTTTCAACCATGTCTTTGCCTTCATTCCATAGTCATAAAATCATAGAGCTGGAAGAGACCACAATGGTCATCCCTTAAGCCACACAGGAAGACACAATCAAAACATTTCCAACAGATGGCTATCCAGACTCTGCTTAAAAACCTCCAATGAAGGAGACTCCACCACTCTCCAAGCCAGCCTATTCCACTGTCAAACAGTTCTCACCATCAGGAAGTTCTTTCTAAGGTTTAGGTGGAGTCTCTTTTCCTGTAGTTTGAATCCATTGCTCCCTGTCCTAATCTCTATAGCAGCATAAAACAAGCTTGCTCCAACCTCAGTAAGACACCCCTTTAAATATTTAAACAATGCTACCATGTTAACCTTCTCTTCCCTGGGTTAAACATACCCAGCTCCTCATAGGGCATACTTTCCAGTCCTTGAGCACTGAATCTTCCGCCCCATTTTACAACTCCAGTCAAAAATCAGTTCTTGTATTACTCACCTCTCCTTTCCTTAAAAAAATTAAAATGTGGTCTTGAGTCTACCAGCATGGGTCTGTAGTTTCAGATGCTAATTTGGAATAATTCTGTATATATTTCCTTCCTTCCTTCCTTCCTTCCTTCCTTCCTTCCTTCCTTCCTTCTCTCTCATTCTCCCTTCCCCCTAGAATAGTCTCCATCTATATGTTTTAAGCACATGTCCCCAAACTGTGGAATTCATTAGCATATATTACACATTCATAAGAAACAAGCAGGCAAGGAGAGCAGGAAGGGAGGCAATGCTGTTGGCCTCAGCTGCTCCTTGACATGCTGCCTGGCAGGAGGGGGGAGGGAAACACCCCCAACTGTGAGCAAGAGCTGGGATTTGCCCAAATGCACCTGCTTCCAGGGAAATCCATGCTATTCAGCCCTCCCTCCCCTTGCTCACCCTTCTAAAGCTCACTGCAGAGAATGATCAATGGTTTTCATTTTTGTCTTCTTGAGAACTGGAGGAGGTTGGAAAGGGGGACCATTTGACTGAGAGAGGTGCACAACCAGAGGTGTAGCTTTGGAGAGGGACAACATGAGGGAATTGCACTCTTCATGCAAGACTTCTGCCTCCGAAATGAAATTTTCCTTCAGTCCTCAAATATCTACCACTGTAGAAATTCTTTGTGCCTTGAACCCATCTATTTGCTATCTTCACATTCCCATGGTCACTTTGCCTGCCCCTTTTCTTTGCATGCCCACCAATATTTCTAAATACTAAACTGATGTTTTAAGTTCCTGCTATGCTACAAATTGTGAGATTGCTGCTGATAAGCACAGTTTGATGGGTCTTGTGTTGTTTGAAAAACCTCCTTGATCTGAGCCAACAAAGGAATGAAAGAAACACAAAGGAAAGTATCTTCTGTCCACACACACACACACACACACACACACACAAAATTATTGTGTGCCTTTCTCTTCCTGGCACACAATTCCTAATTCTTCATCTGGCCTTTGGCACCGGTTTTCTTTCACACTGTATGTTTAACTTTAAAGCTGATAATGAGGGAAATGACTGAAGAGATGAGTCAGTCTGGGGATTTGGGAGTGTGAGAGTTTGGGGGAGAGAAAGAAGGAGAAGCAAGGAGAATTTCTGTCCCAGTTCATTTTCCACTTGTCACATAATTTACTGAACACAAAGGGACTCCAGAATAGAACTGAAGAGAATCCTGTAAGACGTGAGGCCAAAGGGGGGGGATGTAACATGACAGGGGTTGGATTAGATTACCCTTGTGGTCCCCTCCAACCTGATTCTATGTAGATTGAATGCTGGGTGCAGCCAAAGTCCTGCAAACCATTGTGGTGTCATCTGCATATATTGGAGGGAAGAACATCAACAGTTTAAGATATGCAGACAATGACACCATACTACTAACAGAAAATAACAAAGACTTGGAATGATTGCAGAAGAAAATCAAGTAAGACACTGCAAAGGCAGGTTTACAGCTGAACATTAAGAAAACAAAAATAATGAGTCCAGATGATTTACATAACTTTAAGGTAGACAATGAAGACGTTGAAATAGTGCAAGATTTTCATGCCTCCTTTCTACAAGTGTAATCCTGCATTATGTATTCAGCATATAGTTTAATATGTGCTGATATATAGTCTGGAAACCTTCATGCTCCTCTTGACATATTCCAGCTTTAAATATCCTTCTTGAAATATGGTGCCCAGAACAAAACACAGTATTGGATATGTTGTAATGAGGAGTAATATGTTGTCATGAGGAGTGGCTTGGGGAGCTGGGTAATTTTGGCTTGGAGAAGGAAAGATTGAGGGGTGACATAATAGCCATTTTCAAATGTCTAGGGGATACCATGTAAAAGAAGAAGTGAGTTTTTTAAAAAAAAAAAATCACCAGGAACAGATGACTTGCCAATAGAACTGCTACACTCCACCAAGATGAAACCAACTTTAGTCCTAACTAAAATCTGCCAACAAATATGGAAAACAAAACAGTGGCCCATAGACTGGAAGCAATCAGCATACATTCCCATTCACAAAAAAGGAGACACAAAACATTTCAGTAATTTCATTTAAGAAATGACAAAAATGTTAGGAAATGTAGAAGGCAGTAGAAAGAAAGGAAGACTTTGTGTCCGACTGTTAGACCCAGTCAGTGAGGTCATGGGCCTGATCCTGTAGTATCTGAACAGAGTGGTCAAGAATGTCTCATCCATAGGGTTGCCCTGAACTGAGGTTGTCTTAAAGGCAGTTAACAACAACCAGAGACTAGAATATAAACCAATAGATTTAAATTACAAGAAAATATTCTACCTAAACATTACTAAGAGATTCTTCACTGCAGGAGCTATTTGAGAGTGTAATACACTGCCCGATACAGTGGTGGTCTCTCCTTCTTTGGAGGCCTTTAAACAGAGGTTGAATTAACATCTTTCAAGAATATTTTAATTGTGCATTCCTGCATGGCTGGAGTTGCACTAGATGGACCTTGAGGTCCTTTCAATTATATGGTTTTATGATTCTATATTCTGAGTTATGGAATTTAACTAATGGTCAGTGTCATTGGTTTTTGAATTCTCCTATTGTTGCAAAAAACATCTACTCCAAGTATTCACCATCTATTGTCCAGTAGTCAGAAAAATATCCAATAAAAACATGCAATTTTAAAAAAATGTCAATGGTCATGTTTCTTCTCCCCTTCTAGGGTCTGGAAAACTGCAAAGTGCATATTTGTAATATGCTTTTTAAAAATGCATGAGAAAACACAATGAAGAAGAACCTGAAATATGGCTATTTTGTTAGTGAATTTCCAGTGATGGAAGAAGAGCATGAGAGTGTTGCATTCACATTCAGAAGCCAAGGTGGGTATGGTAAAGCAGGGTTTGATAGCCTGTAGATCTCAGCATCTTGTTGGACAACAACTCCCATCATCCCATACCCTAGCCACACTGATGAGAGTTGGAGTCCAGCAACAAGGCCAAAGAAGAGCAACTAAAATGGTGAAGGGTCTTGAAACCATGCCCTACCGTTAGGGAGCTGGGGATGTTTAGTATGGCGAAGAGAAGTTTAAAAGGTGATATGATAGCCTTGTTTAAATAATTGAAGGGATGTCATCTTGAGGAGGGAGAAAGCTTGTTTTCTGTTGCTCCAGAGAAAAGGACCCGGAAATATGGATGAAAACTGCAGGAAAAGAGATTCCACCTCAACATTAGGAGGAACTCCCTGACAGGAAGGGCTGTTCGATAGTGGAACACACTCCTTCCTCGGAGTGTAGTGGAGTCTCCTTCCCTGGAGGTCTCTAAACAGAGGCTGGATGGCCATCTGTCACAGATGCTTTGATTGAGATTTCCTGCATGGCAGGGGTTTGGACTGGATGGCCCTTGCTGTCTCTTCCAACTCTATGATTCTATGATTCTAACACCTGGAGGTCTATGGGTTCCTTACAAAATCATAATAAAAGATGGCAAAATAATATGAAATGGCTGAAATTATTGTTTAGTTTATAGTAAAAGATTTTTTTCTCTTCAAATTAAATAAAAATAACTTTCCCCCTCAAGAACACACACAATAATAATGATTTCTCTTGCTTCCAGTGCCCAGGCTGTGACTTTGGAGGACTTCCAGAGGGCATCGTAAGTAGCTTTCTTGAATGATTCCAGATGGAAGAGCAGAGGTGGTTACAGGGAGTAAAGAAAAACAGAGCTGAGTGCTCTGTCTGCCACATGTTCACCTGTCAACATGAGTTCTCATGGAGTGGGGCTGATAGAATTTATATTACCTTCCTGGAGTCAGGGCTGGCCTGTGACATTTTGCTGGCTGCAGCAAAGGGTGTGGCATCTCCTCCTACTCCAGTCCCAAGCCAACTTTTCTAACACTTGCCTCTTTCTTAAACACTAGTGTTAGGAGAACATCCTCCATTATAACTAAAGGCAACAAGTTAAGATAGCACAGGGAAAGCTGCATGGCACACAGGTCTCTTTTCTCCCTTGCATCTGCCTCCTGGGGTGATGGTCTCATTCTGCCAAGTTATAGGGCTGAGCTTGCTTGAGGCTTTGTAAAATCTGAGACCAGTACAGCTGATTGGTGATCACATCAAATGTTCAGCATTATTCTAATGTGCCTGACAGCAGGAAACATGGCACACTACATAGGGGAAAAAGAGAGAGACCCTGGCTGGATTTGAGTTTGGGATGTATAAAACCATAGAATCAAAAACTGGAAGAGATCCCAAGGGGCATCCAGTCCAATATCCTTACATGTAGGAAGATACAATCAAAGTATTCCCAACAGATGGACATTCAGCTGTTTAAAAACGTCTAAAGGAAGAGACGCTACCACACTCTGAGGGAGCATGTTCCACTGTTGAACAGTTCTTACCATCAGGAAGTTTTTCCTAATGTTTAGGTAGAATCTCTTTTCCTATAGCATGGATCCATTCCTTTGTGTCCTAGTCTCTACAGCAGCAGAAAACAACTATGCTTCATTTTCCATATGATATCCTTTCAAATATTTAAACATGGCTATCATGTCACCTCTTCCCCTTCTCTTCCCCAGGATAAACATACCCAACTCCCTCAGCCGCTCCTCACAGGATATGGTTTCCAGACCTCTCACCATTTTGGTCACCTTCTTCTGGACATACTCCAGCTTGTCAATATCCATCTTGAAATGTGGTGCTCAGAATTGAATTACGGTATTCCAGGTGAGGTCTGACCATAGCAGAATATAGTGGCATATACTTCCCATAATCCAGACACTATACTCCTATTGATGCATCCTAAGTGGGCTTATTACTGTGGGAAGCAGAATTGAGTAGTTTTGCAATGTCTGTCTATATTCAATATGATGTTGCTATGTGGAGGAGCTAGTGAAGTGATCATTGCTCATTGGGACTGATGTGCATCAGGCACTCCCAATGTGAATTGGGACACCAGCTTGGAAGAGACAATGTGCATTGATAAAACCCAACAAGTTTCACATCTGGAAACTTGCCAGTGCCCTGATATGCAAGTTCCCAATTCACCAGAAGGATTTCCTAGCTCTTCTGCTATGTAGCTTGGTATGTACAAAGTTATGCAACGGAATGTTGTAGCACTTTTGAGACTAACTGAGAAAAATAAGTTGTGGCATAAGCTTTCATAAACTTGGTCTACTTCCTGAGATGCATGGAGAGAATTTGTGCACACTCCATGCATGTGAGTAAATAGGCCATGTCTACAAAAGCTTATGCTATAAGTTCTTTTGCTCAGTTAATCTCAAAGATGCTACAAAATGCATTTGCATACTGATATTCTAGACTAACACAACTATGTCTTTGAATTCTATGTGTAAAGTTATACCACCATGATGAATCACTTCCTCTGTTTAGTTGCACTTGGATCTGAGGAATAGAGGCAGAGCACAGAAGCTTCCCAGCACAACCAGAAAGCAGTCTTCTAAATAAACATCACATCAGTGCTTCTTTGGCCCCTCATTAGCACTCTTGACATCAAAGACTCTCCCTGTAGCAAAATTAACTCTTTCCTACAAGATGCTCAACAAAAGAAGGGATCCTAATGAGGTTAGTTAAAAGGGGTGCCCTGTTTCATTAACTCTGCTGGGCTACGTCTGCCAGTGAGGAACTATCAAGAAGATTGCCCTTTTTTAATTACTCTGTTAATTGATATAAAACAAAATGGACACAGATTAGTTGCATGCAATTAGCAAATTAATTATTGGCAATTACAGACTTAATAACGGAGTAGCTTTGCTGCTGTGGATTGGATTCTGTGCCCCACATTCCCCATATTATGAACTGGGTAAGTTTTTTGCTCTATCCCTCTGTCTGTCTACCTACCTACTTATCTACCTACCTATCTAATTTTATTTTCAAAGTAACTGTTTTTTTAAAATAATATTTTAATAGGTGAAGAGCAATCCTCTCATGCACAAACCCTTTCCTGCAGTATTTCTGTCTATACTTCTGTCCCCATTAATATATGGAATGTCAAGAAAGAGTCTCATTGGTGACTTACTCTGGCATAGCTGCCTCTGAGCACTGTGCAAGGGGGTCTCCAATGCATCCTTGTACACTGTATTTGTCCCTGCTGCACAATGACAACCAGATGGCAACTGAGTGCAGCTCTGGTCCCAGTCACTGCTTGGCCATGGGCTGGGTGCTGTTTAGCTGCTGTTGCACAGCCAGGGCAAAAGGAGTAGCCCCTACCCTTGTTGGGAGATGGCAAGGCTGTTTCTGGTATCCCAATGGCATGGTTACATTGTCATAATGGCCCATGACACTGGCATAGTGTTGGAATATGTTACAGCAGTAGGGGTGGAAAGGCAGAGAAAGCCACTGGTACCAAGAGACAAAGTTGGCTTGTGGCTCCTGACTGATTAATTGCTGCTGTGCCCATGTCCATTTTGCTCCTGCCTCTGTTGCTATTGTTTTGCTTTGCCATTGCCCTTTGTATTTATTAATATTTATTTTATTCCTTTAAATCCCACTTTTCTCTCAGTAATGGGACTCAAGGTGTCTTACAACATATTTAAAAACAATGCAGATTAAAAACTATACAGAAAATTTAATAGAAGTGTGAATATAAAGGCTACTTTAAAAACCATTAAACAATTTATGTTTAGATTAGATGAAATCAGGCCTCATCTGGAGTACTGCATTCAGTTCTGGGCACCTCATTTTAAGAAACATATAGACATGATGGAATGGGTTCGGAGAAGGGCACCAAGGATGATAAGAGGTCTGGAGAACAAAAGTATGAGGAAAGCTTGAGGGAGATTTGCATACTAGTGAAGAGATGATTGAGCAGTGACATAATCTAAAGAGCTGTCACAGAAAGGAGGATGCAGGTTTGTTCTCTGCTGACCAAAAGACAGGACCTGGTCTAATTATTTTAAGTTACAGGAGGGTAGATGTGAATTGAACATTAGAAGTTATGTCTTGAGATGTAAGCAATAGAATCAACTACCTATAATAGAGGTAGTTTAGTCTCTTTCTCTGGATGTTTTCAAAAAGAGGCTAGACAGCTACCTGCTGCTGATGCTCTAGGTCAGTGGTTCCCAAACTTTAGTCCTCCAGATGTTTTTGACTTAAACTCCCAGAAGCCCCAGCCAGCTTGGCCCAACTGTTAGGAATTCTGGGGGCTGAAGTCCAAAACATCTGGGTGACTAAAGTTTGGGAAACACTGCTGTAGGTGGATTTTCTGAACTGAGCAGGTCGTTGGACTGTATGGCCTCTGAAGCCTCTTCCAACTTTATAATTCTATGTTTCTAAGTGTAATCTCCTTTTTCACTTAGGCTACTGAAAAGATGAAGTCCTCTCTCACAAAGAAGAATTTGATTATTATTTATGTATAGATCAAATGAGGAATTCTAACAAAAGAATGCACAAAAGTTCATGTTTCTGAGAAGCTGATAATGAATTTACACGTGGAAATGCCAATTCTGAAAGATTTACAGCACTTCATTCCTCTGCTACTATGTCTCAGCTCTAATGGCAACTTGCTCCCAATCTGGAGAAAGCAGACCAATAGCTTAACAGTGACAATTTTCTAGTGAAATGACAAAATCATGCTGTATTCTATTTGTGGAAAATGCCACACACTTTAGTTGCTGGTGCTGGTGAGCTGTTGAAACAACATTTACATTTTTATTTATTGTAATTTAAAATGTGAGAACTGTTTGCAGATATTACACCCTCCCCTGAAAAGATCCAATTGACACCCAGCTTTACAGGATATAAGAGTCTCTGGAGAGATTTTTGAACCTGTTGTGAATTACTGACTCTTGGGAGAAATAAAATTAAAAAAGAAAAGAATGAAAGGTAGTTAGTTGAATGTTACATTGGCTTCAACAAATGTTTGGAAGATAGATTATCATTTCAACATATTTTATTTTATTTCTCTTTTTAATCTAGTATACTTATTTTTATGTAGCTGTTGCCTTTTCATTCTCAGTCTCATTTCTTTACCAGATCTGTTTCTCTCTCTCTCTCTCTCTCTTTAAATAAAAGAGACATTTTGTTTCTCCATCTTCTCCACCCATTGTTGCAGCTGCTTCTCCTGATGGCGTTATCCTCCTGACTGCCAGAGAAATGTTTTCCATCCAACTGCATTGTATTTTATTGATATTATTTCCTCTTCATACATCCATACATACCAAAGAAACCACATAATAATAACAATTGCACACGCCAATGTATGTATATGCTAAAATTACCCCCATAATTTACAGCATTTGAAGATATATAGAATAATTAATATCTGTTTCTTTTTTCATCCTCTGTCAGGATAAAGAAAATATTAAACCTGTGAACAAAACCTATTGTTTACAAAAGAATAACTTCCTTCCTTCCTTCCAACTTAACATTTGCTGCTAACTGCCCTCGAGTCGATCTCGGCCCATGGCAACAACATAACATACCCTCCAACACTTGACAGATGAAAACTGTGTGGCCAAGCAATACTAGACTGATGTCAAGATACCAAAAGTTATTAATGAAGAAGATAAGCCCAAAGAGGCTGCAGCAGTTTGCTTTTGCCTGAGTTTACTGGGAAGAGCAAGGTCCAAAACACACTGCAGAAATAATCCATTTTGAGACTGCTTGAACTATCTTGGCTCAATACCAGGGAATTCTGGGAACTTTAGTTTTGTGAGACATTTAGTCTTCTCTGTCAGAGACATCTGGTGCCACAATAAACTACAATTCCCAGGCTTCCCTAGCACTGAGACAGAGCAGTTAAAGTGGTCTCAAACTGGATTATTTCTGCCCTGTGTTTTGGATCCAAGATTCCACCCCTCCACTCGTCTCTTTCTTGCTGAGTTAATGGAATGAAAATGACTTTTGCACTTTGAACTCAGTTTGGAGCTACTGAAGTGCATTGAAGACACAGGGGGAAATGGGGAGAAGAAGAAGGAAATTTTCATCTGTTGGATGAAAGAGGATTAATTGGGAGTATCCTTGCCAAATTGAGTCAATCGGAAGGTAATTTCCTTTAAAAACAAACTGAAAGTATGGTGTAAAGTCACCTGAATAGCCAGGCGAGGCTTCAATTTGGAAAGGAGAGGTAATGGACATTAACATTTCCCCTCACCTTAGACTTTCCTTAGAATCATCTGCTCATCCATCTACTCCATGCCATGTAGCATCCCTGCATACAGAGATACAGGGAGTGAACGTTTTCATCTTCAAGGGGAGGGGGGAGGGGGGCAGAGGACCCCCTCAATCCCCATCCCATAAATCTGACATCAACACCAGGAAAGATTTTAGAACAGGTCAAGAAACAGACAGCATATAAGCACTTAGAAAGGTATGCTGTACTTACATTGCTGTACTTACAACTGTACATGGGGTTCTGGGAATCAAGTCATACCAGACTATTCTCATCTCTCTCTCTCTCTCTCTCTCTCTCTCTCTCTGACAGAGTTACAAGCTTGGTAGATAAAGGGAATGCTATAGATGTAGTGTATCTTGATTTCAGCAAGGTAGCTATTACTCCAGAACAGAATCAGAGTTCAAAATTACCATAAAAAATTAGAAAGCTGGGCCAAAACTAACAAAATGAATTTCAACAGGAAAAATGTAATATACCACATTTAAGCAGAAAAAAATGAAATGCATTGACATAGGATGGGTGACACCTAGCTTGACAATAGTACATATAAAAGGGATCTATGGCTCGGTACAGACTGCTGGAAAGCACCAGCCTGGGGCCGATTTTAGGGCTCAGGATTGTGGAGCAAACGTACACTCCCGAGCCCTATCGTGCGATGGCATTGCCATCATGGCGTGCCCCCAGCCACCTGGGGGCCACCATGATGATACAAGCACAGCACAGCATCCGCATGTCATGGTGCTGTGCTTGTGTCATCGACATGTGACAGTGCACCAATGGCACACTCATGGCATCCACCACACACACACACAAAAGAACCTGCTTTTAGCGGATTCTTTTTGGCGCAGATGGAGGCCAAGCTGTTTGGCTGCTGCGGCCTCCCTCAGGAGCAAAAATGGGCACCTCCTTTCAGGGCAGTCATTTGAGCCCCTATGAGTCTTAGTAGACCACAAGATGAACATGAGTCAGCAATGTGGTATGGCAGCTTAAAGAACCAGAATGATTATAGGCTGCATTAATAGGAATATAGTGCTTAGATTAAGGGAAGTAATAGTATCTCTCTATTCTGCTTTGGTCAGGCCTCACCTGGAATACTGTGTATAGTTCTGGGCACTACAATTCAAGAGGAATATTGACAAGCTAGAACATGTCCAGAAGAGGTTGATCAAAATGGTGGAAGGTCTGAAAACCTTGCCCCATGAGGAGTGCCTGAGGGAGCTGGGTATGTTTATCGTGGGGAATAGAAGGTTAGGAGCCAAGGGATGTCAGATTGAGGATGGTGTAAGCTTGTTTTCTGTTGCTCCAGAGACTAGGTTAGGACATGGGGCAATGGATTCAAACTACAGGAAAAGAGATTCCACCTCAGTGTTAGGAGGTTAAATGCCTGTACTTCAGCCACTTACTCACAAACTACAAGTTTGTGAGTTCATTCCCAGCCATGGGTTCAGGGTTGACTCAGCCTGGCATCCTTCCAAAGTTACTAAAATGAGTACCAGCTTGTTGGGGGCAATTAGCTTACACACTGTAAACTGCTTGAAGAGTGCCTAAGTGCACTGATAAGCAGTATAGAAATGCACTTGCTACTTGCTAGAAAGAACCTCCTGGTGCCATGGTGGCACAGTGGTTAAATGACTCTACTGCAGCCACAAGATTGTGAGTTTGATCTCAAGCAGATCTCCAAGGTCCATTCAGCCTTCTATCCTTTTGCAGGTTAGAAAAATGAGTACCCAGCTCATTGGGGACAATTGGCTTACATATTATAAACTGCTTAGAGAGTGCTAGTTCACCGATAAGTGTTATAGAAATGTACTTGCTATTGTTATTGCTATTCCTGATAGTAAGAGTTGTTCCACAGTGGAACATGCTGCCTTGGATTATGAAAGTGGAGATCCTTCTTTGGAGGTCTTTAAGCAGAGTCTGCATGGCCATCTGTTCGATGTGCGTTGATTGTGTATTCTTGCACAGCAAGAGGTTGGACTGGATGGCCCTCATGGTATCTTCCAACACTGTGATTCTATGTTAAATAGAAAACTACACTTAACTTTTTCAGGGTCATGTACAGACAGTTAATCCTGTTGAGAGAGAATCAGACATCAATGACATTGGGCCTCCAAAGAGCTTTATGTTCTAAGGAGCAGTTCCCAAGGGTACATTTATCAAGTGATGAAGGTTTAGGTCTATTAAATGTGTGTAAAGGGAGAACTCTCAGCTTGGTTGTTTGTGCCAACTGTTACCTAAGGCTATCTTTCTCCCTCTAGTTATAGAATAAATGGAAGAACATCATGTTGCTGCTGTCTATCAGCCACCAAAGTCTCACTGATTTCCTTCAGGAAATGCTGAGAAAATAGGCCTCTTCTCAGAAACCTCTGTTTCTAATGCATCATTCAGGATATTGGTGGTGTCATTTCCTATTTCTTGGTCTAAGCTACACCCTTCTTCATTTTGTTCTTTATCAGTTATTCTGAATGTGTTTGTTCTTCATTGTGTAGTAAAATCTAGTAAAGATCAATGGACCAATAAATCCCAGTAATTTCAATAAACCCCAGGACTGAGAATTATGGATATGAATAGCACAAAGGCAAGAGCTATTCTCCCATTTCATTTAGGATTGCATGACCATTAGCACAACCTTTTGCAAAATTGCTTTGCACACAGTCACTTAAGCAACAAAAGCTATATTGGATAATTCCTTTACATGATCCCTGAAAAATGTTAGTATGTTACTAATATAGGCCCGGTACAGACTAGCACAAAGTGTTGCCCTGTGGGCAGAGTCATGGTGAAGCGTCCGCATGCTGGATGCCATGACTCTGCCCCACTCACGCCATGACACCACGCACCATTCTAGATGGCACGCTGCATCTAAATGATGCAGCATCAAAAGGGCATCACAAAGCCGTGCTGCCGTGGCTGTGACAACCTTTAGAGGGCATGAAAAGGAACTGCATTTTGCGGCTCCTTTTTCCGCCCTCTGGAGGCTGGATCAAGGCTGTGGTGGCCGTGGCCCCAATCCGGCCAGTAAAGGGGCGGTTGCATGCCGCCCCTTAGGGGATGTTTCTACAGCCCCATAGTTACTAATAGGAGGACATCATTAGAAACAGGCACATGGTTCCCAGTTTCAGAATTAACAAGAGTAGTAAAACATGCATTGAAGCTATGTTAACATCCTGTTTTGTTCTGAAATTTGGAGAAGTCATGTTCTCCTGGCTCAGGTGCATCTTTTATTAGATATTTTACTAAGCCTGCATCCACCTCCAGCTACACTGCATCAAGGCCATGGCAACCACACGCCACGGCCCCGATCAGGCCTTTCCAGGACACAAAAAGGAGCTGCTCCTTTTTGCACCCTGGAAATGGCATGATAGCCACAGTGCTGCAGCTTTAAAGTGCTCCTTTGGCACTGTGTCATGTAAATGCAGTACCACAGGAGCACCATGATGCCACACACCATGTTGAGTGGTATGCGGCATCACGTTGCCATAGAAGTGGGGCATGCGTTGTATGGATGCCATGCTCTGACTCCACTCCCAGGCCGGCCTTAATGGCTGGTCTGCATAGCCCTTCAGTTATCAAATCTAGCACTGAATATCCAGTTCTTAACTCTAGCACGTTTTTATTACAGCACCCCCTGTTGGGTGGGAGGCTTGCTTTTCTGAAGGAGTCTTTGGCTGAGAACCCAATAGATGCATATATTAAGAACATTTGAACAAATTTTCAGGTACACTTTAAAGAGACCTTGTATCCCAAAAAAGTGTTGCTAGCCCCCTCCATCCAGGGAATTAAGGAACCACTCAAAATACCAGAATTCACCTGGATTTCCAAAATAAAGTAACTGTAAAAGTCACCTTGATGGAGGAAGAAAAAAAAGTGCCATATAATCTCTCCTGTGTTTGCTAAAGACTTAAAATTGAACTCAAACAGTGTGACCACAATCTACACTGATTAAAATTGTTTTAGAATGTAGTTCGTTCTTGACTTGCTCTTAAAAGATTATGAAGTGATTATACATTGTTTTTTTTAAAAAAAATCAAGAGGGCAACTGGTAAAAAAATGGTATGAATATGTGTGTATGTAAGTGCTAATAAATTGCTATTAAACAATAATAATCCCTACCGCTTCAATGGAGATAATGTCAGCTACTGGTACTTAACTGCACAATTTATTGCAAGTGCCTTATCTTTGGTTTGTGCCATCACGCACTCATATAAAACTGGTATGTTGTTCCAGACCATTTTTTTAAACATTAAACCTTTGTGGATATATTTTTTTGCATAAATCCAGACCTTAATTTCTCCCCCTTATCCCTTGCTGGGCTTCACTTGAAAGTTTAATTTGGTTGAGATCCCTTCAAAATCATTCCTGTTAATGCTTTGCAGATTTTCTGTCGTCAGGCTGCCTATCCTTTGCACAAAAGCCTGCAGAATGGTAATCATCCGCCTCGTTCAGTGCTTGCAGTAAATGTCAGGTTTTTCAGCTGCTGGATTTTGGAAGGAGCTTGATTGAAAACGATGTACTGGCTTGCATTCCTCTAAGCAAGACAGATTAATCACCCAGTCCTTATGAATTGCTGGCACAAGGACTTCTTGCTTTCGTGTTTCCTGGGAGGAGAGTAAAGCTGACATGCTGAGGATGCAAGGCCCTAGTAGATGATCAAACAGAAACCACCTTAGGCCTATCTTTTGGCCATCACCATGCTTTGATTACAGGATGTTATGGAGTGGGGTTGGGGGGGAGGAAAACCAACCAGGAAGGCTCTTAATAGCAATAACGGTTGAATTGCAAGCCCCTATAATGGTGCTATTATTCTACTTTAATTGCTACAGCTGACTCTTGTGGAATTCTGGGGTTTATAGTTTTAGTGAGGATTAAGATCTTTCTGGCTGAGAATTCTAAATGCTCTCTCTAAACTGCAAATCCCAGGATTCCACAAGAAGAAGCCATAGTAGTTAGTGGAATAATAGCACTATAACAGTTTAATGTGATATTGTCCGAAGTCAGAGCAGACCATGTGGTCATCCCCAAACCCTATAAAAGATTCCAGGTCTATACCTTTGAGCAACCATAATATTGCCCTATATTCTACCTACCTACCTACCTACCTACCTACCTACCTACCTATCTATCTAATATGATGGTTGGTTTGTTATGTGCCTTTGACTCATGGTGACCCTGAGGCTAACCTATCATGGTGTTATATTGGCAAGTTTCTTCAGAGGAAGTCTGCCATTATCACCCTCTGAGGCTGAGAGAGTGTGACTTGCCTAAAGTCACCCAGTAGCTTTCCATGGCCGAGCTAGGAAAGTCCTGATTAATCCTTGGTCACTCCAACTGTTCAGTTCCTTTTACAATATCTTAAGGGCTGTGCAGACCGGCAGTTTGAACCAACTTGGGGGTGGAGTTAGGGCATAGAATCTTCATGACGCATGCCCTGGCTCTGCCCCCAGGGCAGTGTGACACCACGTGCCACACTGCACAGTGCGTGGCTTGGTGACACTCCTCCGGCACTGCATACATATGACGCAGCACCAAAGGAGCACTACCAAGGTGTGGCAACATGGCTAGCACATGCTTTGTGTGGCTCCTTTTTGTAGCCTGAAAAGGCCAATCTGGCTGTAACAGGAGTGGCTGGAGGCTGCACCTTTGAGGCTGTGTGCATAGCCTCTCAGTTTCCCTCTCCTCCTTCCACTTTCTCCCTTTGTCTTCAGATCAACTGAACTGCTATAAACTGAGGGGTTGTGCAGACAGCCACTAAGGGAGCCACCCTTGTTACATCCAGATCTGGAGCCACTCCTGTTATGTTCCAGGCTTTCATACATGCACACTTCCTCAATGATTCAGAGACGACTGAGAGATGGTAAGCCCTAGAGTGATAAACTTTATAGAGTTGGAAGAGACCTCAAAGGCCATACAGTCCACACCCTTGCCATGCAAGAACTCACAATCAAAGCACCCCCGACAGATGGCCATCCAGCCTCTGTTTAAAAACCTCCAAAGAAAGAGACTCCGCCATTCTCTGAGGGAGTATGTTCCACTGTTGAACTGCTTTGACTCTCAGGAAGTTCCTCCTAATGTTTAGGTGGAATCTCTTTTCCTGTAGCTTGCATCCATTGCTCCATGTCTTATTCTCTAGAGCAGCAGAAAACAAGCTTGCTCCCCCCTCAATATGACACATTTTCAAATACTTATACAGGATCATCATATCATCTCTTAACTGTCTCTTTTCCATAGTGTCACCATAACCAGATCTGACTTCTCAAGTCAACATCTATTCAATGAAATCTTATGAAGTCAACAATCTTGTTTTATTGTTCAACTCCTGTTTTGTTTTATAGTTCATTGGTTAATAGATTATTTTGTTCTGACTTTTGAAGGATCATCATCTGAGTGAATGGTGTAAAGTCAGAAATGATTTTACAAACAAAACAAAACAAAGCAACAAACAAATAAATCTAAGGCAGAAAACATGTCCTAGGCTGCCCTAAGTGATCATGTGGATTGAACCTAAGATGTCATGCATACTGAGAAATGATTGCACCAGCAATCTAAGTAGATTGGCGCTCATGCTGTTAACTTGCAGCTTTCTCTATATATGAGAAAAGAAAGAAGCTTATTTCCATATCTTAATTAAAATTTCTATTAATCCCATCTGAGGCTTGGTAACTTCAGGATGCATGCACAGAAAATAATAACATTATTATTGCTGATAAACACTTGAGACTGATTATTCCATAGGGTTTAGCATGTCTTGCACTGATGAATGGCAGCAACAGATCCTCATTATAGGACAAGACTTTCAAAAAAGGAGGAAATGTGATTATTATTGTTGTTATTTTATTTATTTATTTATTTTGCAAGTCTGTCTGGAAAACTAAACTGATATGCACCATCAAGTGCTGGGTTGTATTCATCACTATACAAAACACAATTTGATTCATTTTACATACATAGTTTTTGGTGATTTTGGATGTTGGGGTTCTGAATTTTAATGTGGGTTTTGAAGGACTTGTCCAAAGTGCTGAATTTATGTTGGGGAAAAGAGGTCCAAAACACACTTCAGAAATAATCCAAACTGAAACTGCTTTAACTGCCCTGGCTCAGTGCTAGGGAATCCTGGGAATTGCAGTTGATTGTGGCACCAGAGCTCTCTGATGGAGAATACTAAATGTTTCACAAAACTACAGTTCCCATAATTCTCTAGCATTGAGCCAGGGCCGTTAAAGTGGTCTCAAACTGGATTATTTCTGCAGTGTATTTTGGACCAGAGTCAGTGCCTTTGATAGTTCCTTTATATTGTTGTTGTGGTGGTGTACCTTCAAATCATTTCCAACTTATGGTGACTCTAAGGTGAAAGAATCATGTGGTTTTCTTGGCTGGTTTCTTCAGAGCGGGTTTGCCATTGCCATCCTTTATAGTCTTAATAAATCTGAGAATGGATTCACTGCATCCCTAAATGTGGAAGCTATGATCCAGCCTTGAACATGGCTCTTCTTATGTTCTTGTGGCAGGATCACCCCACAAGTTAGCAATGTGTTGTTTAAAGAAAGTTATTCTTTATTTTTTATCTGTCCTGTTTTTTGGTTTTTTTAAGAAAACAAAAGAAATGCTGGCTTTTATTCGCCCTCTACTCTTCTAATTTCTCATTAATTTACAGCTGGAAAGAACAAGTAGTTCCTTGCTATATATAACTTAGTAGGGAAGATGTGAAATTTCGCACATTCTAAAGAAGCTTGCTGAAGTCTTGCAGAGACAGTTTCAAATTGCTGGTGACTACTCATTTGTAGCATCTATAGACTTCTGGCTAGACTCAATTAATTCTATACCTGAGTAGCTTGGCATAAATAATTACATGAGTCAAAATATAGGCACACCAAAGGTGCAAATCTTTCCTTTCATTCAATATAAGAATGAGAGTTTGATAATGATTGTTATAGTTACTGTGAAAAATTAAGAAGGAACTCTTGTTAAAGCTTTTAAAAACACGCCCAAATTGCCCCTTTGTTTGGCAATTTAAACTCAAATATAGGCAAGAATAGGCTTTAAAAACCTTATTCCCACCGCCTTGCTTGCTCCCTGCTAAGATCGGAAATCCAGTTTGATCAGATCCAAATACCCCACTGATGCTCACTTGCAGGAAGGCCTCAGGTTTCCCTTGTGGGAATGAAGCCCACGGTGGAGTGAGTCAATAATTAGAATTCAGTTTTTCACAAAGCTGCTAGTTCTCAGCTTGCCAACTGAACATGTGAAGTTGAAGGTAGAGTATTTATTTCCCCAGTTTCACACTTAACCATGGAGGAGAACAAGAGTGATAATAATTAAACTGTGATGCTGAGCCTTGGTACCCTGAGCTTAAGAGAAAGACAAAAACAAAACTAAATGAACTGAATACGGTAAGCAGAGAATTGCAAGAGACTTTGTTGCCAAATTTCTAGGTTTCTACAAGTATACTTCAGTTAATGAAGTAGGATGTGTTCCTGGGTATTGCTTCTTCCACCGAAAATGAGGTACAAGAGGCAGAAATAAGATGGTAAGGTGGGTTGCTACAACACAAAAATAGAACACAGTTCAATATGTTCCAGTAAACTTTCTATTCTAAACAAGTTAATTACATATAATGAATGCACCAGGTCAAGTAACCCAGGGTACCAAGGCTCAGCATCACAGTTTAATTATTATCACTCTTGTTCTCCTCCATGGTTAAGTGTGAAACTGGGGAAATAAATACTCTACCTTCAACTTCACATGTTCAGTTGGCAAGCTGAGAACTAGCAGCTTTGTGAAAAACTGAATTTAAATATATATTTAAAAACAGCAACATATTTTGAACTTTTGAGAGATCATTGGGGATACTTCATCTAAAATGTTTCTAGGGATTACTTTTCCTTCTCCATTTTTTGTACACTTTCCATTTCGATGGCCAGATTGATAAATGTATGCGTTCATAACATGCTTGGGGAAACTGGGGAGGCAGGCTTTGCTGTTCGCACATACTCACTAAGGGATTCTGGAGGCAACAACTGTTTACCTTACCTGTTGTAGGTAGGCAGATGTAGCCACAGTAGGATCTGCAAACATAGAATGTTGCTCTTTCCCAGTTCCCGCTTTGTTGATTGCATTGTTTACTGCAAACATGCTGCTGCAACTTGACACCAAAACTCTGTGATGCTTACAGCTCCTTTTGCATCCTTTCAGTGCTGCTGCTGCTGAAAATGTTCAGCTAGATAGAGAAGATGGAGGAAAGATGAAGTAGGTGGATGTGAAAAGCTTTTATAAACAGGAGCTTCTCTGTGAAAGACTTTGTGCCCTGTATGCGTGGTGAGGGCTGAGCATTCGCACACTAAAAGTCCTTACCATGCTGCCCGGCTGCTATTATGGCACATACCCATCCACATGCCATTGGCTGCTATTATGGCACACACCCATCCATGTGCCATGCACCATGATGATGCATGCCGGGCACAAACAGCGCTGAGCAGAAGGGACATTATAATGCCGCACCTCGGTGCTTATGACGTCCCTTTCGGGTCTCAAAAAGAAGCCCCTTTTCAGGGCTTCTTTTTGCTCCTTCTGGAGGCTTCATCATGTGGTTGCCATGGCCTCCATCCAGGGCTCAAAGGGACAGCGTTGAGCCGCCCGTATGTACAGCCCCTTTGTTAACAGAAGTATGCTGGTAAATGTTCTTCCCTGAAAATTGGAGATAGACCATATATTATTTATGGA
>NC_056525.1:10885911-10938559 GCF_019175285.1 Sceloporus undulatus | reverse complement strand
TCTCTCTCTCTCTCTCTCTCTCTCTCTCTCTCTCTCTCTCTCTCTCTCTAAAAATAGCTCAAAATGTCTTTCATGGGCCAAATGAGAGGCTCCATTGCTCTTAAGAAGTCATTTCAATTTGTACCTGTATTTATAACAGGACAGGCCTTTGGTTTATAATCATGGCAATATAACAGCTCATCAGTAACTTCTCAAGGAAACTTGTTATTACTGAAAATGACACTCTTAATTGCTGCCAGACATTCGGTAAGTGTACTGAGTGGAATGGCCTGATAAGCTATTGAGCTATTAAGGGATGTAGAATCAATTAATGTAGTGAGATAAGAAAGTAATATCCTACCTAGGTAAACTAACTAAATAGCATATGTCAGGCAAGTTCCCCGTGAAACCAAGTGAGCATGGTTTAAAGTGACAGGTTTTGCCATTCCTGTCTGCCAAGGATTTTCTCTCTTTCTCTCACAGCAGTGATACGCATTTCATCTCAACCAGCATGTCTTCAGAGG
Organism: Sceloporus undulatus; assembly: GCF_019175285.1. Lineage (NCBI taxonomy): Eukaryota > Metazoa > Chordata > Lepidosauria > Squamata > Phrynosomatidae > Sceloporus > Sceloporus undulatus. Next base: position 10,938,056 of record NC_056525.1, on the reverse strand, counting down.
GCCAGTGTGGGGTACTGGTTTGTCCACTGGACTAGGGTTTCATCTGTGCTACGGAAATAATGCAGTTTGACACAGTGTTAACTGCCATGGCTCAGTGCTATGGAATCCTGGGATTTGTAGTTTGTTGTGGCGCCAAGTTCTCTGACAGGGAAGGCTAAATAGCTCACAACACTACAAATCCTAGAATGGCGAGTTTTGAATAAAAGGTTTGCAGAAACAGGTTGCTGAAAAGTTTGCTTCTTCTTTGTGTTGTCGGAATCTCTCCCTATTCTTTCCATGTTAATTCTGCTTCTGGTACCAAAAGAAGTAATGCCTAGGTACAGATTTACTTGTTAAGTGAGGTCCACCTGCATAACAACAATTCTTCCTTCTCCTCCTCCTCTTTCTTTTGGTGTATTATTCTTCCTGACATAGGTTCCTGGCTGTCAAGAAAGCTAGTTTTTGATCTAGGAATGAATAATTGAGAATATTCTTTCCATCACAGTTCATGTCCTGAGGCAGGAGCCTCATGGACTACATGTTGCCTATCTCTCTTTCAGATCCATTCAGAATCTCCTTATTTGGAGACCATACTGCTTTTTAAGGGACCTATGCAGACCAAATTGATGGTTTTTTTGGCAGCTGATACTCCTAATCACGCTTCAGAAGCATGCAATGGAAAGTTTACTCAGTAGAGTTGCTAGTTTTCAGGACCTGGCCTTGAGTCTTAGTGTCCATTCCCTCTTTTCAAAGCCACAAGATGAAGGAAGGACCTCAGGGTGAGAGCACTGTCATAAAAATGTCCCCCATGTTCTACTCCACTGCTGCATTCTGCTTTGGAGAACCGCTGTAGAGTCTCCAGAAATCTCCTTTGCTCCCTGCTTTGTCTCCTTTATTAAACTGTGATTTTTCTTAAGTTTTTATTGGGTTTTTAAAATTGGTTTTATGGTTGATGTTAATAATGTCACCAATTCCTACCCCCTGAAACAAACATCCCCAGGACCTATTCCTAGGTCTTAGTTTTCTGGCTATGAAATCTCAGGGCCTGGCATGCTCCTGACCTGGCAATCCTATTACTTGGACATTCTTTCACATTTCAGATCACCTCTTCCAAACTGAGCATCCTTGACTTTGGGACAACTGCCATAAGGTTTCAAAATGTTCATGATCATCACCATCACAATTATTATTAATAATTTTTTTGAAAAAGGATCACACTCACATTTGTTTGTAACACGGCTGCCTGGATCAAAAAAAGAATAGCAAGAAAGCTCTCCTTGTCACTATCCCCAGCAACACACACAGCCATACACAAGTTAGCATAATCTCATCCTCTTTTGTTCTCTTCGCTTTCTTTGTTCACTGTGCAGTAATGAAAAATGACAGCCATATTTATTGTAACATTCCTCCAGGAATGCAAAAGATAATTACCTACTCTTAGCACAGCAATGAGAATGAGGGTGAGTTCTATCTCCTTCCAACTGTCTGCACCTTAAGATGGGAGCGTGTATGAAATGCAAATAATCAGACCTGTAGGAGTAATTAAGGGGTAGAAAAATGAGCACTGCAGGTTGGTGCAGGCATGAGCAGAACTAGGCTTGAAGATTAGGATGATGAACATTTGGGTTGTGTCAAATGAAACCCAGATGATCTTTTGTGGCATGTGCTCCCAGAGGCCACTGATACCATTCAAGCTGTCTTTAGCTTCTTGAGGAAACCTCCTGCTGCCTTGAAAAAAATCTCCTGTGTAACAAATGCATTTGATTTTGTGTATGTGATGCCTTAGAAATCAGCACATTGAGTGTGTGTGTGTGTGTGTGTAACCTCTAGGCTGGCTTACTGCAGTATTATCCAGAAATGGAGGGTATGATTCTATTGTTAGTTGGAACAGAGCATGGCAACAATTCTACAACTCTTCCAGCCAGCATGGCCATGGCATGTCCTTCAACATTTCATAGATGAAAACTAGGACAGATGTGTCCAAGCAACATCAGTTTATGGGCAAAATGACAACAGCTACTAAAGATCACATAAGCTAGGAGAGGCTGCAGCTGTTTGCTTTTCCTTGAGCCTACTGAGAAGGGCAACATTTTCACCTTCTTCTACTCTGCTCCTCACTGAATTAATTGAGTGAAACTTACAGCAATTGAAATGAGCCAAAGATAAAGGGAGAAACTGGAACATTTTAAAAGCTGCTGAAAAAGTGGGATGTAAGAGGATTACTTGGGACCACCACTACCAAATCAGAACAGTTGGAGGATATGGAGTTTATCGCATGCACATTTAACCCAACTGCACCCTAATGGGATGCAGCCGGGATGAAGGATGCAGACAGGAATTATCGCATGTATTTCACCACTGATTTCACTGGCCGAATACAGTCTGGCTGCACCCCAGCTTCCAGGTGTGCTTTTGGAAGCTGCTTTTCAAAGTCGGGAGCTTTCCAACTCAGAAAAGCAATCTCTGAAGTGCAGCTGGGAGCTCAGATACAGCCGGGCTGTACTCAACTGGTGAAATTGGTGGTGAATTATGTGCAGCAATTCCTGCCTGCATCTCGTGTCCCTGCTGCATCCCATTAGGATGCAGTCAAGTTAAATGTGCGCGCAACAAGCTTCTATGTTAGAATAAACTGAATTAGTGAGGTTTCAGTGAGTGTTGACTCAATATTTCACAACTGACCTACTTTAGTAAGGTCTACAAATTAGATTTACACCTTAAATACACTCCTCTTCTTTTCATCAGATAAGCAGCTCACCCTTGCATCCCTAGAGGTGCATAGGAAAAAAAGATCCACACCACATTCATGACATACATTCACTCATTCACAGAGCTATGGAACATTACTATGTACAGTTTTTTACATAAAGAGGAGCATCCTGAGATTCTCAAAGTAAAGCCATTCTATGGTGATTAAAATTCTTATTTGGGAAGGACAGTGCCCTCCTTTTGACCTCTCCCTCCATAGCTATACACTATTGGACTGTAGAAACTCCTTGTTGATCACATATCTGGGTGGACATTTCTGTCCTTGGCAGCAGCATGCCAAGATGGCTTTACATGGAGCTCTTGCCTGTGAGGAAGCAGTGCTGATGGCTCCAAAAACAGGCCATTCCCCTTTCCTGGGTTGTTCAGTATGGGGAAGGAGGGTGGCATGGATCTTAGTGTGGAGGTGATGGCTTGTGTTGAATTGAACCCAGTCCAAATGGTCACACACCAAAAGAACCTGAAATCTCTTTGGGGTTTCTTGTAAACACTGGGCTTTTCCCTGACTATCTTTAGTTCTGAGCAAAGTCATCTTAAGGGCCAAAAACTACAGTGTCTCCCTGGAAGTAGGCATACGTGGTGAGGACTACCAGTACTGGTCTTTGGGGTGAGTTCAGTATTTTCACCCCAGTGTAGACTAGCTCTTAGTCTGGATACAACACATTTTGACATAAGCAACTAGATCTCAGGGCTGGGCCCTGACTCTCCAGAACTTTCATAGGTCATCTTTCATAGGTCACATGGGTAGAGATTTTTCCACTTTTGGTGGACTCAGCTCCAGGAACATGGAAAGGGCCGAGGGCAAGTCACCAGCTCAGCCAGTAGAACAGCAGCTTACTACAATGTGCAAATATTGATTTATTTATTGCTGCCACTTGTAAAAACTCTCTGGGAAATCTGCATACTTATTTAACTTCCTCCTTCTCTCCCTTTTGTTGTGGTGTCAGGTTCTGGCTAGATTGAAGGATCCTTCTCCTGTCTCCCTAATCAGGTGAGCAACTTCAGTAGGTACTTAATGCATAACCTTAATGACACCACCATGAGCCATTCCTAAGTCTCAGGTTTTGACTCTGAAAACTCAAGGCCTGGAACAATCCTCAACTGGCAAACCTATCAGCAGGTCATGGACCAACCATCTCCTTTTGCCCCTCCCTTCTTATATATCTGAATGATTGTGCAGAACAGATGTGCTCCTTTATACAGATTCTAAGCACTCCTGACTTTGGATGGACATGTTGCTCTTTGTGCATACATATTTGCATAGAGTATGCACCAAACTGAAAGTATTTGTGCAGCACACCTGTGGCTATAATCCCCGCCGGAAGCTAAAAACAGAGCACTTTGCTCTTTGCTTTCCCCCTTTAAGCTGGGCTATTATCTGCAATTTCTGTACTATGTTTTATAAGTGGAGGTTATCATATGTTGCAGGCCATCTATCCTGCTGAGGAGCCAAAATGAAGACTTGATAATGTTGTTGCCCAAAGGTAGATAAGAGCATCAGCCTGCTGAAAAATCCCACAAGGATTCCTGTGACAAAAGGGAAGTAAGGATATAATTTATTATCCCCTCCCGCACAGGGCTCTACAATTGTCTGCAACATCAAGCCAACCAACTCTGCATGTATGTTTTTTTAAAAAAAAATATTTTGTGTGTGTGTGTGTGTGTGTGTCTGTGTCTGTGTCTGTGTCTGTGTCTGCGTGTCTGTGTAAACTTGTCAACATATTTCTTTGCTTTGGGCTGGTCCATGGTGAGCAGTCTTCCTATGTTGTAACTCAGGGGCCTCTGATCTGTGAACCTTAACTAAAGTCAAACGTTTAAGGATTCAGCATCCTTTTGCATATAACCTTCCAGCAAGGACAAAATTACTCCCAATACAAAAATCACTCTTGAAGAGATTGTGCTACTGTGGTTGGATAAAAGTCAAACACTAGTCTGGAAAAGACAAATGCACACCTCTTATCATTCAGTGGACTAAGGACATTACATTGTTTTCAGCATAGAAACACATGGAATACAGATGTTAATTCTGTATCAATGTCATCTGGACCCTTGCTTTTGTGGAAGTTAAAGCATAGTCTTTTTCTTGTTTTAGTTTAGTTTTACTGTATTGGGTTTTTTTAATATTGAAGTTTTACCCCTTTTCTTTGTTTCCTTGTTGTTGTTGTTTAATAAGATTTATGCACATTAAAAATGTAAAAGAGAGATTCAACCTTGTCTATGTAGGTCAGATAAAATGGTCTCACCCCATTCTCATGGTGACCTGTCATCAAAATGCAGGGCCAAATCACTGATTCAAGTACGTATGGCCTTCACAATGTAAGGCCAGTTCTGCACCAAATCTGAATTATACCAGCCCTAAATCAGTTTTAAAATGACTCAGATTTTGCTTCAGATTTTGCAGGAAAATCCAGAGTTGTTGCCTGCCACTGTTGTTTCGAGGTTGCAGTGAGGTGTCTAGCCATGTGATCGGTGCTAGGTGCCTTGTTTCTGACCTTCAAAAGAGAATGACTTGTGCCAGTGGTGGTGGTGACAGCAGGGACATGTGTGTGCCTCTCCCACCATTTTCTCTTTCTTAGTGTACTTGACTGCTTTATGGGTGACATGATAGCCATGTTTAAATATGTGAAAGGATGTCCTATGGAGGATGGAGCACAGAAGGTTGTGAGTGGACACTGTGGGAGATCCTGTGTTAAGTCTTGCCCCAAACATGTTTGGCAATGCCCAAAGCCATGACTAACCATAGAAAAACATGAAAAAGAGTGACCTTTGCCTTGTCTCCTAATATATAATAATAATAAATAATAAAATTTTTATTTATATGCCGCCCTTCCTTCGATCAGGGCGGCTTACAACAAGTTAAAACATAATACAATGAACACAAAATAAACACAGGATAAAATACACCATAAATCAAACCAACAATAAAAGCCCCGTAGCCCAACCTCATGGCCACGAAAGAGGAGGGAGGCCCGCAGGATATTCATTCGGGGAATGCCTGTTGGAATAGGAAGGTTTTGAGATCCTTCCTAAATTGGGCCAGGGTAGTAGATGAGCGGAGTTCTGTGGGCAGCGCATTCCAAAGGGCTGGGGCAGCTGTGGAAAACGTCCTCCGAGTAGTGGAGACTAACCTAGCCCCAGTCACCTTCAGTAGCTGCTGCCCAGACGTTCTGAGGGTGCGAGGCGGAATGTACGGGGAGAGGCGGTCCTGTAGGTATCCTGGGCCCAAGCCATTTAGGGCTTTATAGGTAATTACCAACACCTTATATTGAGCTCGGAAGCGAATGGGCAGCCAATGGAGATCTTTTAACACCGGTGTTATATGGCTGGTCCTGGGAGCACCAGTGACCAGCCGGGCTGCCATGTTCTGCACCATTTGCAGCTTCCGAGTTTGGTATAAGGGTTGCCCCATGTAGAGTACATTGCAGAAGTCCAGTCTCGAAGTTACCAGAGCATGTACAACAGTTTCTAGGTCCCTCTGGGCCAGGTATGGGCGCAGCTGGCGAATCAGCCGAAGCTGATAACAGGTGCTCTTGACCGTCGCATTCACCTGAGCCGTCAGGTGAAGCGACGAGTCAAGAAGCACCCCCAGACTGCGCACGGAGTCCTTCACAGGGAGCGTGACCCCGTTCAGGACAGGTGGAATCACCGCCATTCCTGGACCAGGAGAACCTATCACTAGTACCTCCGTTTTCTCTGGATTCAATTTGAGTCGGTTTTCCCTCATCCAGCCCATTACTGACTCTAGACAGGCCACGAGAGGAGAGACGCCATCCCCAGTCACTGCATCAGTCGGAGACATAGAGAAAATGATTTGGGTGTCATCAGCGTACTGATAACCCCGCGCCCCATGTCTCCGGATGATCTCTCCCAGCGGTTTCATGTAAATGTTAAATAGCATGGGAGACAGAATGGCCCCTTGAGGGACCCCAGTTTTAAGGGGTCTCTCATCAGAGCACACGTCTCCCAGCTGCACCATCTGGGACCTCCCAGAGAGGTAGGAACGGAACCACTGGAGCGCAGTGCCCCCGATTCCCACCTCTGCCAGGCGCCCCAGAAGGATACCATGGTCTATGGTATCGAAAGCCGCTGAGATGTCCAAGAGCACCAACAGAGACACGCTTCCCCTGTCGATGCCCAGACGGAGATCATCGACTAAGGCGACCATGGCCGTCTCAACCCCGTAACCCGCCCGGAAGCCAGTTTGAAATGGGTCCAGATAATCCGTTTCATCCAAGACCGCCTGAAGCTGGATCGCAACCGCCCTCTCGATCACCTTTCCCAAAAATGGTAGCAGCGAGACTGGCCGATAATTATTATGTACCAGGGGGTCGAGGGAGGGCTTTTTTAGGATCGGTTTTACAATGGCCAATTTAAGATCCGATGGAAACAGCCCATCCCTCAAAGATGTATTAATTATCCGGTGTAACAATGATGTTACCACCGGTCCCCCCTGGGCCGCTAACCACGAGGGACAGGGATCAAGAGAGCAGGTCGTTTTCCGAACACTTCCGAGGATCTTGTCCACATCCTCGGTACTCACCAACTCAAACTGATCCAGTTTAACATAGTCCACGGAGGCTCTGGACACTTCTACCCTAGGCCCTGCTATATTGTCAGCGTTCAGACCTTCGCTTATACGAGAGGTTTTATCCGCAAAAAAGTCGTTAAATAAGTCACAGCAGGCCTTAGAAGGTTCAAGGATCTGGTTCAGGGCGGGAGGGAGCTGAGTTAGCTCCCTGACCACCCTGAACAACTCTGCCGGACGCGACTCAGCGGACGCAATACGGGCACCATAGAACGAGTTCTTTGTTGTGGTATAATCTACATTTTGAGAAGCAGGGTAGGATATTTATATATTATATGTATATCTCACTTTTTGTCACGATTGGGGTTGGTTTCTTTAACATTCAATCTGGTTATCACCAGTTTTAACACTAATTCATTATTGACTTCTTGCTGCAGAAGTGGAATTCAAACTGAAATTTAACCAGGAACCAGTCACTTTTGCCTATGTATGGGGATAAGGTACTGTACAGATCCAGGCTTAAGTAACCCAAATGCATTTATTCCCATGGTTAGCTGATGTTGAGTCTTAGGATGTAACCACACTGCAGAATTAAAGCAGTTTGACACTACTTTAACTGCCATAATTCTGTTTTATAGAAACCTGGGATTTGTAGTTTGGTGAGATATTCAGCCTGATCTGTCAGAGAGCTGTAGTGCTTCACCAAACTACAGATCCTAGGATTCTGTAGGATAGGTGCTTATCACACAGAGGTTTTTGCAGCTCAGATCCAGGATGACTCCTGATTCAGCTATGCGAATTCACATTATAACGTGAATGTTTTACAACGCCTGGTTGCCCTTCTGTTGTCCTTCTGAATTGAGGGGGAATCGAATCCAAGACAAGTCACGTGATGCGGATTCAAGCAAAGCGGAGTGAGTGAAAATGGTATTACCACACCGGTGCATACCATGCGGATTCAACTATTTGAATTGGCACCCTTGCACATGCTCAGTGGGGGTCTGAACACATCGTGACCTTGTACGTTTCCGGGGTGAAAAGGGGTGCAAGTTCTTGTTCCTTGTTTCGCATAATTGCGTAATTGCATGAATATTTCTGTATCTTCATCCCCCTTTTTTATTTTCCCTTCCATTTCAGCAATTTCAACACACACATAGGTAGGCAGGCAGGCAGGCAGGCAGGCAGGCAGACAGATCTGTATATTCACATTCACGCACATACACACACACACACACACACACACACACACATATATATATATTCCCCAAAAATGAGTTGCCCTGAAAGTTGCCCTGAAAGTGAAAGGACCACCGAAAGGAAATGGGGGGAAATTGCAGCACTGCGTCATGGGAAATTTTCAACCCAGGGGGTTTGTGGTGGTGTATCAGACCAGAAGCAAAGTTGCATTCCACACCAGACCAATTTGGAGTGAAATCGAAGTGAGCTTGGAAGCGAATTCTGTGAATTCACTTTTTCCCAAATTCATCAAAATGAGGAGTCACTTTGAATTCACTGAAGAAGCACCATGGAAGGAGCCCCCATAGAAAGGAATCGCATGTGATAACACATCACGTTATCGTGTGAATTCGCATCATTGGACCCGCTATCACGTCGGATCTGAGCTGCAAAAATCTCCGTGTGATAAGGCTCATAGAGTCATGGAAGTTAAAGTGGTGTCAAACTGCTTTAATTCTGCAGTATGGCTCCATCCTTGGTACAAATAAAAAAAAATATCCATGTTGCTGAACCATTGCTTGAAAACAAATTAATCCATTTTAGAACTCTCTTCATACCTTTGGGGGAAATTTAATGGCCCATGCCTTTATTTATTACTATGCCATGAATGTACTTGTGGGCATCTGTGTCTCTCAAGATATTGTTGGCCGACAGTTCTTGTCAGTATTAGCCAACATAACCAGTGTTGAGGAAATTTGGGAGTTTCAGTCCAAAGACTTCTTGAAGACCACAGTTGCTTAATCCTGTTATAGAATAACACAACCAACAAAGACAAATAGAGATCACAAGCTACATTTCAAAATTGTGGGGAAGAATAGTCAGCTGCCTAAACTAAATCTGTTGTACTTTGGGCATATCTTGATTCATTGTAAAAGACAATAATGTTTGGTAAGCTGAAAAACAACACGAAAAGAGGCAGACTGCACTACAGATGGATTGATTCAATCAAGGAAGCCCTGGCCCTGAACAGGGCAATTGATGACAGGGACTCTTGAAGGTCTTTCATTCATATGGTCACCATAGGTCAAAGTCAACTTGATGCCAAATAACAACACAACAGTAAAAGACAGAAAAGGAGCAAAGAAAAAGAAAATGCAGGAGGAACATTTGCAAATGCAGTTACAGGTGCTTGGGGTTTCTTTCAATTGTGACTGAGGATTATTCAGTAGTTGAATGTGTTTTTAAAATATCTTTGGACCTGCCAGATTCTCAACCGAGCATCAAGCTGTGCTCTTGCCTGGTGAAATTAAGGCAATGCAAGACACACACAACTTATGACTGGAGGGAAAGAAAGACTGAGAATCGCGGATGTCACACCATCAGCTCCCGATGCACTGTTTCTATTTTCTAGCCCATATGGTGTATATAAAACCACCCAGTGTTTCACAGCTCCCATTAATAATCAGCTCAACAGGGTGAGCTGCAAGACAACCTGGATAAAATGGAAGCTCTCTCATCAGCGTTAACCAGATGAGCATCTGCTATCCCATACGAGGAAGAAAGATGGACAGCAGGCTTCAGTCCAAGGACACAGGCAGCAGCACAGAAGCGAAAGCGTCAGTTATTGATCAGGACATTCCAGAAGAAAAAGGCAGTCATTTCCATTTCCAGGGTCTTTCTCTCTTGAAGGTAGCTAACAGAAGATATATTGGAATGGAGAACAAAGGCAATGTGGAATGGCTCACATCTGGTCTTTTTGTTAAAAAAAGCCTCATATCTACCTGTGTGACTGTTGCAGTTATTCCCACCTTTTGATGCAATTCTCAGGTAACGTAGACTATTTAAACCCACACAGAGCTAATATAAAATGCACAAAACGTAAAAACAGGGAAGTATACTGAAAACAGCAACATCTTTAGAAGCATCACAAAAGCAATCCAGGCAAATAGAATTAAAAGGCCAAGAAACATCAGGATGTAATCATGATAGCAAAAATAAATGTTAATGGGAAAGAACAGATAAGTTAATAAAGATGGCCACAATTTGCTGTAGTCTGACCCACCCTTTCCCTCTCCTATCGTTTGAGTTAACTGAGAGTTCATTTTGCATTTTGAACTCAGTCTGCAGCAATTGAAGTAAGTCGAGGACAAAGGGAGAAAGTGGGAGGAGGAGAGATAAACTGAGACAATTGAAAATCAGCTGAAGAAGTGGGACAACAGAGAATTAATTTGGACTGTTCCTGCCATATCAGGACAGTTTGAGGATATGCTCCTGCTCAATCTCAGTTCTTGGGCAGGGATATATAGGCCCAGTACATACCGCCAAGAAGCAGTGTCCAGGCGGCGATTCTAGGGTTAGAGACTGCACCAACCACACAGTCCCTAACCCTAGCATGTCACGGCATTGTTGTAATGGTGGCCTCCCATCCATACTGAGGCCACCATCATGATGTAAGCAACGCACAGTATATAGACGTCGCTGCATGTTGCTTACCTCATAATGTTTGCTTGTCATCTGAAGAAGAACCCATTTTTTCCGGGTTCTTTTTGGGGCGGAGAAATGCCACACAGGTTGGCTGCTGCAGTGTTCCTCTGGAGGAAAACTAACCACCTCCAGCCCGCCCTTTCAGGGTGGTTTGTTTTGCACCATAGAGAGAGGCACTCCTTTAAGTATTGAGGTCCTGCACCATGTAGGGCTTTAGATGCCATCAGCAGCACCTTAGGTATTTCACTATTGCTATGTTTTCCCCATCTCCTTTTTAATACTTTTATGGGAGGTTTTAAACATGTTCTCTTTGCTGTTTTAAGTATATTATGGATATTGGTTTTGTATGTGTTTTTAAAATAGATAATTGGTATATTTTCATAGTTAAATCAACAGCAAACAGGTTTTGTAGCTGTGGTACTGCCTGTGCAGTAGTGGTCCTGTTATAAACATATGGGTCCTGTACACTTGCCCTAAGATGGTGCCCACTAGGGATGTTTTCTCAGCTTTGATCCTACCAAACTTTGGCACTATTGGCTTCAGCAATGAAACATAGGCGGGTTACAGACGGGCAGGAGAAGACGTCTTGGAGGTGTATTCAGCTGAATGCGGAGCCTCCAGATGGCCCGCCCCGGGGGGCGTGCTTCAGGTGTTGGAGCTTCCACACGGGGGGCAATGAAGATGCCTCACCTGGGTCCGTTTCGGACCCGGAGTTTCCAAACCGCCGCCTCGGAGGACGCTGCAAAAAGAGAGGCAGCTTCCACACAGGCGGCCCAAACCGCGGCTTTTTTTTCTTTTGCCGCATGAGAAGTGCGCAGCTTCGCAGCTGCAGTGCTAAGCAGCGGCGGCAGAAAGCCTGTCTGCGCATTTAAAGCGCCCAAGCCCCTTTAAACTTTCTCTCATCTACGAGGCCATGGAGGCTGGCATCTATGTGCCAGGGAACCCCAGCATCAACATCAGAGGCCAGCAGATCGGGCCCCTGATACTGGCTGACTGTGCCTACCCCATTCGGAAGTGGCTCATGACCCCCTTGAAGAGAAAGAGAAGAAGAAAGCAGGGGAGGATGTGAGGGATGCCCTGGCAGATTTTTTTTCTGACAAGGAGAATCTGAAGGATGGCTCCTGTGCCATCATCTGTGATGTCAGAGTGCATTGTTCTGTAATAGCATAAGCACATGAATAAATGTATCCCATTATCCACAGTTTGAGTCTGCCTATCATTCCTGATCTGTGCTGTGGGCATGTTTTGCCACGTGCCTGAGGGGGACACACACAAACACACACACACAAAAGGTCTCCTGGCGCCTGTTTTCCTGGGGCAAAAAGATACATCAGCTCCAACTGCCAATTGCCCCTTTGACAATGTATCAATCCCCCTCAAATTCAAGCTTTCCTAATGGCCCATTTGAATGTATCAATGGGGCACCCAGAGGACATCTATTGGGGGAAAGATTCAAACTGCTCCTCTGAAAACTTTCATTGGACTAGGACCACCTTGGCCTAACGGCCCAGAGCCGCAGGTGCCCATATATACCCGTGCGCAACTGTGCAAGACCCCAGGACGGCGATCAACATGGCAGCACCACGCAGGAGGGTCCCGGTCCGAATCGCCTACTGGACAGACGAAGAGGTCGGGATCCTCCTGGACTCCCTGATGCCACAGGCAGCCGCGAGGAGGGTGATGGCTAGCACCAACAAGCCCAACCGGGGGCATTTTCTCGAGGTATCTCGTGCCCTCCGAAACCAAGGGTTTCAAAGAACGCTGCACCAATGTAGAGTGAAGTTTAAAACTCTGAAGGCAGCGTTCTTTGAAACCCTTGAGGATTTCGGAGAGGCGCCCCCGGTTGACAGGCAGCCACCATTCTTCTCGCGGCTGAAGGACCTGTGGATCAGGGGAGATCGGCCCAGACCGGAAGATCGCCGTCCTCCAGGTAAGCCAGAGCTCTTGCCATGCCCTGTCCTACCCTCCTTGACCCTTCCCTTGCCCTCCTCTCCTTCCTGCATGGTGCCAATGCCATCCCTCCTCTTCCCTTCTGCAGGCGTGCGGCCAAGGCGGAGGCAGGGAGGGCAACGTGCCAGGTCGCCCTCTCCACCATCCTCGGGGGACGAGGATGTCCCCGAGGGTGGGCCACAGCCAGGACCAGCTGCTGTGGCCCCTCCGCAGCCAGAGCAGGCTCCTCTGGCGGCAGGTAGGTCCCCAGGGTGAGGGGTGGGGGTTGCCTGCCTGCAGCCCCCACGACACTTGTGCCCTCGTCTGCCATGCCAGCATGGTAACTTGGGCCTTTCCTTCCTTTTTTCCAGGGCTTGAAGTCCTCGCTGCTGTTGCTGCCGCCGAGGAAGAGGAGCCTGGGCCGAGCCGCCGCCTGCCAGGAGAGCCAGGGCACTTGGCCCTCGATGCCAGTGCCCTGGATCGTGTCCTCCAAGCCCGGCAGCAAGGTAAGTGTAGAGGTGAACCCAGGGAAGGGAGTGGGGGCACCCAGAAACCCTGCCTGTGGGAGTGGGTGATGGGCTGCACAGGCTGATCCTAACCATCCTCTTTCTTTTCCCCCCACAGAGAAACAGACGGAGAGGAGGTTCGCTGCCCTGGAGGAGAAAGTGGACAAGCTGGCGGAGAGAGTGTCCTCCATGGAAGAGACCCTCCAGGAACTCCTCCGCCGGCTGCCCGCCCCACCGCCTCCTCCCCCTCCCTGAAGCAGTTTCCCTCCCCTGCCCCCTCTGCCATCCCCCCTCCCCCCCTCCCTTCACCCCCCCCCTTTCTTTTGTACATATTGTATATAGAAAAAAAGTTTTATTGTTGTTATTGTAAATAAAAAAGTTTATTTTTAAAAAAAAATTGTGTGGTTAATTATGCGCAACTGTGGCAGTGTGGCTGTGAGTGTCAATGGGACAGCTTAGGCGCAACTGTGCAGTCTAAAGCTAGGCAGGAGTGGTGTGAGGTAGCAATCTCCAAACTCTGTCCTTCCAGGCGTTTGGACTTCATCTCCCAGAATCCCAGACCACAGGGCAAGGTGGCTGGGGATTCTGGGAGATGAAGTCCAAACGCCTGGGAGGACAGAGTTTGGAGATTGCTGGTTTGGGAACCAGTGAGCCAGGCATGGTGGGAGGAGAGAACAGGAAGGGTAGAATAGAGTAGATAGGGCTGGATGGGAACACATGCCCTGGGATACGAAATGATGTCTTTATGGGACATCATGGGACCTAGTGCCTTGTCAGTGCTCCCTGCCCCTTGATCCCAGGCCTTCTCTAGTTGCCCTTTGCCTTTGGGGGCAAGTTTAGAGGGCTTCAAAAGGTCTTGGGCACATTCAAGCTCCGGGGTCTCTTTTTTTTTCCTTTGCCGGCTGGCGAATGCACAGCTGCGCAGGGCTAAGCAGCGGCGGCAGAAAGCCCATGGGCACATTTAAAGTGCCCAAGCCCCTTTAAAACAATGGTGGTCTCCTGCCAGCTGGTGATCAGCTGGTGTTGGCATCCTTGTCCGCTTGCACTTTGCCCGTGTCAGCAGCAACATAGATGCCTCCTCTCCTTTGGTCCCCGCGCTCCTGCTGAATCTGCAATGCGCAGCCACAGCTGTCTCCGCTGCCACCGCTGTCCCCCTGCCATCTCCCCTCACCTCCTTTGTACATATGTCAATATTTACAGTTTTAGCGTTTTTTATTGTTAGGTGAAAATGGCAGAGGAATGTGTGTAGGGGTGCACTTTAAAGTCCAAACTTTCCAAGCAGCGCATGCGTCCATGTTGCTCTAGGGTTACGGTTAGGGTTACGGTTAGGGTTACGAGGCTTAAAATGCGCCTCAGCTTCCACAGCTGCATGGCAGCGGACATTGCAATTAAAGCCTGACTGCAAACTGCGCATGTTCCAAGACCCCAACTCACTATGCGACGGAGCTTTTAAATGGGCAACTTAAAGTAGCGGCATAGCAATTCTGGTGTGCCGGTGCAGCAGCTCTCATGGCTTCTTCCCCTTCTCGATATGTGTCAGCATTCAGGTAGGACTGCTCCAGTTTCTGCAGTTACTCCAGTTTCTGGGACCATATAGCTATAATGTCAGCCGTCTCAGTATGAGACCAAGACGTCCCCCTGCCTTTTTTCGGGGTGCTGGTGGATGGCTGAGCCATCCTGCCTGGTGGCAAAGGGGAGCCGCCACACAGCTGTGCCAGGAGCAGCCAAACTGTGCCCGTTCCCAGGTGAAAATGGCGCAGGAATGTGTGTAGGGGGTCACTTTAAATCCCAAACTTTCCCTTTTCACTTTCTACAACCAAAACATCCACCGGCAAAAGTTAGAACTTCCCACGGTTCTAGCAACGCATGCGCACAAGTGGCTCTAGGGTTAGGGTTACGAGGCTTAAAATGCGCCGCAGCTGTGCCTCAGCTTCCACAGCTCCATGGCAGCGGATGTTGCAATTAAAGCTTGGCTGCAAACCACGCATGTCCCGGGACCCCGACCCATTATGGGACGCAGCTGACACGGAGCTTTTAAACCGGCAACTTATATTTGCGGCGTAGCAATTCTGACGTATCGGTGCAGCAGCTTACAGACGGAGCTGCGCAGGTACGTATCAAACAGAAAAGAAGCGGAAAAAAGCAGCACGTTTTTAATGCCGCTTCTTCCCGCTTGGGGCGTGCGGGGGGCGTGTTCATGACGGCATTCAGGTAAAGCCCGTCTGAAGGCTCTACCTTCATGACGTCATGAGTACATCCCTTTTTGCCCGTCTGTAACCCGCCATAGACAGCCAGCAGCATGCCCTCCAAAGGAGATTATTTCTTTTCTAGCAGGAGAGGGACTATGATTTGACTGGAAGCTGGGGGGTATGTTTCTAATGCTTGTGCAGATGGATACTGAAGGGGAAAAGCAGGAGCCCTTAGGAAAAGGGGAGGGAAAGAAATGTCCCATCACAGCTACATAGAGAACATCTGGGGCTGTAAACTGGTTTATGGGCATGGCAGCCTGCACGGAGAATCCCTTGGCAGCACAGAGAGTTAAAAATAAAAATAAAATAAGCTAATCCACATCAGAGGGACTCATAGCTTGACACAACAGACTTGTCCAGATAAGTGTCAATTTTGCTGGATTTAAATTAGCCGGATTTAAAATACCAAGACAGGCATCACTTTCAGATTTGGCAAATCAGGCATTGCAAATGTGTATTTTGAAAACTTTGGAATGAGGGCTTTTCCCCCCCTTTTTTTGGCTGGGTGGGATGGGGGCTTAGTGAAACTGATTACAGAGAACTGGAAATGGTTGAGACGACTTTATTTCTATAATTCAAAAGCTGAATTTCTGAACTGCACTTTTTTTTTCCACTTGCAGTGTGTTGTATTTAGAGTTTGAAATAAGGCTTTCAGGAGTTCCTGTTCAGATCTGAACCCATATACATGTGTTCACTGGCTTTTCATTAAAATAAAAAGATGAAAAGCAAAGCAATGGAAGCCATTACAAATAACAGGAAAAGAAAACAAATTCAAATCCTGTTACAGTGGCAAGGATGGAAAATTGCTGTCCCACTGAGTGCAATCTACCAGGAAGCTCTTTTTTGTAAGCCTCACTGAAACTAGTGGACTTTGTCCAAATGCATCCGCATTGCACAAGGCCCATTCCTTCCAGTGAAGCTTCAATTGGTGCTGAGAGAATTAATTTTGTCCTGGCTCTTGCAACAGGCAGCCAGCAGCAAGTGCACATCATCACCCCAAGGATTCCAACTCAGGAAGCTGGCTTCCAAATCCTCCATAAGTGACAGTTGCCTTACTCTGCCCTGTGTGAGGTCATGCATCTGCAGGGGATCCAGAAGCTACTTTTCTGTCTCCAGGGATCTTCTGCAGGCCCCATGAATGACTAAAGAAAGGCAAATGAGTAATAAGTCAGAACTCCATTTCTTCTTTTGAAAAGTATGTATCATTTCATTTGAAACAGAAATCAAAATAGACCAGGACGGGACATCTTTGTAGTCTGTCTTTATTGTTCTTGGAGGTTTTTAGGGGCAGGTCTATACTTACCACAAAATCCAGGTGGGAGCTGGGTTTTTCACTTTCACAGCAACCTTGAGCTTGTCTAGACTATGAGTACAGACAGCAAGGCAATTTGCGGCAAATTTGACTTAAGTGGCCACATGTTCTTCCATTCAGAGGTCATCTTGTAGTAAAATGGCAGCAGACAAGCCAAGTTCTCCAAATTATTTTCAGTTATATGTCCATGGCTGCTCCACTTTATTTTTCCTGTCTCCTGGTCCATCAAACAAGCAAACATGTGCATTTCTTCCCTGCTTCAGGACACTGCTATGCCTCCTTTTTTTTTTTTTACCCATGGCAGTACAGTCTTTTATTCATTGCTGACAAACAGTTAATTGGAGCTGTGCAGGGGGGGAAAAAATCAACCAAGCAGATGTTGTTGTTGTTGTTGTTGTTGTTGTTGTATGCCTTCAAGTCATTTTTGACTTATGGTGACCAATAGGATTTTCTTGTCAAGTTTCTTCAGAGGGGGGTTGCCATTTCCTCCCTCTGAGGCTTAGAGCATGTGACTTGTCCATGGTCACCCAGTGAGTTTACATGACAGAGCAAGGATTCAAACCCTGGTCTCCAGATTCAGCCCAGGTCAAAACCACTACACCATGCTGACTTTCACACAATTATGTGCACAAATGCAGCACCCATTCAAAAATGGCAAATAAGATACTTGAAATCTTGAGAATTGTTGCTTCCTGGTAGAAGCAATAAGGTGACTGTTCCCCAGCCTGTCCCTGCCACCCACCCATTACAAGTTCTGTTTTCTGCCACCAATGTGAATCTGCCAGTCACACATCTGAATTTTCCAGAAAATTCCACAGAAAACAGAATCTGTGTGTGTTTGTGTGTGTGAATTCAAGCCTGCAGGCACCTAAAAGCCCAACATCACCACAAATTGATCAGAACATAGGTGGCTGGATCATTGTCAATTTGAACTAAGTGAAGAGTTTTTTAATAGTATAGACAGCCCCTAGGGGAGGATATTCACTCACTTTTTTTGGTCAAAAAGGGCATTCCAGAATGTTTGGAGGTGCCAAGGGCCACAACAACAATCTTGAGGTGGTCACATGCCATTCGAGAACTCACCATGCCCAGCCATGGATATATGGTACAGATCAACTTGTATTCATATTTTAATATTAATTGATCAGAATGTGACAATTCATTATTTTTGCTTAGTAAGTGCAAATCCAGCACTATGGGCAGTACAGGTCAAAGCAGGGTTGCTAGTTCAGGGATGTCTCAAGCCCCAAAGTTTCTGAGACTGTCAGAATCTAATAGAATCTATCGTGAGTTGTGTGTAGCTATTGTATTTATTTGTTGGCAATTCAGTATTATATAGGTATTATTTTTAGGGTTGTATAACATGTGTGCAATGTGGATATGGGGAATGATGGGAGGTGTAGTGTTGGAGAAAGACTTGCTGCTGGTTGAAAGCGAAGGTAATTGTTTGGTTCAGGAATACACAGATGTGTGTGGGATGCTGTTTTTCAGGGGCCTTCTCATGGGAAAAAATGTAGAGGCAAAACTGAAAATGTGTAAGGGGGTGTTGGGTGATTAGTTTAAGAAGGATAGGACATGGACACGAATTGATGTATGGATGAATCATAGCAAAACCCATTAACTCTGGGAAGGGTAGGGTTCATATTAGGCTTGTGTTCATGGATGATGGGAGTTCTATCTGAAAACACCTTCCTGCTAAAATCTCCAATACTGAAATAAAAGTTTTACTCTTTGAATACAGAGGACTGGTTTACTCAACTGTGTCAAGTGGGCAGTTCTTGACAGAGACCTAGGCATGCCCCCCCCGTGATGTCATTAAGGATTATGCATTATATACCAACCACAATTGATTTCTGTTTGTTATACAAACAAAGGCACATTCTGGACGGGCCCTATGGGGCGCCGTCATTACGATCGAGGGGCGGCGCTTCCTGATGCGCCTTGCCCCTCGCACGTAACGAGTACATCAAAATGGTGGTGCCACATACAGATGGGCACCGCCATTTTGACTTCGCGGACACACAGCGTCTGGACGTCACGAGCAGGAAGTGGCACCGCGAGTGCATGCCTCGCGCCTTGTGGTGCCTCTTCTGGGTTGCAGGAAGAAGCGCCATTTTGGCACTTCTTTCTTGCTGTGCTTGGGAACCATGTGGTTTGGCTGCTGCAGTTCCTGGACGCAGCAACCGGCAGCGGCGTGAGACCGCCCGTTTTGGCTGATCTGTAACGCGCCATAGGTAAAGGTAATGATCGTCCCTTGACATGAATGTCTAGTTATAACCAACTGTAGGGGGTAGTGCTCATCCCCGTTACTAAGCTGAAGAGCCAGCATTGTCCAAGGACTACTCAGGTGGTTGTGTGGCCAGCATGACTGCACTGAACGCTGTTACTTTTCCACTGAAGTGGCATCTATTTATCTACTTGCATTAGCATGCTTTCAAACTGCTTGATTGGCAGAAGCTGGGACTAGTGACAGGAGCTCACCTCATCATGCAGCACTCAGGCCCTGAACTGCCAACCTTATGATCTTTCAATAGTCAGAATTGGTGTTTTAACCACTAAGCCACCACATCCCTATGTGTATCCAAACACACACAGGCATGAACAGAAAACATATTTTTTCTGGCTGGAAATTAAGACAGATATTAGCTAAAAAGTTGTTCCCAGGTCAAGGTGAAATTAGGGTATTATTCCTTTTTATCTACTTTGGGAGACAGGATAAAGAACTGCCCTACTCCCTTCCACCTAGAAGGTGGATGCAGAGCAGCATGGAGGGTGAGCCCTGGTACCACAACAACTGGGAAGGAAGGTGGGAGCTAACTAAATTAATACTCAGACCCACTGGAGAGTCTTTGCAAGGTGCAGCAACTAAATCAATCCATCCTTGTAATTGTCACAAGCTGTTGCTCTTCTAGTGGAGCTGGAGATTTGTACACAGCCCTTTCCTCTTGCCCAGAGCTGAATCCATCAAAACTAAAAGTAAAAATAAAAGTTGCATCCTTGTCTGGAGATGACCCACCAAAACTTAAGACTTGGGGCTAGGCCTTCATATTTGTCTGTCCTAGATCATACTCATCAGTTTTTTAGGTGGAAGGTATCCATTTTGCAACAACATTTAATTCAAGCAAATGAATGAATGGAAAGGAGCCTATAAATCAAATAGTTGAAGCTGCAGCAATAGCCAAACTGGAGTGTCTGTTTTCCCTTTCAATGGCCACTGCTGAAACAACAGCTGTGACAACCTTATGAGACCCAAGTAAGCCATTATGGCATGTAACTGTGGTCACAAGTGTAGTAGCTGAAATGCATTCCAAACCTTCCCTGTCCTTTCCAACTCCTTGGCTGTACTAATGATGTTGCTTATTGATTGGTGTCGAGGGAGGTTGCATATGGTTACCCAGAATGCTCTGCTCCAAGCCTGAGGGAGGGAAAGAAAATATGTGTCCCTGTTGCCTGCAGCAGCCTGCTGATAATTTAAAAATAAAGTATGCACTAATCTGGTAAACCCTTTCTTAAAAGTTTTCTTTCAATTTCTATTCTGCACTTCAGCAAAGATTCTCTGTATAATCTTTCATATCTTTTCTAAATATTTGCCAAATGATCTGTAGCTTTGAATCATACAATAGCTGCAAATTTCTGATATATATATAAAAAGAATCTCTTGGCTTTCATTATTGTGGTCACTGCAATCTTTACAAGCAGGAGTATTTAATATATGACTGAATCCAATTGTTTGTTTTTGGGCGTTTGCTTGCTTAGCATATTATGGCGGGATACAGACCGCCGCTTTGCGGCGCTCCCCCGCCGCCGCCATTTGCTCCGTGCGGGAGCCGCAGCAGCCAAACCGCGCGACTCCCGCGCGGAGCAAAAAAGGAGCTCCATTTCGGAGCTTCTTTCTGCGGCGCATCTATGACGTCGCGAGGCGCCGCAGGCGCATTCGCGACGTCATAAGCGCCGCGACACATCTGGACGCTATGCGTCCAGTACGTAAAGATGGTGGCGCCCATGTGGAAGGGGCGCCGCCATCTTGTACTTACTGTATACATACTAGGGTTAGGGGGGTGCGGAAGCACCGCCCCTTCCTAACCCTAGTACGTATACAGTACGTACTATATGGCGGTGTGTATCCCGCCACTGTCTTCCTTCCAATCAGATTTGATTAACATGCAATGGTATTTAGCAGCTGACTATTGCCAAATGACATGCAATGGTACTGCTCGATTTGTTGTTGCTGTTATGTGCTTTCAAGTCATTTCTGACCTATGGTGACCATATCACTGGGTTTTCTTGGCAAGATTTATACAGAGGAGGTTTGCCATTGCCATCATCTGAGGCTGAGTGAGTGTAACTTGCCCAAGGTCACCTAGTGGGTTTCTGTGGCTGAGCTGGGATTTGAACCCTAGTTTTCCAGTGTCCTAGTCCAATGCTTAAACCATTATACTATGATAGGGAACACATTATGAGATTTCACATTTGGTGTGATGAAGAAATAACAAGAATTCTACAGCATCCAGTAAATTGTGAATATTAGACATTTTGGTGAAAATCAACCTTCATGTTTACAACCCGTCACAGTTGCTGGGCAAAACAAAAAGAGTAGGGAAATGGTGCTCTCTTGGTCCACTTCTTGGCTTCCTTGGTTAGCTGAGAAGTTTTTTTTTTTTTTGGACTATCACTGGCTTTTGGTCATGCTGGCAGGGGGACTCTGGGTGCTGCAACTTTTGAAAACTTGTGTAACTTTTCCAAGTATGAGCTGGACACGCCCCATTGGTATCTCTTTCACTGTTTCTCTTTCTTCATTGTCTAGGCTGAATTTATGTAGATTCTCCGTGGTTGTTATTTTTGTTTCCTTTATGTTCAGCAGTAAATCTGCCTTTGCACTTTTCCTCTTGATCTTCCTTAGTAGTAGTTACAGGTCTGGGAGGATTACTGCTAGTATTATGGTGTCATCTGAAAATTTCAGATTATTGATATTCCTTCCTCCTATTTTCACTCTTCCTTCTTCTGTGTTCAAGTCTGCTTTTCTTACAATATGTTCTGCATATAAGTTGAACAGGTAGGCTGATAAGATGCAGCTTTGTCTATGCTTTTGCCAAATGGGAACCATTCTGTTTCTGTTCTGACAGTAGCCTCTTTTCCTGAGTACAGATTCCTCACTAGGATTATCAGATGTGTTGGCACTCCCATGTCTTTAAGAGTGTTCCATAGCCTTTCATGATCTATCCAACTGAAGACTTTGCTATAGTTTATAAAGCACATGCTGATTTTCTTTTGGAATTCCTTGGTGTGCTCCATTACTGATATGACTTTAATGCCATATCATCATCCTGGTGCAACATGGGATCTGTTGTCATGTGAGGTAATAAGAATTCTCTGCTCAAAGGCTGTGGTGGTGTGCTTCAGGTGAGTGGAACAGGGACTTCTAACTTCTTTACCAAACTACTAATCTCAAAATTCTATAGGCTGCAGTCCTGACATCTCAACTTGTCAATAGTGAAAGATCTTATTAGGACTTTGAGAGTTGCTGTAAATTGGAACTTAGGGCCTAAACAGACAAGGCAAAATAAAGTTGCTTCAGGTCACTTTGGAGATATGCTGTTTAAATGACACTCACATCTTAAGAGGCCAGAAGTTGCACCAAAGCTGTGGTCCAGTCCTTAGTACTGGAGCATGGCTTTGGTGCAGCTTCTGTACTCTTAGGATGCATGCATCATTTGAACAGCACACTTCCAAAGTGACCCGAAGCAGCTTTATTTTGCCATGTCTGTTTGGGCCCTTATTCTTCCAATTAATTTGTTCTTCAGACACTACCTCAGCCCCTCATATTGGGCCCAGCTTTAGACAAGACATTCACAAATCTGGACAAATTGGCCACGTGTGAAATTTCTCATGATTCCTTGATATATTTATGATATCAGATGACCCAGGACTTTATCACACAACCCTCATTCTCGCTGCAATCGCGTTAGTGAAAAGATGTGCATACATACTATTTTGGGAGCACTCCCTACTGCACATCCCTTCCATAGCACAACCTGGCTGTTGCTGGCCCTACACACTCTCTTTCACCCTTGTCCTTAACCCTGCCTTTTTGCCCTATGCCCTACCCAGCATGCCTTTCATTTGTGTGTATGTTTTCCTAATTAATGCAATTCCAGAATTATGCTGATGCAGTTTAACAATAAATAAATAAATGAACAAACAAAATTAAAGCAGGATGTTCTGGAATAGTGAAGGGGATGGAGGAGAGGAAGAGATGCACAATCCCAGAACTGCCATAGGAGTAATTTACTGTATCTGAGGATTAGGACTATACCAGCATGGATGGGAAATTATTGATCATTTTTTCCTCATCAGTGGCAAGGTGTGGGCTCACCATACTTGGAGGACAGTGGTGAGAGGGGAACTGCATTCTGCAATAGGTATCACCAAAGGTGCTATTAACCAACTTTTATGGTGGTTTAAAAGTGGCATGTGATAACGTCCCCAGCCAGAATCACCTCTCTGTGTTTTAGAAAGAATGTCAGGTCACACAGCTGACACTGGAAAGAAGTCATGACTGCTAAATGGTAAAGCACATATTTTGAATAGTGGTACTGGTGGAGTTTAGGTTAAATCCCCAGCATCTCCAGGTGAAAAGATTGCACTTGTGCTGTGATAGACATTTCAAAATTCACTCAGGCTAGAGAATACTACACTAACTGGATCAATAGTTTAACCAGTTATAAAACCTCTCTTGGTAACAGCTGTTCTGGCCACAATCAGAATGACCTGCTTATCTTAAAAGATTCCTTCTGTTTCTCAAAACTTTTCAAGGTTGAATATATATATATATATATATATATATATATATATATATATATATATATCCCCTAACTTCAAAAGGTGTAGAGGTTTATTCTTACATGTACTGGTTTCTGGAGGACAACCTTTTGTACCAAGAGGCTATGAGATTAAAAAAAGGAAAAACTGGAAGTGGGAAAGAAGATCGGTAAAGCTTGACCTAGTTATGAGCAGAAGGTACAAGTGGGATCCTGATGAGATGAGAACAAAGCTCAGAGGCAGTGGCAACAGCTCAGTCAACCTCTAACAAAGCAGCAAAGAGACCAAGCTGTTTCTCTCTCCAGTGATGGAGGAGGTTGCATTGATGGGCATAAAAATGGTTTTTCTGCATGTCATAACTTTGACGGAGTAGAGCAAGGAGAAATGCTTCAGTATGAGAGGTGGACAAAGTGACTCTGTTTAAAAGAGAGACAGAGAAATTACTAAAAAAAGTACAGCTGCAAAAGAGTCCAAATGCCTTGCGAACATTGACACTCCAACTTGCAAGCACCTCTTTCTCAACACACATTTAAAGTTTTCCAGAAGTAAAGGAGGCTTACTTTTTATGAAAGGTTTGGCTGGTACCTAGCTTGTGGTCCTGCTGACAACAGGAAAACCCCATTTTATTGAGGCAAGCCTTTGCTTTTTCACCAGCAATTGCGTATGTTGCATCTGTATTTTACTGCATTTTAAATGGGCCTTTTAAGCTGTTTTAATGTTTGTTTCTTAAGCAGAATTGTGGTTTAATGGTTGTTAAAAAAATTATATGGGTTCACATAGGAGAAAAATGGGATATTAAATAAATAAATAAATAAATAAATGTTTACTCCTTTTTGTTGCACTTTATTTAAAATTGTTGCAAGCCACTTAAATCAAGTGGTGGGAGAAAGGTATGCTATTACTTAATTACTTAGGGGCTGTACAAACAGCCCCAAAGGGATGGCATGGAGTTGCCCCTGTTTCAACCAGATCGGGGCTACAGCAACCGCATGCCACAGCCCCAATCTGGCCTCTCCAGGGGGCAAAAAGGAGCCGCAGAAAGCAGATCCTTTTTGCGCCCCAGAAAGGCACCACAGCCACATAATAAATATAAATAAATAAAACTTTTATTTTTATCCTGCTTTTCTGTAACTAGACAATCAAAGCGGCTCACAAGATATTAAAATCCACATTTACAAAATTATGTTCAAAAGTCCCCCCCCCCTTGAAAACAGGATTAAACATGTTACAATTAAAATAACTATTAAAAACACAATAAAAATAAAAAATACGAGGCCAGAGCGGTGGGCTGATACATGATGTGGGGGGGAGTCATTCTGTGGCTGGGCACTTTTATTCAGGAAAGGCCTGCTGGAAGAGATCCGTTATGACAGCTTTTTTAAAGCTGTCTAAGCTGGCAATTTGACGGATCTCGTCTGGCAGACCGTTCCATAGTTTGGGAGCAATTGCAGAGAAGGCCCTCTGGGAGGTAGCAGTTAGTCTGGTTTTTAAAGGCTGCAGTAGATTCCTCCCAGAGGACCTGAGGGTGCGGGGCAGATTATATGGGAGCAGGCGATCCCTCAAATAGGTTGGACCCAAGCCATGTGGGGCTTTAAAGGTTAGAATCAACACCTTGTACTGTGCCTGGAAACTAATCGGCAGCCAGTGAAGAGATTTTAGGACAGGTGTTATTCGGTCACACCTAGTTTTTCCGACGACCAGCCTGGCTGCCATATTTTGCACTAGTTGAAGTTTCCGGACTAGGCACAAGGGTAGCCCCATGTAGAGCATGTTACAGAAATCAAGTCGTGAGGTTACCAGTGAATGTACAACAGTTTCTAGATCCTTTACTTCCAGGAAAGGGTGCAGCTGGCATATCAGCCGGAGCTGATAGCAGGTGCTCCTGATTGTCAGGATAGTGGCTTGGCGGCACTCCTTCAGTGCTCTGTCATATGGACGCAGCACTGGAGGAACGCCATGATGCTACACACCATGTGGAGAGGTACATGGTGTCATGGTGCCCTGGGGGTGGAGTCAGGGTGTGCGTCATGTGGACACAATGCCCTGACTCTGCCCCCAGACTGTCCTTAATGGCCAGTCTGAACAACAAGCAATGTGTTAGGAGGAAGCAAGCAAGCAATGTATTAAAATGAAGTGGCAAATCTGGCTCAAAAGTTGGCGGGTTCCCCCTTCTCAAAGGCTGTTTTGCAGGCAGGTAGGGCTGAATTAGAAAATTTACTACCGTCATTATCATCAGCAAAGGGATCTTGTAACACCTTTGGGATTAACTGAAAGGAAGAAACTGGTCATCTGAATGCCACACCTCCATAGTGGCCAGAAGCTGTCTTATTTGGTCTGTGTATTTTGGGCCCTAGTCTCTGGAGCAGCGGAAAACAAGCTTGCGCCATCCTCAACAGGACATCTCTTTAGATATGGCTCTCACGTCGCTGCTTAACCTTCTCTTCTCCAGGCTATGCATACCCAGCTCCCCAAGCCACTCCTCTTTGGGCATGGTTTCCAGACTTTTCACCATTATATTGGCAGCCTCCTCTGGACATGCTCCAGTTATTAGCATCCCGTTCCTTGAGATTTCAGGGCCAAAATCTGTGACTGGTGGTAGGCCCTTGAGGTGTCACACAGCCCTGAAAAGAATGGGCCAAAAGTGCTACTAGATCAGTTGGTTATGGAACAGGCCCAGAATGGGTGAAACCTGGCCAACCAAATAATCTGGCAATCTGGGGTAATGGTGGTGGTGGAGAGACACTGTTTTTATTTTCTTTAGTCAGGAGTCATGCAAAAAGATAGGCCACGAGTTGCAGAGATGCTTCTCTACTGCCTAGATTGTTTCAAAGGACACAATGCATGTGGTCACTAATTGTTGTTGTTTTGTGTGCCTTCAAGTCATTTCTGATTCATAGCAACCCTAAGGTGAATCTATCTTGGGGTTTTCTTGGCAAGTTTCTTCAGAGAGAGTTTGCCATTGCCATCTTCTGGGCTGAGAGAGTGAGACTTGCCCAAGGTCACCCAATGGGTTTCCATGGATGAGCTAGGGTTCAAAGCCTAGTCTTCAGAGTCATAGTCCAACAATCAAACCACTACACCATACAGGCCACCCATAAGAACACCTAAAGGTGGGAAAAGCCTATCCAAGTAGGTTTTTAATACATAATTGTGCCTAGGGAAGCTTCTTATTGGGGTATTTCATCGGTATGTTTTTAATGGTTATAAATTTTTAACTGTATTTTTAAAGGATTTACATTTTTTTTATTTGTTATATTAACATGGCACTTTAACTGTGTTTTAAAACTGTACTGTTTTATTGCTGTTGTTTTAAAGCTTTTGTGAGCTACCTTGGGTCCAAGTTAGAAAAAAGGCAGCATATAAATAAATTAATTAGTAAATCACCTCCTTCTCTTTTCATTTTCGAGTGTGTCCAACATACATGCCAATTCATTTGCACTGAGCCAGAGAGCCCTGACACTAGCTTGGAATGGATGAAGATGGGTGTCCAGACACTGTGCATCCTTACGCAGAAAAATCAGTATTTTTCCTCCTCAGGCTTTGCTTTACCAAGATTTGTCTCCAGATGTGGAGAACTGGAGAAGAGTAGTGATTCCCTAAAACTTCAGCTACTACCCTGAGATATTGCAACCCTGGAGGTGCTACCACTGCTTCCTCTTTCTCCATATCTGGAGAAGGGTAAAGGTTCCCCAAAACTTCAGTTGGTACCCAGAGTCTTGACAACCCTGCCTATCCCACCTCTTTCTCTGTGTCATGGCTAGATACTGCAATGAAACTTTTCAAGCATTTTTTTAAAGGGAAGAAATATAATAGAAATCCTTGCTGTGACTTCATTAGGGATTAGAAATGTAAACTGACAAATGCAATTTTTAGCAGCTGGGTGCAGCCGCCCTCCCACAGCACCCCATACCTTTAATTAGAATGGCCTGTGGTCTTTCCCCTAAAGCAGATAAGTAATAAATCGGAGCCTTTTGTCTCCAGCAAGTTCGGCATTGTGAAATGGCACACGGCCTGCTTCTTCATCTTCTTCTTCTTCTTTTTTGAAAAGTCTTTGATTAAGTCCAGCACTAAATCTACAAACACAGAGGGAAAAGAACAGGAGCAATTTAGGCCGTGCCAGTTTCTGGCATTAAGTATGCAAATGCAGCGGCAACTCTGGCTCAGAAGAACAGCGGGTGCTGAAAGGGGCTGTGGCAGTGAACGGCACGACATCATTCATTTCCATCATTAAAACAAAAGCAGGATAAATTGCTACCTAATTTGTAAAATATGCTTATCATATAGGCTCTTTGGTCTTTAAGAAAGGCACCAGCTGAATAATCATGGAATTATTTGGGTACTGGGGACAGGAGGGAGGTGATGAGGAAGGGGGAAAGCTTCTACCACTCGTAGTGGGGCTGTTTTATCAACATGGAATCAATGGCTGGCATCCTGTTGCGCAATGCCAAGTAAAGTAGACCAATCCACAATGCCAAGTAGAATCTGTTTTTGAATAGTGAATCTACACATAGACCAATGCAGGTGATTCAATGGGACTTTGTTGTTGTTCTTTCCATGAAGTGGACTTTGATTTATGCTGACCCAAAGAAAGAAAAACCTCCAAGAGCCCTGGCCATCAAGTGCCCTGTTTAGATCTTGTAGTCATGGCTGTGGCTTCCTTGACTGAATTAATCTATTTGAATTAATCCACCTTGACTGAATTAATCCACTTTTCCCCCCTATAGCGTTCCACTTTAGTTTTTTTTGTGTGTTTTTTTGTGCTATGTGGCCATGTTCTAGAAGAGTATATTCCTCTTTAAGGGATGGCCACATAGCCCGACCCCCCCCCCTCCCAAATATGCATGCCGGCCATGAAAACCTTCAACTTCACATTATCCTCTTTTTCAGTAAGTCACAACAAAGAGATCACACTTACAATCAACCCCCCCTCCATGTTTTTAAAGAGACTGGATAGCCATCTGCCAGGATTGCTTTGATTGAGAATTCCTGCATGGCAGGGGGTTGGACTGGATGGCCCTTGTGGTCTCTTCTAACTCTATGATTCTATGATTCTATGATTTGGGGCCTATTTTCACCTTCCAAACTGGCCTAAAACATCCAAATGTATTTCCAAACCACTACACCATGCAGGCCACCCATAAGAACACCTATTCTCAAAAGGTGAGAAAAGACTATTTTTGGACAAATCTTTGGACAAATCTTTTGATGTACAAATTTGTGGGCTAAACATAGCCTTGGATGCTGCATGTGGTCCATGGATCATATTTTTCCTCTTGTCCCCTACCTGGTGTTGTTGAGTAATGAAGAAATCATCAACTATGATACTGCTGTGTCTGAGCAAAGTTGTCCATCTGAGGTCTTTCTAGTGCTCAGATGTTTGGGCCCCTAAAAAGAAAGGGTATAATACCCTATTATCTGCTGTGACTATTTTGCAAAACACTTTGGGGCAAAAGTGCTTAAAGCCATTTTGCCTCAGTTGCCAAAAATTATGCAAGTCCAGTGGATGTAACTTTGGCCTCAGCTTGTCCAGTGATAATGGACAATTATACTTTTCAGTTCATCCAACTTGAAGATGGGGACAGGAAATAATGCAGTTTGAGATCACTTTAATTGCCACAGCTCAATGTTATGGAATTCTTAGATTTCTAGTTTTGTAAGATATTTATCCTTCTCTGTCAGATTGATCCATATGACCATAACAATGACCCATGCTAATTAAAGTGGTGTCAAACTGCATTAGTTTTGCAGTGCAGATGAGGCTGTTGTTGTTGTTGTTGTCTACTCTCAAGTCAATCTAGATTTATGGCGACCCTGTAGATGAGACATCTACAAGACTCCCTATGCTCGGCTGCTCTCCGGTCCTGCAAATTCATAACCATGACCTCTTTAACAGAGTCCATCCATCTAGCATGTGGCTTTCCTCTCTTTCTCCTTCCCTCTACAATTCATAGCGTTATTATTTTTTCCAGTGAGTTGTGCCTCCTCATGATGTAGCCAAAGAATGACAGCCTCAGTCTTGTTATCTTGGCTTCCAGAGAGATTTCTGGCTTGATCTGCTCTAGGACCCATTTGTTTGACTTCTTGGTTGTCCATGGTAACCTCAGCACTTTCCTCCAGCACCACACCTCAAATGAATTAATTCTCTTCCTATCCACTTCCTTAACTGTCCAGCTCTTACATCCATATATGGTAACAGGGAATACAATGGCTTGTATGATTCTAACTTTCATGCTCAGTTGTATGTCTTTACATTTTATGATTTTGTCTAGTTCTTTCACAACTGCCCTTCTCATTCCTAATCTTTTTCTGTCCTGGCTGCACTCCCCATTGGTATTATTTTACTATTTCTATTTCCTCATTGTCTAGGCTGAATCTGTGTAAATTTTCTGTGGTCATTATTTTTGTTTGCTTTATGTTAAACAATAAGCCTGCCTTTGCACTTTCTTCCTTGATCTTCATTAGTAGTTATTCCAAGTCTGTGATATTTTCAAAACCTAGTCTGGATTTGTGATTGGTCAGTAGCATGAAGTGGTCTCTATGTTAGTGTTCTACTCTGATTTTTCATCCATACTTTAAGGGTCAGTCCCAAATGTTGAACCTATTTGGGGCTTTGGATTCAGCACCATAGATATCTCTTTTATAGTGTGGGTTACAACCTGGATTGCATTAGCCTTCCTTTGACATGGAAGCTACAAGTCACTATACTCAATAGGCGTAGAGTGTTTGGATCAAGAGAAGTAATGGTACCACTCTATTCTGCTTTGCTCAGACCTCACTTGGAACACTATGCCCAGTTCTGGGCACCACAATTCAAAAGGGATATTGACAAGCTGGACCAAAATAGTGAAAGGTCTGGACAACATGCCCATGAGAGGTGTCTTAGGGAGCTGGGTGTGCTTAGCATGGGGAAGAGAAGGTTAAGAGGTGACACGATAGCAATTTTTAAATATTTGAAAGAATATCCTACTGAGGCCGGAGCAAGCTTGTTTGCTGCTGCTCCAGATACTAGGACACAGAGTAATAGATTCAAGCTACAGGAAAAGAGATTCCACCTAAACATTAAGAAGAACTTCCTGACAATAAGAGCTTTTTAACAGTGGAATGTGCTGCATTGGAGTGAAATATAAAGGTATTTCTCTGATGTTACCAAAACTAAAGATTGTTTCTTTTGTCTAACTGCATCACATTTCTGATTTGTTTTGCCTGAGCTCTGAAGATCTTTTATTTGGTTCTTTGGTGCCTGACATGACAGTTCTCATAATCTCTGTGCATTGAGGGCCTCCTCTGCATTTGCCATGCCGTGTGCAAGGCAGACAAAGAAGGAAGACAGTAGACCCCTCTTTGACTATGCAAAGTGTCCTTGGTTGATTTCCCAGCTGTTCAACCATTCAGCTGTTAAAGGACAGTGCCTCTGGCGGTACAGAGTCCCCACTGCTGTTGTACTGGGTGTCACCAGATGGAGCCGAAAGCAGTCATTGAAGCTGGGTACAGACACTCAGATGCCTGTTTTCTCTTGGCATATGCAAATAGGTCCCAGGCTTCTGGTTCTCTTTTGTTTGGGGGGACCTGCCCTAAAAAGAACCAACCATAAATTCAAACAAGCACCCTGTGGATAGGGCACTCCTCTGATTGTGGTGAGGGCAACACCACTGGATGGAGCCTCTCTGATTTATGATTAGGCGGGATAGATGGGTGGCTTTACAAGAAGGAGGCTGTTGATCATTCAGTTAGATTTTTCAATTATACTTTTTTCAAGAAGAAATCATGCCTGCTTTTCTGTATAACTCTGGGTGGGAGGAGAGATGTCATTACGTTATGTTACAAAATTGCTGGAGTGGAGCTGTGCTGTTTACATTTATATCTTGTCTTTCCTTTGATGAGCTGAAAACAGGACCCAGAACAGAGCAGGGCTCCTCTTAGGGGATTCCCCCCTCCAGATTTTGACACTCCCATTAGCAAGGTGCATGTTAGGCATATTTTGAGATCAGGGGCGTGAAAGGAGACAAAATGGAGGTGGCAAATTGATTGCTGGGACTGCCAGTTGTTTCCCTAGCTGACAACAGAATGGAGCTTTAGTATGCTTTGTGAATAGTTGGTGATTTCAAAAATCTAACCCATTTATGTCAATGTTGGATGGGGAAATTATAAAACAGAGCTATATGAACTAATGTGTGTATGTGTCTTTGTGTCACCTGTCAATTTATGGTGACCTCATGAATTTTATAGAGTTTTCTTAGGAAAGGAATGCTCAGAAGTAGTTTGCCAGTTCCTTCTTCTGAAATATAGGCTACAGCATCTGATATTCATTGGCGGTCTCCCATCCATATACTAATGAGGGCTGATCGTGCTTGGCTTCCAAGATCAGAGGCGATCTGGTGCCTTAGGGTATTTAGGCCACTACGTGAACAATAAAAAAGCCCCACCCCTCCTTGAGTGATATTATAGTCACTTTTCTGTTAGGGACCTATGTGCATGCAAATGCAGCTTATGTGCACATAGGTCTCTTTCTGGATGATGTGCAGATGATTATTCTGTTACCCTTGCACTCCATTCTCAAATCTCCCATGCCTAGCACTTGTCAAACCTAGGAAATGCTGATGGTGGCCTTCCTTACCAGAAGAAAGAGAATGGAGTGCAACACAACCATGAAGATCTGGCTTGCTTGGGGGTAGGAGAAGGTGGTTGCACCTGGGGATAGGAGAAGAGAAGAAGGTGGGTGCACACCATTAGAGAGTTCATCATTGTTCCTTCCCCTGAAACTGAGCTTGGTGATACTTGCAGAATCCTTGGGAATCTCCTGATGGTCATGATGCATGGTACTGAGAAAGATAGATCAATGGTCTCATCTACTCTAAAGCAGTTTGAGGCATTTACTAATGTGATCCATTTGAAGACCAGTTACTTAAAACAGTGTAGTGATGGGGAATCTCTGACATTTTGAATGTTCCTTCAACCCTGGCATTGGCCATGATCACGCCTATTTTGTTCCCCAAGCCTGTTCTAGACCATTTATCAACTTTGGTAGATCTCTCTTCTGAATTACATCCAGCCTGCTTACCCCTTTCATAAATATTGGCATCTGACACATATTTATTTCATTTGTTGTTCTTAGCACTGCTGACTAGCATCACTTCCCAAATCTAGAAGCAACACACAAATTTCAGTCACTAAAACAACCATGTTTTTTTTTATTTATTCAGAATGTGACTGACACTATTTCACTTACATAAAATCACTGATTTAAAGAAGAGTGAAGATGGATTTGGGGATCCTAACACTTTCTACTGCTGCTATGATAGCCTCCTTTCTCTTTCCAAGCTCAATCTGTTCCTGCAAAATTGTTGTATAAATGTGTGTGTGTGTGTGTGTGTGTGTGTGTGTGTGTGTGTGTACCACTCTGTATGTGAAGCCATGTTTGGACTCAAATGTGTCTGTGCAACCAGCTGTCAAATAACCTCTGCAAACAGCAGGGGCTTCCTTGCAGATTGAAATTTGATAGAAGAGAGATAGAGAGATAGCTACTAAATAAAAGCTTGGTTGGTTGGTTGATTGCACTTTTAGATAAACAGAGTGTACATCACATTCAACAAATATAAACTATAAACAAGAAAACAATGACTGAAGACAGGATGTAATGAAACCAAGATAAAGCAGGCAGCAAAGAGGAAAGAGGACCTTCCTTGCCGTGGCACCACAGTTTTGGAATGCCCTCCACTTGGGCAGCCATTTGGTGCCAACACACCTCATTTTAGCACCAAGTTAAAATCTGCTTTCACCACAAGGTTTTAGGGTCTATAGGATCAAGGCCTAGCTAGGTTGTTGAGATCTCATAAAGCATACATTGTGAACACGGTTCTAGACCATTTTAAAAATATGTAGGTTATTTTAAGTTGGTTTAGACTTTTTAATGATGCTGTATAGGCTCTACCCTGCCTTGAAATCTTTTGATACAGGGCAGGGTATAAATACACTACTGCCAAGTAAAATCAACACAAAACAGAAAAGTACACAGACCAAAAAGCACTAGACAAATTGTTAAGAGTTTACCTCTGCTACACAGTTATAGATGTACGATCCTACATTACCTGCAATCTCATTTTACTGATAGAATCTTAGAACTTGTAGTTTGGTAGGCTCTGCACAGAAGATGGTGCTTTCTGCCCAAAATAGCATGTGTAAACTTTGTACAAAATATGTCCTGAACTGTGAAGATTCCCATTGGTTCAAGATTGTTCTGATCAAGGTTTCTCAATGCTCAAGACATATGGTTTTTGTCAATATTTTAAATATTTTTCAATATTCTCTCCATCCTTACTCTAGGTACGGTAGATCTATGGTTCAAGATATCTACCAGTAAAGATTTGCCCAAAGCCAGATCATTTACTGCTTGGAACAAAAGCTGAGGAGCCATTTGAAGAGATGGGAATGAAGGTTGATGGAAGCCAGGTAGATTCCAGATAGTAGAATCATAGAATCATAGAATAATAGAGTTGGAAGAGGCCACAAGGACCATCCAGTCCAACCCCATTCTGCCATGCAGGAAATCTCAATCAAAGCATCCCTGCCAGATGGCCATCCAGCCTCTGTTTAAAGATCTCCAATGAAGGAGATGTTCAGATAGTCAGCATCACCTGTTTTGTTGGTGACTGTGACAAAAAAAGCATCAGATGTGAAAACATTAGAATAAAAGGGGATGTACACCTAGATATATAGAGAACAATCTAACACCATATGGCCTCATTATATGGACAAGGTGTAGCATCATTCATCCACTTTGGATATTCCATTTTCTGTATTCTGTAACTGTCATCTTAGATGTGACAGCTGAAGAAGGCAGAATATCTTACCATAATATTTTAATATTTCTGTTTTAAGTCATTCTAACAAATATGGCCTAAATCTTGTTGTTTTAGTCCTGTTGTTGTTAGCTGCCCTTGAGTCAGTTCTAACTCATTGAGACCCTGTGGA
Organism: Sceloporus undulatus; assembly: GCF_019175285.1. NCBI lineage: Eukaryota > Metazoa > Chordata > Lepidosauria > Squamata > Phrynosomatidae > Sceloporus > Sceloporus undulatus. The sequence continues at coordinate 10,903,346 of NC_056525.1, read as the reverse complement.
TGAGACATCTCCAAGAATCCCTATCTTCCACTGCCTTTCCCAGATCCTGCAAGCCCTGCATGATAACACCCCTGATCGAGTCTATCCATCTAGGGTGATCATCATTTTCTTTGTTCTCTTTCTATATTATTCTACACAACTTCTTTTTAACTTAGTCTTATTAATTATTTTGATTGCCTCAAAAAATACAAAGCGTGAACTGAGTACAAATGCTAATGAAAATAACTCTGTTAGTACAAATGTCTCTTAGCCAGTCATTTTTAGTGATCCGTGCTTTATCATTATGTGGCCAAACTATGATAGTCTCAACTTGACCATCTTAGCTTCCAAGGAGAGCTCTGGTCTGATCTGTTCAAGAACCCATTTGTTTGTCTTCTTGGCTGTCCATCATATCCTAAGTACTCTTTTGTACTTAGTGGGTTGTGTAGACCCACTTAATCAGTGGGATTTACCTACATGTTGACTCACCATTCAGTAATTGGGGGCTAACTAAGAAGCTGGCAATGTGTCTAATACACACTTGCACATACAGGCGCACACATGTACACACACAAGATACTAACATTTTAATCCCCCCTAATTTAAATGCATATTCATAGAATCGTAGAGTTGGAAGAGACCACTAGGGCCATCCAGTCCAACCCCCTGCCATGCAGGAAATCCAAATCAAAGCATCCCTGACAGATGGCCATCCAGCCTCTGTTTAAAGACCTCCAAGGAAGGAGACTCTATCACCTTCCGAGGAAGTGCATTCCACTGTCGAACAGCCCTGACTGTCAGGAAGTTCCTCCTAATGTTCAAGTGGAATCTCTTTTCCTGTAGCTTGCATCCATTGTTCCGGGCCCTGTTTTCTGGAGCAGCAGAAAACAAGCTTGCTCCCTCTTCAACATGACATCCTTTCAAATATTTAAACAGGGCTATCATATCACCTCTTAACCTTCTTTTCTCCAGGCTAAACATCCCCAGCTCCCTAAGTCGTTCCTCATAGGGCATGGTTTCCAGACCCTTCACCATTTTTGTCGCCCTCCTTTGGACACGCTCCAGTTTCTCAATGTCCTTTCTGAATTGTGGTGCCCAGAACTGGACACAATATTCTAGGTGGGGCCTGACCAGAGCAGAATACAGTGGCACTATTACTTCTCTTGATCTAGACACTATACTTCTATTGACGCAGCCTAAAATAGCATTGGCCTTTTTAGCTGCCGCATCACACTGTTCACTCATGTTCAACTTGTGGTCTACTTGGACTCCTAGATCCCTTTCACACGTAGTTTCATTCAGCCAGGTGTCACCCATCCTATATCTGTGCATTTTATTTTTCCGCCCTAAGTGCAATACCTTACATTTCTCCGTGTTGAATTTCATTTTGTTAGCTTTGGCCCAGCTTTCTAGTCTATTCAGATCATTTTGAATCTTGATCCTGTCCTCTGGGGTATTAGCTATTCCCCCTAATTTGGTGTCATCTGCAAATTTGATAAGTATGCTCCCAATTCTGTCATCCAGGTCATTGATAAAGATGTTGAATAGCACTGGGCCCAGGACAGAGCCCTGTGGGACCCCACTGGTGACTTCTCTCCAGGATGAAAAGGAGCCATTGTTGAGCACCCTTTGGGTTCGGCCGGTCAACCAATTACAGATCCATGTAACAGTTCCTTTGTCTAGCCCACATTTTACAAGCTTGTTTGCAAGAATGTCAGGAGGAACCTTGTCAAAGGCCTTACTGAAATCAAGATATACTATATCCACAGCATTCCCTTCATCTACCAAGCTGGTAATTTTATCAAAGAAAGAGATTAGGTTTGTCTGGCATGACTTGTTTCTCTGAAACCCATGTTGACTTTTTGTGATTATGGCATTGCCTTCTAGATGTTCACAGACTCTCTGTTTAATGATCTGCTCCAGAATCTTTCCTGGTATTGATGTCAGACTAACTGGACGATAATTATTGGGATCCTCTTTTTTCCCCTTTTTGAAGATGGGGACAACGTTTGCCCTCCGCCAGTCTGCTGGGATCTCTCCTGTTTTCCAGGAGTTTTCAAAGATTATTGCCAATGGCTCCGATATTACATTTGCCAGTTCTTTTAATACCCTTGGATGGAGTTCATCTGGTCCCGGAGACTTAAATTCATTTAGATTAATAAGGTGTTCCTCTACTATCTCTTTACTTATTCTGTACTGAAATGCCCCTATTCTGTCCTCTGCTCCATTATCCTCAGGTTGAGCACCCTTTGCCTTTTCTGAGAAGACTGAGGCAAAGAAGGTGTTGAGTAATTCTGCCTTTTCTCTGTCTTCTGTTAGCATTTTGCCATCTTCTCCACGCAGTGGCCCTACCGTTTCCTTCTTCTTCTTTTTGCTGCGGACATATCCAAAAAAGCCCTTTTTATTGTTCTTAACCTCTCTAGCAAGCCTGAGTTCATTCTGCGCTTTAGCTTTTCTGACTTTACCCCTACAAATGCCTGCTATTTCTTCGAATTCCTTTTTTGTGATTTCCCCCTTTTTCCATTTCTTATACATGTTCCGTTTCAAACTTAGCTCAGTTGAAAGTTCCTTAGTCATCCATCCTGGTTTCTTGAGACACCTCCCGTTTTTCTTTCTCACTGGAACTGTTTGAAATTGTGCCTTCAGTATCTCTCTTTTGAGAAACTCCCATCCGTCCTGAACTCCTTTATCTTTTAGTATTTCTGACCATGGAATCGCCCTCAATACTTCTCTAAGTTTACTGAAATCCGCTCTCCTAAAGTCTAGGATGCGTGTCTGACTATGCCTGGCTTCTCCTTTCCACTGTATTACAAACTCCAGGAGAACATGGTCACTTCCACCTAATGATCCCACCACTTGCACCCCATTAACCAAGTCATCCTTGTTGGTTAGGATCAGATCTAAAATAGCTGACCCCCTTGTTGCTTCTTCCACCTTTTGGACCATGAAATTGTCTTCCAGGCAAGTGAGGAATTTGTTAGACCTTGAGGATTTTGCTGAGTTTGACTTCCAGCAAATATCAGGATAGTTGAAGTCGCCCATCACTACTACATCTCTCTTTTCTGACTGTGTGGTCATCTGTTCTAGAAAGATATCATCCAATTCCTCAGTCTGACTTGGGGGTCTGTAGTAGACTCTCACCGTAACATCCTTGTTGTTTCCCTCCCCTTTGATTCTTATCCAGATGCTCTCCACCTGGCTTCCATGATTGATGTCCAGGATCTCTTCACTGGTGTAAGTATCTCTGACATATAGTGCTATTCCTCCTCCTTTCCTTTTTGGCCCATTTCTCTTAATAAGGTTATACCCCTCTATTTCCACATTCCAATCATGAGACTCATCCCACCAGGTTTCAGTGATGCCTATTATATCATATTTGCTTTGTTGTAGTAGGAGTTCGAGTTCATCTTGCTTATTTCCCATGCTCTGTGCATTTGTGTAGAGACATCGCAGACCTTGGTTCCCTTTTACTTGCTGCCTGTGCAAGTTTTTTTGCCTCCCACTTTTGGGTCCTTGCACTGTTTGCCTTGTTTCCTCTATGTCAGTTTGACTATTTTCGCCATCCCTTTCGCCTTCCTTAATATTGTCTCCCTTCCCCTCGGAACTCAGTTTAAAGCCCTCCTGATCAAGTTCTTGAGACTGTTGGCAAAAACATTTCTTCCAACTGGCGTGAGATGCAACCCGTCTGTTGCAAGAAGTCCCTCCTCATGGAACCGCAGCCCATGATCGAAGAATCCAAATCCTTCTCGGCGGCACCATCTGCGAAGCCAGTTGTTCACATCCGCTATTTTCCTCTCCCTTCCTGGACCATGCCGTTCAACTGGCAGAAGAGACGAGATGACAACCTGTACATCCATTCCTTTCAGCTTCCTACCAAGCGCCTCGTAATCCCTTTTGATGTTCTGAAGGCTGTGTCTTGCAGTATCATTAGTTCCCATGTGGACCAAAAGGAAGGGGTATTTGTCAGTAGGCTTCACCAGTCTTGTCAGCCTCTCTGTCACATCCCGGATCTTTGCACCTGGAAGACAACACACCTCTCGAGACATCTTGTCAGGCCTACAAATCACTGCTTCTGTACCCCTGAGCAAGGAATATAATATTCATTGAGTTTGATTGTCCTATTTGCTATTATCTACCAGGACTCCCATAGCTAAAACTGCAAGTCCCTGGCTCTTGCTGGATGTGAAGAGATTTGTAGCCCATCTAAGAGATGTGAAAGCCCTGGGGTGGGGACAGGAAAAGTTGTAACAAAAACTTTTTTCTAAGTCTAGTTTCACCCCAGGTAAAAATTGGAAAAATGGATTATGGACTATTTTTTTTAGCATTGTGAACAAAATATATAAAACAAGAGGTTCATCTGTTTACTGTCCTGACATCATTTTTTAAAAAAATATGTAGTAGGTAGACTTACTACATAATTTTTAAAAAATTATATTGTAACATATATCATGCCGTATCACATATTATGCCATATCACATATCCTTGCAATTCTTTGTCTTGGGCTGCTGCCCCACTGCAGAATTAATGCAGTTTGACACTGCTTGAACTCTCATGGCAACTTCCTATGGATTTCTGGGATTTGTAATTTATTGTGCTACTGTCTGACAGAAAAGGCTAAATATCTCACAAAACTAAAAATCCCAGAATTCCATAGCACTGAGCCATGGCACCTCTTCTCATTTCTTTTTATAGGAATGAGTGCTTTACGTTGGCACTGTGGAGGATTAGGGGAGACAAAACAGTGTTCTTTGCTTAATTAATGTTGATGGTTTCTTCTGTTTTTATTGTTTGCATTTGCCAATTTATGAGTAGGAAGCAAGGGGGAGGGGAAGAAAACATGGAAAGAGGTTCATTATAATTCAGGTGTTCCTTACCATTCTGGACCATGTAGCTCCCTTAGTAACAAAACTAACGTTTAACTTTAATTTGTAATTATTTTCTCAACAAACTGTACTTTTAATGTATCAAACATTGTATTTTGTTGCCAAGCCAAGTTATACATCATGCATTTTATGTTCCCAAAGTAATAAAGTGGTGTTTAATCTGTAAAGCATGCTAATACTGAATTCCCTGCCCCTAATACCTCTGGCAGACCTTCAGTACTGCATTTACAGATTCATTACCTAGAATTATGGATCGATAACTGCTCTGTATTCATAAATGTTGTGGTGCAAGGAGGAGGATGTTTTGACTCTCCTCCCACTAGTAAGTGAGACTGTTACAATCAGAAGCAGGGCCCCTGTTGCAAGTCTTGCAACTCCTTACGATCGGGATAACATCCTCCTTGTGTCCCAGTCAGAAGCCGAATGGACTACAAACCAGAACAGATTGCAAATGAAATTATCGTTTTGCGTCATAGTGCTCCACAGCACCCCTTCGGACAGTGGAGGGAAGGAAGGACTGCAGGCAACCATCTCAGAGGAAATGAGGTGACCTGGAGAGCCCAACAAAATGCAAGGTATCATATAACTTGGAATTTGTTCGCACTTTCCAGTCGATTCTTAGTTTCTGTTTAGTTCAAGTGTAACAAATGTATTTGGTTGCAGAATGTCTTAGGGGAATATGGGTTTAACAGGTTCCTTAGACCAGGGTCCTTTTTCTCTCACTTAAAAACTCATTTAGAAACTAGCTCTGAATATGATGCATATTGATAACAGGACCTAATATACTGATACTCAATTACCTCTATTAATTTATTATTCATGAAGAAAAAAATTCTAATAAATGATGAAAAATTATTCTAATAACATTTCATTCTATTACACCATCTCTCTCTATATTTGCAATTAAATAGTTAAAGCCAGTTTTGAAAGATGTGTCCTTTTTTTTTTTTTAACAGCTCATCTGTTTCTAATGAAGTCCATTGAAATGGAAATATGCTCCTTTGGGTACCATGCTTACTAGAAACTGTAGGTCAGGCTTTGTGGTTGAAAGAAGGGAAAGAGATATGAGAGACCAAGGTTCAACAATTCTCAAGCAAAGGATGTGACTAGCAAGAACCCAGGGCTTCAACCAAAGCTACGTAGGTTGAGTCCGAATACTGGTTTGGTGAATTACCTGGGATGGTACTAAAATGGTATTAAAAGAACTGGCAAATGTAATCTCAGAGCCATTGACAATAGTCTTTGAGAACTACTGGAGAACAGGAGAAGTGCCAGCATACTGGAGGATGGCAAACATTATCCCCATTTTCAAAGAGGGGAAAAAAGATGATCCCAACAATTATCATCCAGTTAGTCTGACATCTATACCAGGAAAGATTCTAGATCAGATAATTCAACAGAGAGTCTGTGACAAAAAGTCCACATGGTTTTCTGAAAAACAGATTATGCCAGACTAATCTGATCTATTTTTTAAAAATAAAATTACCAGCTTGGTGAATGAAGGGAATGCTGTCGATATAATATATCTTGATTTCAGTAAGGCCTTTGACAAGATCCCCCATGATATTCTCATAAACAAACTAGTAAAATGTGGGCTAGAAAATGCAACTGTTAGGTGGATTTGTAATTGGTTGACTGGCCAAACCCAAAGGGTGCTCAACAATGGCTCTTTTTCATCTTGGAGAGAAGTGACCAGCGGGGTTCTGTCCTGGACCCAGTGCTATTCAGCATCTTTATCATTAAATTGGATGAAAGAATATAGGGCATCCCTATCAAATTTGCAGATACCAATTTAGCAGGAGTACCTAATACAGCAGAGGATAAAATCAAAATTCAAAATTCAAAATCATGCCCTATAAGGAGAGACTTAGATAGTCGGTATGTATAGCCTGGAGAAGACAAGGTTAAAATGTAAGATGTCAGCTATGTTTAATTGTTTGAAAACATGTCATACTGAGGATGAAGCAATTGCTGCTTCAGGGACTAGGACACAGAGTACATGCCTTGACATGGATGCAAAATACAGGGAAAGAGATTCCACTTCAACATTAGAAGTAAGGGCTGTTCGACAGTGGATCACACTCCCTCGGAGTGTAGTGGAGTCTCCTTCTTTGGTGATCTTTAAACAGAGGCTTGATGGCCATCTGTTGGGGATGCTTTGATTGTGTTTTCCTTCTTGACAGGAGGTTGGACTGGATGGCCTTTGAGGTCTCTTCCAACTCTATGAGTCTATGATTCTATGATTCTCGTTTCCTTTTTTCCCACCCCAAAGCAATTTTTCATTTCTATTGTATAGTATGTGAAGAGCTGGAAAAAATGCAGAATAATTTTTTATTAGAGCCTAGCTAGGGACTGAAACTGAGAAACACTCACTCAATCACTGAGTTATGCCTCTAGAATACACTGCCTCTTTACATCCATTCATTATTCATTCCCAAGAGCCAATGCAGTTGTTGTTGTTGTTTTAATCAGGCTTCTCGACCATGAAGTTCATGTGGTGATTTTATAACAATGACATTCCCTTCTTCTGACTTATCTTGAGAGTTATTGAGGATTGATTTGCATGGGGTAGCTCCTTGGGTGCTACCCTCTAGTTCTAGAAAGAAGAAAGAAAGAACGAAAGAGAGGCAGACAGACAGACCAATGTTACTATAATAATGGAAAAATAGGATCCAGATCCTGTCTGATCTTGGAAGCTAAGTAGAGTCAGCCCTGGTTAGTACTTTGATGAGAGATTGCCAATGTATGTCAGGTGCTGTAGGTATATTTCAGAGGAAGGAAGTGGCAAAACCACCTATGAAGATTCCTTGCCTAAGAAAACCCTATTAAATTCATGGCATTGTCATAAATTGTTAGGTGACTTGAAGGCACATAATCCTCCATACTAAAGGATCAGTACAGCTTGCTGGAGTGGAGAACACAGGATCAATGTAGCAGATTCAGTCTATAAGACTGATTTATTGATTATTCAGCTCAAGGTTTTTTTTATTTAAAAAATCACCATGAAAGTCACACTTGCATTTTTGCAGGTTTGAAAATTTTGCAAAATTTACCTTTACAGTTTTCCTGTTAGAATTTGTTTGCAGCATCCAGCACCAGCACTGAAAATGTCTGGAACGAAAATTTCCTATGATAAACCCAGTTTTGACTGCTTCACTTAAGATGAATACACACTTGATTAATTCTGTTGCAATGCAGATAGTCTGCCTCATGTTGACTGCTTCTACAAAATCTATGGGTGTCAGATGCTGATGCTGGCTATCAAAGAACTGTCAAATATTTTTTCTGCATGGACTGGCTGGAGAGTGTCAAAATGTCTGCTGAGGAGAATTTGTGAAAAGGTGCAAAAATTTGTCCAGTCACACTTCTGATGTCACTAGAGTGGAAGGAAAATATGATATGATGGCCTAAATCCTATTGTTAGTGAACTGGAATAAACCCTTTCAATCAATGGGATTTGCTTATGGGTTGACTTCACTATTCAAGTATTGATTCAGTCAGTTTCTTCTAGTTGAGAGTAAGCAACAGGGTTCAGTCTAATAGTTCAGTGTCTTTACATATAGATTAGTGGCCACAAAAAAGGGTGAATTGTTATTCCAGACATCCTCCAAGTACAAAGAAATTAACATTTCAATGAATCACAAGGCCTCCCTGTACTGTTTACATACTGTCCCGATTTGGCAGAAACAATCCCAATGAATCCTCTGCACCTCCACTTTTTCAGCTGCTTTTCAAATGTTTCAGTTTCTCTCTCCTCTGCCCAGTTTCCATATTAGTGTTCAGGTTACTTCACTTGCTGCCAAGTGAATTCAAAGTGCAAAAGTAGTTTGCACTCACTTAACTCAATAGAGGAAGGGAGAGGAGAGGGTAGGATCTTGCCCTTTCCAACAGAAAAGGCAAAAGGCAGACTGCTGCAGCCTCTCCTAGCTTCCATGCTCTTCCTCATCCTCTTGCCATCTTGACTAATACATAATAATAATAATAATAATAATAATAATAATAGTTTATTTTTATCCCGCTTTTCCAACTTTGATCAAAGCGGCATACAGAATTTAGATAAAAAATACACCAAGATCAAAACATTTAAAACAACATTTAAAAACAGTCACAATACAACACAGGGCCAGCTGAGTGGGGGAATCCATAAACGTTACAAGGTCGTCAACATAGGGGGTGAAACATAAAATGACATTTCATGGGGGGAAGGCTTTAGAGAAGAAGAAGGTCTTAAGGTTCTTCTTAAAAGTATCTAAAGATGTGGTGGAGTGGAGCTCGTCCGGGAGATTATTCCATATTCTTGGGGCCGAGATAGAGAAGGCCCATTGCGAGGTCCTCCAGCAGATTCTTCCCTGCCGACCTGAGTGTGCGGGGCGGATTATATGGGGAGAGGCGGTCCTTCAAGTACCCTGGGCCCAAGCCATTTAGGGCTTTATAGCCCTCTCCTCCCTTGTAAAAATCAGCCAGCCTGCCTCCTGAGAGGAACCTCTCCTGAACGCTGACCTTCCCTCCCCGCACTGTTCTGAGACTCCTTGGAAGTAGCAGCAGCACCTTCAACTCGGCAGAGAGAGGGGCGGGGCAGCATCCCCTCAGCCAACCCTCCCTCTACCATCCTTAGAACCTGGGACGTCCAGAGGCTCCCATAGCTACCCTTTCTTCTCTGTCAACTCCCTCATGTCTTGGGATCGTCAGCCCATCCTATCCAGCACTGTTGGACTATACCTTTATTTTTCTGCTTTTCTCTTTTCTACATTTTCTCCTACCATCTGTTTGTCACCCAAACTTCTCTTCCCCATGGCTCCTCACACCTCTCCTTCTCCTTATCTCATCCCTATCCGCCCCCTCCCTATTTCCCAACTCCCATTCTCTTGCGCTCTCTGGAACTACCCTCCACTGCCCTGAAAGCAACGGTGATCCATGATCTTTTTCTGTCACAATCATTCAATCTTCTTGCCCTCACTGAAACTTGGCTTCCGGCCCATGATACTGCTACCTCTGCTGCCCTTTCTCTTGGCGGTCTCTCCTTTATCCACACTGGCCGCCCTGAGGGTTGTGGAGGAGGGCTCGGCATCTTATTATGTAAGTCCTGCCAGTTTCAGGTTCTCTCTCCTCCCCCCAGCTATTCTTTCTCCTCATTTGAATTACACTCCATTAGGCTCTTTTCTCCTCGGCAACTTCGGGTTGCCATCATCTATTGTCCTCCTGATTCAGCATCTCAGTTTTTCACAGATTTTGAGTCTTGGTTGACATTTTTTCTTTCAGATACTGTCCCCTCCCTGATCTTAGGTGACTTTAACATCCACCTTGACGATCCCAAGAATTCCTCAACCTCTCACTTTAGCACTCTCTTAGCTTCCTTCGGTTTCCAACCACATTCCAACTCTCCAACCCATTCCCTTGGTCACTGTCTTGACTTAGTTCTCCCTGCCAAGTGTGTCGTGTCAGACTACTTGGCTTCTGATTTTCCACTATCTGACCATCACCTACTTTCTTTTACTCTTACCTACATCCCACCTCCCTGTCATACCGTCCTTCACCAGTTCAGCGATCTTCATTTTCTTAACCTTAACCATCTCACTCAGTCCTTGGACTCATCCTTCGCTTCTCCTAATTTTGGGGACTCTGCTGACTCAGCTATGTCTTTATTGAATTCTACTCTCTCCTCAACTCTTGACAGCTTTGCCCCAGTATCTATGCATGTGTCCTCCTCTTCCTCTATGACTAAGCCTCAGCCCTGGATCACTCCCATTGTTAGATTTCTCCGGTCCTGCTCCCGAGCAGCCGAACATCTCTGGAGAAAGTCCAGGGAATGGGCCAACTTTATCCACTATAAATTTATTCTTCTATCTTTTTCACATGCCCTGTCGATGGCAAAGCAAGACTACTTTAAATCATTGATCTGCGCCAACGAGAGGCGCCCACAGCATGTGTTCTCCTGTTTCAACACACTGTTAAAACCTTCTCCTCCCTCCGTCTCTCCATTATTTTCTCCCTCCGATTTTGCCAATTATTTCATTAGAAAGATCACTACCATTTGTTCTGAGTTAACTCTTCTTGATCTGGCTCCCACCATTAATCTCCTCGCCCCTCCTACTAATAAACTCTCTGTGTTCCCTCCTGTTTCTTTGGAAGAACTCTCTTCACTGCTGAACTCATCCAAACCTACCACCTGCTCTCTTGATCCAATTCCTTCTCTTCTTCTAATCTCTATAGCCCCCTCTTTGTTACCCTCCCTCCTCTATATCTTTAATCTCTCTTTCTCTTTGGGTTCCTTGCCCTCAGTCTTCAGACATGCCTTAGTTTCCCCTATTCTGAAAAAACCCCTCTCTTGACCCCTCTTCCTTGGCTAGCTATCGTCCAATTTCTCTTCTTCCTTTCCAAATTGTCTGTTCACGCTGTCTTGAGTTTCTTGAAACCAACTCCATTCTGGATCCCTTCCAGTCTGGTTTTCGCGCACGGCACTCCACAGAGACGGCCCTCACTAAGATCTCGAATGATCTTTTGTGGCCTTTACTCTATCCTCATCCTTCTCGATCTGTCTGCGGCCTACGATACCGTGGACCACTGTCTCCTAATAGACGTACTTTCTGACCTTGGTTTCTCGGGCCTTGTTCTCAATTGGTTCACATCTTACTTGTCAGATAGATCTTTTTCAGTGGTCTTGGGTGGTCAGACCTCGTCTTCTGTCCCCTTATCTGTTGGAGTTCCTCAGGGCTCTGTTTTGGGTCCCCTCTTGTTCTCTTTATACACACTCTCCCTTGGCAAACTTATCAGTTCTTTTGGTTTCTCCTACCATCTGTATGCCGATGATACCCAGCTGTACCTTTCCACCCCTAATCTTTCACCAGAGCTAGAACAGCAAGTGTCATCCTGTTTAACAGCTGTCTCCCATTGGATGCACCATCGGCGTCTGAGGCTCACTATATCCAAGACTGAACTTCTTGTTTTCCCTCCTAAGCGGCTTCACTATTCCTTTTCTATTTCCATCAATAACATCTCTATCCAGCCGGTCCAGGAAGCCCGTAGTCTTGGTTTCATCTTTGACTCCTCTTTGTCATTTATCCCCCAGATCCAGACTACAGCCAAAATCTGTAGATTTTTTCTCTATAATATCACCAAAATCCGTCCATATCTCTCAGCTTCTACCACAAAAACACTGGTCCATGCCCTAGTGGTCTCACGACTAGACTACTGTAACCTCCTCCTTGCAGGGCTTCCTCTCTCTCACCTCCACCCATTAATTTCTGTTCAGCATTCAGCTGCACACATTATTTCACTCACTCGCCGTTATGATCATGTCTCCCCTCTGTTGTCCTCCCTTCACTGGCTCCCTTTTCCTTTCCGCATCAGGTACAAACTTTTGCTACTCACCTTTAAAGCCCTGCATGGGCTGGCCCCTCTTTATTTAACCGGTCTTCTCTCTCCCTACATCCCTACTCACACTCTCCGCTCTGGTAGCCAAAGTCTCCTCTTTCAACCCAGGATCTTCTCTGCCCCATCCCGGATCCGTCCCTTCTCTCTTGCTGCCCCTCATTCCTGGAACCTTCTTCCTCTGCATGCATGGCTCATCACCAGCTTTAAGGCTGAGCTGAAAACCATATTGTTTAGGGAAGCGTTCTCAGGGAATTTGTGATTGTCATCTGGCTGTCTGATAATGTTTGATGTGATGTGATCTGCTTTTATATTGGATGTTTTTAATTTGTCTTTTCTCTTCTACATGGTAATTTTATCTATTCCTCTATTTAATTGTTATTATCTTAGAGTGTACGCCTTGGGCAGGCTTTTATATACTCCTTAATTTTACCGACTTTGTACAGCGCTGTGTATAATTACAGCGCTCTAGAAATAAAGTTTAATAATAATAATAATAATAATAATAATAACCAACACCTTGTATTGAGCCCGGAAGCAAATAGGCAGCCAATGAAGATCTTTCAAAATAGGTGTAAACTCTGATGTTTTTTGACTGTGCTTGTCCTGATTTTTACCTGTGAAAGGTTGGAGAGCATGCATTTAACATAGAAAAGTATTCATTTTTTGAGTACCAGAAGTGGACTTCAAGTCATTTGGGCTGGTTTATTTGCTTTATTTTTCAATAGTCTGTGCAGTCCTTGGAGGTTCCTGGGACATAAAAATGACCCGTAGATCTGCTGCAATTGCCCTACCCTTGATGTAGATAGCCTCAGGTTCATTCATGGGCATCACCAGTAGGCAGTGGTAAATATGAAAGGCCTCTACATGAATTGTTGCAGATGTGGTGGCAGCAAGAAATAATACTGTACTAGAAAGACAAAAAACATCATGGGGTGTACAGCTTTCTATTTTCCTTATAATAACCGACACCTCTATTTTGGTGCAGCATTCAAAACAAAAGGAGAAGGCAAGGCGGTAGATGTGGCTGTTTTCTGAAAAGCTGACACAAGCTCCAGTTGCAATGAATGCTGTGTGCAGCCTCTCCAGTCATTTCCTCCCCAGTTATCTGTACGGCTGGCAGCACAGACATGCCAGGCCTTGTGCCAGAAACATTTTTTTCCAATCTGTTCCAGCTTCCAACTCCTGCTTTGGTTTTTCTTTTCTTGCTTGCCAGCTGGCTCATAGATACCCTAGCAGCTTTCAGCAGCTGGGAAGGAGGTTTCATCGGTATGTGGAGGTCAGGGAGGCTTTTTGGCAGGTGGCGTAGCATCTGGATTGGGTTCTGGGCTCTTGATTTGACAGAGATGCCCACTGAAGGTGAGACCTGGCTCCTTTTGTCTACATACCATCAGTTCAGCCTGGGATCATTCTAGGCTTCACAGTGGTCTGCTTTCAAGGTGGGATTGGTCTTGCCAGGCATCCCATGGCCACTACATTCCAACTGTAAATTGACTGTGGAGTTTAAGGAAAAGTTACTTTTATATAAAGTATACCGTTTTACTACATCATTGTATATAATAGGTCTTAAGCATCCACAGATTTTGATATCCATGGGGGGCCCTGGAGCCAAAACCCAGTGGATACCAAGGGCCCACTGTACTTAGCTACATAAGAAATTTTGTTAATGACTTGCAAAGATGCATAACAGGACACCAGCATGCCAGAGTGCCTGATGCACATTCATGTCTGATGCACATTTGGAGAGATACAGTATACATTGTGACTGATGTAAAGTGCACTGGGAATGCACATCCCATTATGCATCAATCCTGTTGTACATCATTTATATTGTACAATGGTCACTTTGCTGGCTCTGTTATGTAGTAATGTAACTGTAGCCCTCTACTGACTACAGATGTTGCAAAACCACCCAGTTCTAATTTCCACAGACATAAGTCCCTTTATGAAGACGTAACTCACTGACATGATTCCAGACAAGAAGTTCTTAATATTTAGGTAGAATCTCCTTTCTTGTAATTTTAAGCCACTGGTTCTCTTTTTAGTCTTTGGAGCAGTGGAAAATAAGGTCACTCCATCTTCTACATGACACCCCCATCTGATATTTAAAGATGGCTATAATGTAACCTCTTAGTCTTCTCTTCTCAAAGCTAAACGTAACCAGCTCCCTAAGTCTTTCCTCAAAAGGTCTGGCTCCCAAATTTTGAATCATCTTCATCTCCATTCTCTGGTCTCACTTCCAGCTTTTCAATAACCTTCTTGAACTGTGGTACCCAGAACTGGAGATGGAGCTGCAGCTAGATAGAATTGCTGCCCCATCCTCTTGTTCTTCCTTCTGTATCCCCTTTGGGGTCCTTTCAGCAAGACTTCAGAAAACACGGAAGAATGCTTAACACTTCTTAATTTCCTGGATTCTTCCCCCAGTTGTGTCCCCCCCTCTTTTTTGCCAGTATAGAGCCAAAGTGTGAAATAGCACTTTCAATGTTTATCCAAGTTTCATTTGGAGATTTTGCTTTGGAGGGAGGGGGAGAGAGGGAGAAAGAAAGACAGAGAGGAAAGGAGTGCAATACACAACACCGAGGTGTTAACTTTGCAAAGTGAAAATAAAATGACCTTTAGCATAGAAAGTGTTACTTTCTCCTACATTGCACATGAAGTTTGAAACTCTTCCCGCCTAGATTTAATGTACATAGGGAATCTTTTGGAGTGTGAGACATAAATATGGCATTTCTGACTACTTTTTTTTAAAAAAGGAGAATGTACAAAGGATGTACATTCTTGCAAAATGGCAGGCTGATCCATACAATTGACCCAACATGTCAACCAAAAGCAGACCTCTGAGGGCACAGAGATACAGACATTTGGTTGAAGGCCTGGTTAGGAATCTATTTGAGAACCCCATGAATGTTACTGAGAGTTCATGCTGGAAGAAAGGTGTGAGATATATAAACAAATCATACAGTTGGAAGAGACTGCAAAGGCTATTTCGTCCACCCCACTGCCATGGAGGTATAGACAGCTAAAGCACTCCTGAGAAATGGTCATTCAACCTCTGTTTAAAGACCTCCATAGAAGGTGAGTCCACCACTCTCTTAAGCAGCCTATTCCACTCTTAAACAGCTGTTATCATCAGAAAGTTCTTCTTAATGTTTATAGAACCACCGATTCATATAGTCAGAAGAGATCAAAAGGGCCATCCAGTGCAACCCTCTGCCATGCAGGAACACATGATCAAAGCACTCCAATCAGATATCCATCCAGCTTTTGTTTAAAAATCTCCAAAGAAGGAGATACACACCAAGGTAGTGTAGTCCACTGCTGAACAGCTCTCACCATCAGGATGTCCTTCCTAAAGTTTAGGTTGAATCTCTTTTCCTGTAGTTTGAATCAATTGCTCTGAGTCTTAGACCCTGAAGGAGCAAATACAATCTTGCACCATCTTCAATGTGACATTTTTTCAAATATTTAAACATGGTTACCATGTCACCTCTTAACCTTCTCTTTCCCAAATACACATACCCAGCTCCCTAAGCCGCTTCTCATAGGACATGATTTCCAGACCTTTCACCATTTTGGTTGCCCTACTGTGGGCATGCTCTAGCTTGTCTGCATCCATTTTAATCGTGGTGCCTAGAACTGGGCACAGTATTCAAGGTAAGGTGAGGTTTAAGTGGGATCTCTTCTTATTATATGGACCTTTTGCTTTGTCCTTGTCTCTGGAGCAGTAGAATGAAATCTTGTTATAATATTAAATAGGACTGTTATATCACTTCTCAATCTTCCCTTCTCCAAGCTAAATGTATCCAGATCCCTAAACTGTTCCACAGCATTGGCCATCCAACCTCTGTTTAAAGACCTCCAATTGTGAGTCAATCATCCTCTGAGGCATTGCATCCCACTGTCAAACAGCTCTTACCATCAGGAAGTTATTCCAGCATCAAGAAAACAGCATATCAGCATTCATGGAGTTAGATGATGATCATGTTAAATCATCTTAGTAACTTGCAACATTACTTAACCAAATGAATGAAATCTACATGAACATCTGTCTGCATCCATAATGTTAAAGCAAATATGACCATTCTTCATTGGACAAAAATGTCTGATTGCTTCCAGAGGGGGAATGTACTGAGTAAGAACAGAGTAAGACAATAAGATCCCGACCATCAACTATAACATGCGAGCCTTGTGTATATTGACTTGCTGAAGGAGGTTTTGTGTAGGGATGGTTGACTCTTTTCTATTTTGGTATCTACAGCTAGCAGACTTTTTGCAGCCCTAGTTTGTGGCATCTGGTTTCCACAACAATTTCCACATTTTTGATCACATCTGTCAGAGGTACAAATGACAAGACACAATTCAGCTTTAACTGAAGATCAATGCAGGGGAGTGGAGAAGGAAACAAATAGAGACACATCCTCAGGTTTCCTAGATGAGTGAGTGAGAGAGAGACCTCCAAAGGAGAGTCCATCACCCTCCAAGTCAGTCCATTCTACTGTCAAAAGGTTCTTAGAGTAAAGAAACTCTTCTTTAAATTTAGGTGGACTATCTTTTTATTATTATTTGAATCCATGGACTTGTGTCCTAGTTTCCTAAGCAGCAGGAAAACAGCTTGCTTTATTACTTCACACATTTGTATCACCTTTCAGTCTCCAAGCTAAATCTACCCAGTTCCCTAAGCCATTCCTCATAGGTCTTGGTTTCCAGAACTTGGTCACTTTTTCTGGATACACATCCCACTTTGTCAATGTTCTTCTTGATCTGTTACTCATATTCTTTGTGTGTACAATATTATGTATGCTTGGCATGCATAAATGATCTGTCTGGGCCTCTTTTGTGACATATTGCAAGACCAAGATCCCAGGGATGTTCAGAGAAATTTAACAATTCTTTTCAAAACTCTTTTGGTTTTCCTTAAAAATCCCACAGATACTTGACCTAAAAACCTCTCCTTTCCCTGACATGAAGAAACTTACTAGTTTTCACAATGCCCATATTTGCTTCAGATCTATTGCAACTTTGCTTTGCTATTCCATAAAACTACATGAAGATATTTTTGGGTTACATTTTTTTTGTGTTGCACTAATTCTGACTCACCAATTTCTTCTCTAGGCAAGCCTATTTATTGGCCTCCTTCAGGCTGAAGTTCTCCTGTTGGGTTAGCTTACAGATTCCATCATCCCCACACATCTGCTAGGACATAA
>NC_056525.1:10853586-10885901 GCF_019175285.1 Sceloporus undulatus | reverse complement strand
TAATAATAATAATAATAATAATAATAATAATAATAATAATAATAATAATATTTATTTGTATACCGCCCTCTGGCAAACCAATCCGGGCGGTTAACAACAGTAAAATATAAAATATGACAATTAAAAACACTTTATCCCTCCCCCCCTTAAGACAGTATTAAATAGTATAATATATTAAAAATACAATATCAAGGATAAAAACAGCAATTAAAACTAAAAACCCTGATATCCCTCTGTTGATCCTCAACCATCTCTAAGATGGGGCCACGGGAGGAATGAGGGAATCAGGGAACCTGGGAACCTGGGCCGGGATGGTTAATCTGGAAAGGCCTGCCGGAAGAGATCCGTCTTGACCGCTTTTTTAAAGCTGTCTAATGATGTTATCTGACGGATCTCATCCGGCAGGTCGTTCCAGAGTTTGGGGGCGACAGCAGAGAATGCCCTCTGGGAGGTTGCCGCAAGCCTAGATTTTAGAGGCTGCAGTAAGTTCCTCCCAGAGGACCGGAGAGCGCGGGGAGGATTGTATGGGAGGAGGCGGTCTCTAAGATAGTTTGGACCCAAGCCATTTAGGGCTTTAAAGGTGATAACCAACACCTTGTACTGGGCCCGGAAGCTGATAGGCAGCCAGTGGAGGGACCTCAAAACCGGAGTAATGTGGTCCCTCCTAGATGTACCTGACACAAGCCTGGCTGCCATGTTTTGAACCATGGACTTTTGAAACAGTTGGAGGCAGATCAAAGTATGAAAACATGAAATAAAGCCCCTGAGCTACAGGAACCATTATGCTGTCTCTCTCACTAACATGCCAAAAGTAGCCAAACTTCAAGAAAAGCCATCTTGGCATCTGTGTGTTCTTCTGTCCCAACATAAGTAATTAAAGGACCAATCACAGCTCTAAGGGCCTATTTATTTTGTGGTCCACAACATCTTTCACTCTTGCTATTTCATTTCCCAATGATGGCATATTAGATCAAGCCATTAAGCAACTTCCAAAGGTTCTCCTGAGACCATCCATCAATAATAATGAATGCCTATTTCCTACAAGATCCTTAGTCAAGACTATCAGTGCAGTGCTCTCTCTCTCTCTCTCTCTCTCTCTGTGTGTGTGTGTCCCAGTGAAGCAAGCCTGTTGCCTTTTCAGTATTTGACAGTCAAATGCCTTTAGAGATGGCCTCATTCTATCTCTCCTATCTATGTCAATCCAATTTTTGTCCTGCATTTAACATGGGCAATACACAGAGAAATGAAATCATTTGCTCTCATTTCATGAGCACTTGAGGGAAAGAGGCACCACGTTTAGAGGTTATTTTGCTAGCTTGTACAAATACTGTGCACATGAACATAACAGTAAGGTGGCCACCCCGGCAGCAGATGCTGACAGGTGGCAACGAGGTGTCAGAAAAGGGAGTGTCAAAGAACCCACTCGTGTCAAGCATGAGAAAACTGTAAGTATTTTTTCCATCCCTACACCCGTACAAGAAGGACCCGTGAACCTGCCAGTGGGCCTACTAGTACCTTCCTGTAGCACCCAGACAAGGGGAGTTTGGGCAACAAGAAACAGTAACAGCATCAGCCATGCTGGCTGAGGATGTTGGAATTGCATTTCAACACACCTGGAGGGCTTCTGTTTAGGGGAGGGTCTTTTGGGCTAACACAGTCATCCTGATTTGATAATGACAGTCCAGATTAATCCACTGTCATCCTACTTTTTCAGAGGTGAGGAAGTGGTGTAATTTTGTCCTTCCCTGTAAACTCAGGTAAAAGCAAAGTGCTGCAGCCTTTCCTACTTTGTGTGTCCTTCCTCATCAGTGGTGTCATTACAGTTGGTGTCACCTGGTGCAGTAACTCATCATGTCACCTCACACACACACACACACACACACACACACCCGTGCCCCACTATACAAGAATCCTCAGTAATGCTTCTGGACAATTGTTACTCATAAATCCCAATTCCCATATAGCACTGAATGTAATGGCAATTGTTATGACATAAACAACGATCAAAATTAAAACTATACCTTTATATTACAATATCATAGGCAAAGCCTAAATGTATAAATGTGTAAATCTACAGTGCTATATAAATAAAGCATAATAATAATAATAATAATAATAATAATAATAATACATGTACATTGATTCATGTAGCTAAAGTGAAAATAAGGTAAAATGTGATGTTTTAAACAAAGATTTTGCAGAATAATTTAAAAATTTTAAAATTTCTCCTCTCTGAGCCTTGCTCCACTCATGCCCTCTCTTCAGCTATTCTGATCAGTGTTTGATCCTGGATACAGGAGCTTTATATGTGATAAGATTTGTGGATCAAAGGCAAAGTAGTGTTCCAGAGCCATGGCAGAGTTTGTACAGGCTTATTGGCAATGAATTTAATTCACCATGGCCCAGAAAAATGTGTCTAGGAAGCTACACATTGAGTGATGATATTCTTCTTCTTTGTTCCTCCTGTAGTTTGAATGAGTAGGGGTGCTTGAGGGATCTTATCTTTGCAAATTCTGATGCAAAACAAGCTGTTCCACATGTTGAAAACTGCTGAAAGAATAAGAATGGAGGTATCACCTCTATCTTTATCTTTATTTACTTTGGTATATTCTATTTTTAAAATGAGGGCTGCATCTCTGTGGCTGAGCATCTGTATTATATGTAAAACATCTCAGATTCAATACTTGGTACCTCCAAGTGAGGCTAAAGAAAGATCAACCGACCTGAAAACCTGCACTGTTGCTGCACAGTGATAAAATGGACTAATGGTTTGCCTTGGAACAAGACAGCTTTCCCCATTCTTATATGCTTTTTAAAAAGAAAATAAAAATCTAGTTTCCAGGACATTATTCTGTAAGATGATTATCAGAGGCAGTGGAGCTCAGATCATCTCCTGGGGCCTGCCGTGTCCTCTGGTATCCAGAAGCCTCCTTTGTGCTCTGTTGCTTTAATTCTCCATGCTATCTCTTGATGAGTGTTTGGTTATCTGTCTGGACTCTCTCTTTCACTGGAATGCCCCTCCGTGTTAAAGTGCTTTTATGCAGCTTCTGAAGGCACTGCAGTAGTGTCATTGTTAACATGATAAACTGAACAAGAAGGTGTGTGTGTGTATATATATATTCACACCCAATTCATCCTTCCAGAAATATCATACTTGGAGCTGTGAAAAGCCAAATCCACCAATCTAAACTCAAAGGAGCAATATTGTCAAAGATACACACACACACACACACACAAACAGCATGTCAGATACTACACTGATGCCCTTGCAAATGGACATAATAAAGAGAAAGGGAGGAGGAATTAAAGGGGAGAAATAGAGCCAACTCCTAAACCTGGAATCAAAGGGAGGGTTTTTAATTTTCTTTAAAAAAACATCAGCAAAGATAGGAATTCTCAAGAGATTTCAAAGTCTTGACGTTTCAAAAGAACAGCAGCTAATATGTTACGTGAAGCCCACAATGCAGAGTTCACACACAAACCCTGTGGGCTTTGAACACTATTGAACAAAATGACTGGGCTTTCAGATATGAAGAGCGGTAAGATATAATGGACTGGGAGATGAGAGAGAGAGAGAGAGAGAGAGAGAGAGAGAGACTTGTAGACAAGACATGACGTGTGTTGCAAAATCTCTTTCTCTTTTTGTCTTATTCTCTATCTCTCTCCATCTCTCTCTATTACTCTCTCTTTTTCTCTGCTTACATGTCTGTCTGCTTCACCAAAGTCAGAACCACTCATACCATAGTATTTGCAATTTCTATGTACGGTTGTAACAGCTGTACAGGGAAGAAAGCAGATAGGAAGAAAATAATCTCCTTTGAAATGTGGTGCTGAAGGAGAGTTCTTCAGATACTGTGGACAGCCAAAAAGGCAAATAAGTGGGTCCTAGAGGAAATTAAACTTGAACTTACTCTAGGAACCAAAATGACAAAACTGAGGTTATTGTACTTTGGAGACATCATGAGGCTACATGACCCATTGGAATCTGTCTCAAATATGCTAGGTTGCACAGCATCACACAAGGAAGAGAAGCGCAGGTGAACTGTGTCTTGGTGCTACATACCACAACAAAGCATATGAGGGAAGAGTCAGAGGATGTATATGAAATTATTATTATTATTAGTAGTAGTAGTATCCTGCCCTTTTCACAAAGCTGAGACGAAGAACTATTTACAATATTGAAAAACAGTACAGTTAAAAACATGCCAAAGTGATACATTAAAATAGAATTGAATTATTTACAATATTAAAACAGCTTGCATTAAATCACTTTAAAACAATACAACACCCCAGTCCATTCTTTTAAAAACTTGATGCTTTAAATGCCTGTCTGAACAGGAAGGTCTTAGCCTGCCAGCAGAAGGACTGCAAAGAGGGGGCCACTCTGGTCTCCCTGGGAAGGGAGCTCCACAGTTTAGGGGCAGCCACTGAAAACGTCATCTCTCATTTCCCCACAAACTCTGCTTTTGGGCATGGGTGGGTTCTGGTCATGGCAGGGTTTAATAGGCATTTTTCATTCTCCTAGTCCAGGAGTGGGGGTCTTTTGGAACACTACCAGGAAGGTGCTGCAGCTCCATCAGTGGGTTCATGGATGAAATGGGTGATGGGACACCGCTCCCGACCAGTCATCCTGATTAGAGTGCGTTGGCTGATTTTAGTCCTGAATTGGGTGAGTGGGCCCACCTTGTGTTCTTGGCATTTGGTTGGTGCAATGGCCTTGTCTAGCATGCTTTGAGCCTTTACCAACTCCATAGCCTTTCACCAAGGAAGGCCTCCTTGCAATGCTACATAGCCATTAGGCAGTGATAGGTCTAGAGGCCTCAGGTCAGCTTGTAGACCTCATCCCTCCCCTTTCCCTTTATTCCCGCACATGCAGTAGACCCTTGGTGTCCATTGGAGTTTGATTCCAGGACCTCCCATGAATACCAAAATCCAGGGCTACTCAAGACCCTTTAAATACAGTGGCACAGTGAAATGGTGTACCTGATATAAAATGGCAAAAACAAGGTTTGCTTTTGGAATTTATATTATTTTTTAAATGCTTTCAAGCTGAGGACTGGATAAGACCACATGTCCCAACTGCTCCCACACTAGCTTGCTCCCCACCCTTCTTGCAGCTTTCATGGGTTAAATGATAAACAGATTTAAGATTAAAGAAAGTGGCCTATTTTCCAACCAGTCTCTGAGTCTTGTCTCTTTTCCGCCCCTGGTTGGTCAGTAAAAGATGATAATGCTTGGCAAAATGGAAGACAGAGGGAGAAGAGACAAACAAACAGCTTCATTTATATACCGCTCCATACTGAACTAACAGTGTCTAAGTGGTTTACAACTGTAAGCTAATTGTCCCCAACAATCTGGGTACTCATTTTAGCAACCTCAGAAGGATGCAAGCCTGAGTTGAGCTTGAGCCCTTTTGCTGGTATTGAACTCGCAACCTTATGGTTTTGAGTGAGTGGCTGCAGTACAGGAATTTAATCACTGCACCACCAGGACTCCTCGAGAAAGACCTCAATACAGGTGGATTGATTCAATCAATCCAAGTAGGGCTCTTAATAACCAAGGCTCTTGAGGTCATAGGGTCACCAGAAGTCAAAGTCAGCTTTATGGCAGTATGGTAATTACAATCTAGAAGTTACTTACCAAGCTTTCTTCAACACAGGAACAAGGGACCATATAGCTCTGATCCCCTATTCTTCATGTGGAAAATGGAATGCCTGAAGAATAGAAAGTCCTTAACCATGGAGAATCAGTGCTCTTGCTTATGAGGAATGCCTCTACATAAATGGAAATTTATCTTCTTCAGATGTTTCACTTTTCATATGAGGAAAGTGATGATGAAAAGGGGCCAAAACAGGTGCTCTCTTGGTTGAATAGGGCTTCTGTAGTCTGTCTGCTTCTCTGTTGATCACCTTGTGATCTCACCCATCATGTAAATTCAGATATAAAACTTTCCTCTTCACAAGATGGGTAAAAATTATTTATGTACTATTTAGATTTCTGTCCCACATCTCCACTATAAATAGTGCTCAAGGCAGCCAACAGCAATAAAATACAAGATGAAACACAAGATCACAATTAGAATATGAAAGCAGATGAAACAAAATCACAGAAATAAAATGAAGCAATACGCAGCATACACCAATTAAAACCTTCAGAGAGGAATGTAACTCAGTAGTACACCTTCAGAAGGTCCCAGGTGGAAATCCTAATATTTCCAGGTATGGATGGAGGACAGGGAAGGAAGTAGGATTGTAATGGTGCTTCTTCACTTTCTATATTTTGTAGTTCAAAGCGCTACAACAGATATAAGAGACTGGCCTGTTGCCATGGTCTTCTTTTGACACCCTCCATGCATTCTGTATGCCCAGCTGGTCACATAAATATTACTAAGGTCAGTATTGCATCCTAGCCTCTGTCCATTCTAGGGTTCAGCACCATAGAAGTTTGGAGTGAACTCACTGCCTCATTGACATCCGAACCACTTGGAGTTTCATGTTTACTTGGAAGATATGTGGATATGTGGTTTACCATCCCAGAAACTAAGATGGAGTGTTTGGATAGGCAGTTGAATGCACTCTAGCATTTGATCAGGGGACCTTTGATATCCCAGACAAGATTATCAGACTATTTTCCATTTTTCACTGGAGGAAATCCCTTCGCTTTGTCAAGGCTGACAACTTCTATTCTCAGGTTTTGAAAATGAGATTATTCAAATGTGCACAGATGTGTGTATCCCCCCCCCCCCCCCGCCCAGTGTGGTTTAGCAGTGCAGTACCTCCGTGTGGCAATTCAAGCACGTAGAAGGCCTGGATTATTATCTAATCTGATGAGATAGGAACAGCACAAAGCCAGGGATGATGAAGCAATCGGAGATTGTTGACTCATGGGGGCTTTACTAAATCCAGCATCCTTTCATACTTAATTATCTTGTCAAGTTCCTGGAATTTGAGCTGCTGGTGATACTGACAGCATTGGGTGAATGAGAATCTCTTCAGAATAATTTCAGCACTGAAAATCTTTGTTCACATCTTTGGGGGCTTGTCTGGACTCAAATTCCTTGAACTGATTCAGCCACATAAGTTTTGTACAGTGTTCCTGAGAAATTAGCCTGTGCCCCACCCTGATCCTTCTTTCCTTACTCTGGCAGGCAGTAGCAAAATGAATTTTGTGTGTGTGTCCATCCGTCCGTTCGTCTGTCTGTGGAAGGAGGGGGAGAAACAGAGAGAGAAAGAGAGGGAGAGGGATCTATTATAGCATTTTCTTTTTTCCAGATATTTTAATTGAAGTTTTACATAAAAGTATTATAAATTAGGCATATTGAACAATACAGACACATGCTGAAACAGCATCACAGCACAATAAGAAAATTAAGAAAAATGAACACACACACAGTTACACTTACATTTTTATTTACAGATTTCCTCCCCACTGGCATTTCCCAAATATTAAAATTTATCTTCTACTTAAGAACATACAGAAATACAGCAAAACGATATAATATAATAAAAATATTTTGAATTGTTTTTAATTGATTTTGCCATAACAATCCAAACAACACAAAATTAAAAATAAATAAATTAACAGGCACTGAGTTACTTTCTTTGAAAAGATGCATTTTCAAAGCAGTATGTTTCTGTTTTCTTTCATAACGTGATTGCCATGAGATACAAAGCTAGTGTCCTTAATTTTGTACTTTGTAAACCATATGTGTTTTTGTTGCATTTTCTGCCTTTTTGTAAGCTGCTTTGAATCCCAGTGTGGGAGAGGGGTGGAATGTAAATAATAAAGGGAATGGATTGATATCTCATAGGTATACCACAAATATCCACTTAAGCACATCTCCACACGCACATCACTTCCACTCCACTTGAACAGAATGCAGCCATTTCACATCAGAAAAAAGTGTCCAGCCACTTCTGTAGGGTGGATGTACCCAAGCACCCATCCTATTCAGCTTTGGTCAGGTCTCACCTGCAATGCTGTATCCAGGTCTGGGCACAACAATTCCAAAAGGACACTGAAAAGCTGGAGAGTATCCAGAGTAGTGCGACCGAAGTGGTAAAAGTTCTGGAAACCAAGCCCTATGAGGAGTGACTTAGGGAGCTAGATATGTTTAGACTGAAGAAGAGAAAGGTAAGGGATTATATGATAGCCCTGTTTAAGTATTTAAAATGATGTCATATTGAGAATGGAGCAAGCTTGATTTCTGCAGCTCCAGACAATGGGACATGGAGCAATAGATTCAACCTACAGGAGAAGAGATTTCACCTCAACATTAAGAAGAACCTCCTGATAGTAAGGGCTGTTTGACAGTGGACCACACACCCTTGGAGTGTGGTGGAGTCTCTGTTCTTGGAGATTATTAAACAGAAGCTGGATGGTCATCCAGTGCTTTGATGATGTCTTCCTGCATGGCAGGGGTTTGGACTGGATGGCTTTTGAGGTCTCTTCCAACTTTATGATTCTATGTGTCCATTTCCAACAACCATGCTTTTCTATATACTAAAGATACATAAAACAGAGATGAAAGTATTCACTCATATTCATATTTGCTGTTGCTGAAAATCAAAATGTCGGCAGTTCTAGAAACTGGGCAAAGATGGGGACATGAATCACACTTCCTAATCAATTTGTGTTGCCTCAAATGACTATATGTTTCCCCCCCCCTTCACACTGTGGGCTAGAAACCCCTGAACATGGTGAGACTGTTGGAAAACCTGACCCCCCCTTCTTCACTGATGTTAAGTCTGTCTTCCCCTTGATCTTCTTTCAATAGTTTGAAGGGAGAGGTGAGGGTAGGATAGACTGATGTGGCCCTCCTTTGTAGAAGAGGGGTGTAGACTTGATTAAGGAAACCTTTGATTTTCTGCTCATCTGCAACTATTGATTTTGGAAACTTCAAAGATGGGACATTCAGGATCCTCTTTTAAGTGAAGCACATCTTCTGGGAAGAGGAAGCATCCCTTGAAATCTTGCAGGCCCCATTATCTGTTTCTTATCACATCTGTTGGAGGCACACCTACAAGACAAGATGACCGCCATTCTTTCTTCCACCTGAGTGGGCTGATGAGATTGAGAATGCCTTAAAACAGGTTAATTTGATGCCAAGTGACAGGAATAAATTGCTGCCACTTTAGCGTTCAAAGTGTAACCTCCCCCCTTCCTTTCCCCACCCCAGCAGTGAAATTGTCAATCATCTGGAAATGTGCTGCCGTTGATCTGTTACATAAAGGAAACTGTTGGTTTCATTTAAAACAATATTGACCTTCCCCTCCAGTTCTTCCTATTTGGACTAAATTACAGGACAAGGTTTTGAGAGAAAAGGAATTGCCTCTCCCCTCCTCCCCAGAATGCCATGGAGTGACCCCGCTTTCTTGTTTAGCCACCTTCTTTTCTGTCTGAAATGGTAGCCATTTGGGATTAATCATTACAATTCTGAGAATCCATAGATTAAAAGGAACAGTGTCTTATTTTACCAGTTGTCAGAGATTTCCCAGCAGCTTTCTTTGCCTGGGTGTGAAAGAAATGCACAGTGTAGCATTTTGTGGCCATTAAACTGCATGGAAACAAACTTGATTTCTGATTAAGTTCCTTAAACAGTTTTTATGGGCTAGTAATCGGTATCAGCTAAAGGCAAACCCCCCTCTGAACAATTCCTGCCAAGAAACCTTAGGGTCTCCATAAATTGGAAGGCCCAGAACAACAACATTGTGTATCAGCTACTTAATTAAGTAGTTTCTCCTAGCCCAGCCCCACAAACCTGACAGAAACATCATTCAACCATGCTCCAGTTGCCTAGGTTTACTCATTTGTAACTGTTCCATATTCATGATTGCTACTTAGTCATGATTGTGACACTATTGCCATGATCCTAACTCACTCACCCCAGCTACTTTTCTAGGGATCAGCTGTATGCAGAGAAGGACGACCATTTTGCTGGTGATTGGAACATAAATGAATGATGTTTCTGTTAGATTAGGGGTGGAAGGCTGGGCTAGGAAAGGTTACTGGTGGTGCATCTACACTATAGTAATAATATACTTTGACACTGCTTTGGCTGCATCTGCACTGCAGAAATAATGCAGTTTGACACTTGTAATTGCCATGGCTCAAATCTATGGAATTCTATGATTTGTAGTTTTGTGAGCTATTTAGCCTTCTGTTTCAGAAAACTCTGGTAGAAGCAGTGTCAAACTACATTATTTCTGCAGTGCAGATGCAGCCTTCAACTGCAATGGTGCCATCCTACAGAATCCTGGGATTTGTAGTATTGTGAGTCACCAGCACTCTTTGGCAGAGGAGGCTAAAGAACTACAAAGCACAGGATTCCATAGGCTGGAGCTATAGTATTTAAAATGGTGTCATCAATATAGATATACCCCGAGTTAAATATATTTAACTAAGTGATGAAATAGCCTTTCTGAAGCTGGAAACTGCACTCCACGGCCTCAATCTGCCTTGAAGCCTGCCACTCCTTTTTGGCCAACAAAAAGCTGTTTTTTCCCCATCCTGCTGCTTCTAGAACCCAGCTTTAAGGTATTACATTGGCATGCGGCATATAAACACCATGCTGCCGGAGCGTCTGGAAGCTGGCCCACGTGTAACTGGCCAAGGCAGCTTCATGCGGCAGTGCAAAGGGGTCATCTGTTTCAGCCCTAAGTAGCTGATGGAGAATACTGGCCATTACTTTTAATTGGTGTTAATGTTATTAATATTTTAGTTCTCTTTTCATGATGGGTTTTTTTCCAGTTTTAACTATATGCTGCCCCAAATTCTACATTGCCTACTTAGTTACAAGTGCATAATTAAGTCACATCTCCTAGCCCAACCCTCTCGCCCAAGCCTACTTTACCAGACAGCAGATACTCCATGAGATGGAGGTCTGTTTTACTAGTGATCAGGGCACAGCAGGATGATGTTTCCATTCTTCTTCTGCCAAAGAGTGAGGCTGCAATGAGGAATTGCAACAAGGTATTCTGATAGCTATAGCCTCACTCTCTGGTTGGACAGCGCTGGAAACATCATCTTGCTGCATCCTGATTGCCAGCAGAACAGATCTCCATCTCTTGGACCAGCTGCAGCCTAGTAAAATAGGTTTAGGGGGGCATTTATGATTGTGAGCATAGTACCCTGCTGTTGACTCTGTACTGATAGTGAATATGAAATAATTACACATTCATTCATTTAGTTTACAAATCCATAACTATAATATAGACGGCCAGGTTGAGTATCCCTTATCTGAAATCCAAAATACTCCAAACAAACAAACAAACAAACAAACAAAAAACCAAAATTGTCCACATGGGTAGCTGAGATAGTGACACCTTTGTTTTCTGATCATTCAATGTACCCAAACTTTGTTTCATGCACAGAATTATTAAAGATGTTATGTACAAAATCACCTTCAGGTTATGTCCATAAGGTGTATGCAAAACATAAATGTCATGTTTAGATTTGGGTCCCATCTCCAAAATATCCTATTGAAATATCCAAATATTTCAAAATACAGGAAAAATCCAAAATCCAAAACACTTCTGGTCCCAAACATTTCGGATAACAGAGACTCAACATGTATTTCTGTTAATTTATAAGCTGCCTTGAGTTCCAGCTGTTTTTCTTTTTTTTGGGGGGGGGGGAGTCATCCTCATCAACAACAAAAACAAAAATAAAAAACAAAAACATTAACAAGATAATAGAACTAAAGACAGAGAGGAAAATTATTATGAAATATTAAGACCTACAAATGGAGATTCAGCCCCTCTGGGAAAAGAAAACAATTGTGGTTCCAGTATGGACAGGTGCTCTGGGAGAAATTCCAAGGGGGCTGACAAAACATCTGCAAGAAATAACCTTAGATAGAATCACAATAGCAAAAAGTGACATTGCTTGTAATATGATTCCTAAATTTTGGGATAGAATCCCATAATTGATGGTGAAAATCTCGTCAGTGCCCCTTGACAGACTGTGAAACTAAGACGACACCAACAATATGGATGATGTTATATCCCATAGCAGCACAGGATGTGTTCATGTGTGTGTATGCATCTGTATGTGTAGAAGTCCGTGTTGCAAACATGCCTGTCCCAGGAACAATCAGGCTGATACTACTTTCCCTTTGCAGCCGGGCAGTTCCAGACACTGTGGGGGCAGTGATGAGTGGCTACCAGTGGCTGCCATGTGAGGGGTTCAGTTTTTATAAACAGATCCAGCTTGCACTGGAACAGTCAGCACTCTCCTCTCCGTCAGCTGAATTATCAGTGTAAAATCACAAAAGAGTTTCTACAAAAGCTAGTTTCCAACCACAGGGAAAAAACAGCCTAGATTAATTCCACCTCAATGGCTTACATATCCAGGTCCTGAATTTTTAAAAGGGCTTTTATTTTTGCTGGGAAAATATTGTGATTACAAAGAACCGCATCAGCAGTTCCATACTAGCACTTAACTGCTTGGCTGCAGGTGCAACTCTTGGTTTGTGTATATAACAGCGAGCTCAGACAGCCATACCATCCCTCCTGACTTCACTGTCAGGGGTCTGTACGGGCTGGACACCTGTCAAAAATGGATGCAAATGAAACTGTCTGATATAGGGCAGAGAGAAGATCCAGGCAATGGGGTGTTTGGGTTGTTCCTTTAAAACCCAGAGTGGATTGACTTCAAACCTTACATAAAAGCCACCAAGCACCACTGGATGGCCTGTAAGGAAAGCAGCAGACATTAAACAGTGAAAATGTTGAATTGTGTGTTTTTCCAGGAAATTTTTAAGTTAGACCTGGCCTGAATCCTATTGCAAGTTAGAGTTAATCAATTAATTTTTTTGTCTCTTGACTCGCCATTCAACAATTGATTCAATGAATCCACTCTAAGTGGGGGCTAACCAACAGAATTCAAGCTAATATCTATCATTCATGTATGTAATATTCTGATCTGTATTGTGATTATTGTTGCTTGGGACTGAGTGGTGCTGTGACTTTTAATCGCCATGTAAAACTTATGGCACTATATAAATAAACTTTAATAATAATAATAATAATAATAATAATAATAATAAATATATTTCTGTATTCTCTCTCACTCTCTACATTGTTGGTGGGAGAATGGGTGAGGCAGAAATGGGATTGTCCAACATTCATTCAGAGTATTAAAATCATGATTTTTTTCACTTTTGTTCTGTTATTTAAATTAAAATTCCATGTTAGAACTAACATAAATGTAATAAGCCTCTTTTCAATATGAATTCAATTAAAGTAAGGTATAATATAAACAGGTATTGTCAATGTAACATAGTGATGTAGTGGTCTCTGGTCCATGTCCAAAACATGGCAGTTAAATCTTAGTTCAGCACTTGTAATGGCACTGCGTCCTCCAACAGACCCAGGCTTTGTTCTAATGTGTAGCTAGACAGATTTTGTGCAGTAGGAAAATAAAATGTGCAGTAGGAAAGGGGTTTTGTGTAGTTGGAAACATGGGCCTTGGTCAGGAACAAAGTTATTTCTTAAAACAAATAGATAATAAAAATATAAAGATTAATGGGGGTTTTTTTGGAGGGGGGAAACAATTGTCCTCTTGGAAGGACAAGGACACAAGACAAGTGATTGTGTAAACTAGGGTCACAACTTTATTAAAACTTCAGATAGCTAATATGCATGACTTCCTGGGTGCTGAATATTGAGCAGACACAAAGGTTACTACCTGAATACGTCCTTTGCTAGGTTGATAGAATGGATACGGGATGGGGCTCCAGAAGCTTAAACCCTTAAAAGATTGTGGAGCAGGATGAAGTACTATAAAACTCCATCAAGCAGGATCCAGAGCAGCTGGATATCTCTTTATGCATAAATCCTCACCAGTCCTCACCTTCAAACACCCCACTTCCAGCTACATCATCAGTCCAGTATTCTTTTTGTCAGGGTTTCTCTGCACTTGAAAAACCTATTATTTTAAACCAATTTTCAATTTTTTACTAATGTTTTTTCCATCCCTAGAACTGGCCCTCTCATCAACAAAGTCAAAAGATAGTTCTGTTTATACACACCTCTGACTGTGAGAGTGCAATCCTATACATGTCTACTCAAATATTCAGAAAAATTGGCTGTCAGCTAAATGTACATAGGGTCGCCACTGAAACATGGCTATTGGGAAATGATGCATGTGACATGAAATATGTCTGTTATCTTTGACAAACTGCTACTAGTTTTTATCAGCCTGTTTTCTAAATTGGAAAATTGATTAAAATAAAGGTCCACATTGCAAAACCAAGAAAGAGATAGATTATCAAGTTGATTATGAAGATGCCAAAGGAAGGTCAGGGTTGCAAGTTGCACACCACTCCCAACAGGCTTTGGTCTGCATGTGGGACAGATAGACCCACCCATAATTCAGGACTTGCTCCACAATTAATCCAAGTACATTTCATGGACATCCTATCTGGTCCAATATGATTTTCTCAGGATTAATCCCCAGAACTGGGCATATTTAATCTAAAGTTTGAGTTCTCCCCACATATTTGTCTCCTTCTCTTTTAAAAAATGGACCTAAGAACATAAAATTGATCTCGCCCACCCCCACTCCTTTGCTGGGCCACTCCAGCAATATGCTTGCCTCAAAAATGACATGTTGGGATGCTGGTTACATTAGCTGCCATGCATCGGAGAAGTGCAGAGTTCCTGACATTTCGATTCAGCTATGAGAGTTTGACATTCAAAATCTGTTCCAATCTGGAATCAGCATAATTGTTTCTTTGTAAAAGGGGGAAAGGGGATGGATAACATATTCTGTGTAATAAAGTGATGGTGGTTTCATTTAGTAAGTGGCTACAAGAAATTGAGAGAAGGTGGCCATTTAGAAAGATTGCTTTTATGGACTACAGCTCCCAGAATTTCCCATTCTTCATATTTAGGGAGATGTAGTTCACCAAAGTTAACATTTCTAAGTCTGCTTATGCATCACCAAAGAAGAGGAAATGTATCATCAAAAAGGGGACAAAAAAGTTCAGAGGTTTACACAAAGCTTGTATCTGCTAATTTACTGGTATAGGGGCAAACTGAGAAAGAATCATTTTGATGCAACTAGAAATAAAATACATTTCTCCATGGCATAAACTACCTCAACCAGTTGTTCTTCATGTCTGCTTAAGCTGTTGTCTAGGTGCTGAATGAGGATGAACAATGTTATGGCCTGTATCTTCTTATTTAGTCCCAACCAGAGTAGAACCTTTAAATAGTTGAGATATGTGTAGACAACTCATTCAAATAAATACTTTTCAGACAAATATAATTGGGAAAAGAAGGTTCCCCAAAAACATGAACATTATTTGAATCAATATGTGATGTTTTGTTGTTGCTATTGTTAGCTACCCTTGAGTCAACCTCGACTCATTATGACCCTTGTCTGAAACACACTGCAGAAATAATCCAGTTTGAGACCAGTTTAACTGCCCTGACTCAATGACAGGGAATTCTGGCAACTGTAATTTTGTGAGAAATTTAGTCTTCTCTGTCAGAGAGCTCTGCTGCCACAATAAATGACAATTCCCATGATCCCCTAGCACTGAGCCAGGGCACCTAAAGTGGTCTCAAATTGGATTATTTCTGCAGTGTGTTTTGGATCATAGTTAAAGATTTCCCATACCTTGGATCAAACATTGATCAGAATGGAGACTGCAGTCAAGAAATCAGAAGAAGATTAGGAATGGGAAAGGCAGCTATGAAAGATCTAGACAAAATCCTAAAGTGTAAAGATTTACAGCTGCACACTAACATTAGTACCATTCAGGCCATAGTATTCCCTGTTACCATGTAGAGCTGTGAGAGCTGGACAGTGAAGAAAGCAGGTACCAAGAAAATTAATTCATTTGAGACATGTTGCTGGAGAATTGTGCTGAGGATTCCATGGGCAAAAAGATAAACAAATGGTTCTAAAACAGATTAAGCCAGAACTCTCCCTGGAAGCTTGCCATACTTTGGCCACATAATGAGAAGGAATTAGAAAAGACAATGATGCTGGGGAAGAGTAGAAAGAGAGGGAGACCACATGCCAATAGAAAGAGTTGAAAGAGAGGAAGACCACATGCCAAAAGGATTGACAAGCAGGGAGACAAGCAGGGCCTGAGCCTGCAGGACCTGAGCAGGAAGATATAGGATAGGGGGGCTTGGAGACATCTCATTTACAGAGTTGCCAGATCAACTCAAAAGCAGCTAACAACAAGCAACATTCAACCTGGATTGCTGTAATCACAACTACATGGTGTGATGACCATCAAGATGGTTTAGAACAGAGGTGGGCAAGGTATGGCCCTGAGGTTGCATGTGATTCTCCAAAGGCTATTTTTGTGGATTTCAACCCCCTCAGATTCCCTGCACCTCTCAATTTTTGTCCCTACCAAGCTGAATTGCCTCCCCTGAACCCTCTAGGATGGTACTGTGCTTTTTTAAACCTGGAGCAGTAAAATGTGGAAGGACAGAGGTAGCATTAAACCTCCAGGACAACTTGGAGGCCCACCTCCAGAAAAAGTCCAATTTGTTTTGTGCCAAATGCCCCCCAGTTCCCTCCCTCTGACACCTGGATACATTTTTGCCATGATTGGGGGGCACCTCTGGCCTAAAATGGCCCTGGGGGATAGTGATGAAAATGCCCTCCCCCGTGGTAATTTGGGGCTAAAACAAATGGAGAAAAAATATTTTTGATCCGGGGGGGGGGGATTCCTAGGAGCAGCACATAGGATTCATTTTGTACCCTATTTTAAACATCCCCTCCCATTTTTAACATTTAAAAGGTGGCACTATTTTTTTTCCAACCCAGTGGTGGATTTCCAACTTCTTCCAGGTTTGTTTATGCACCCCTGCAGGATCTCAGAGGCAGAATATTGGCCCCCAGACTTGTTTCAGGTGCATTCCCCAAATAGAAACTACTACTATAACAACATGCACCTTTGGGGAGACTAGTAGGGGCCAGATCTATGGAACAGATGTTGTCAACCTTGAATAATAAATAGTGGAGACAATCCAACCCGTGTTTTAAGCTCTATTAATTTGGTGGGAATTTCTCTTCTTGAAATCAATGAATGCTCAACTTTGACTGTGTAATTGTAATTAATTCATCATAATTAATGAGCGCATTAATTCTTGTGTTCCAATCTATGGTTAAAATGCAATAATGCTGGCAATTTACAAAAGTCTTTCATTCATTTGTGGGGTGCATATACAAACGCACACACACACATACACACACAAATACACAAAAGCAGAGAAACCAAATTAGCATTTTGGTTGCAATTCATTTATTTTCAAGTATTTTCACAGAAGTCAATGAATTGCTTTGTAATTCTTCTGAAGGAAGGGAATTGTATATTATAACCTTGGGGCAGAAACTATAAGGACATTCTCTTGCAGATAACCCACTGAAATAAACAGGAATTGATCATCCCGATATGCTCTTCCTGGCATTGTTTATATTTTTATACTCCATTTAAAGGTGATTCCTCTCCCCACCCTTGCCTTTTGATATTAAAAAGGGAGGGGAGAATAAAAGAGCAAAGGGTAATGTGGATTAAGATTCTAAATGGGATGGCACATCTTTAATGACACATATGATAATTAAAGAATACAATAAACACAATTAGCATATGTTTTAAACAGTTTATTAGTGAAGCTTACCATAAAAATCAGAATATATAGAGCTCCAGGGTTGGTTGGGATAAAAGCTTCTAATCCTCAGAGCCATAAAAATCTCTGGCGTGGAAGAAATGGGCATCTTTAAAATGATTGAATCAGCAGGCCTCCAGTGAAAACACACAAATTAGCAAACTCCAGGAGTTGGCCAGGGCACAGTGTTGCAATGCAGGGACGTGAAGTCATCGCAAGAGCTGTCCTTGTAGGTCAGATGGGATGCAGCAGGGAAATGGCTCATTTCTATGGACACCCAGAGAAGATAATGGCTTTGACCCTTTCTGGAAAAGTAGAAGCAATCCTTTCTCATGCCCTCTACCCCTCATCCTACTATGTCTACTACTACTACATACACATACACAGAGTAAACCAAAACAAAAACAGACCCAAATTCAGGATCATTAGGGAAATACATCACCTCAATTAATTTCTAGTGATAGAAATGTAAGAGAGAAATGATCAGCATTTCCTAAAAAGGATGATGCCCAGTTTCTCCAGGCATTGGCTTGGAATCCAATAGTGATTTCAGATTTATTCTAGAAAGGTCTTCTTAGCAGGGTGGGTTTAGTGGGCATTGCAAGAACAGGCCAAGATGTCAGATAGCAAAGAGTCTTCCCCATCACCTGCTACTTTGATGATGGATTCAGCAATCTGGAGAGTTCCTTTAAAATTCAGATTAACATTGGAGTGGATTCACCCACTGATATGGGAGCCATGAGTCATAATTTTTGATCTGTTTATACTTGAGATGCTTGTACAAGTTCTTTCTATATGCTGTAAAGCCACACACTCTTCCATTGAGCTATGGCCACTCCTCCGATGAACAAGAAATCTATCTCTAGTCTTGGACAGACTCATTAGGGGAAATATGGGCTATCAGCTAGTCTGGACCTATGCCTGTGTAAGCCAATGCCAGCACCTTGGGACAGGCAGTCTGTGAAGCTTCTTCTGGAAGGGAGTTAAAAGTTTCATTCATTGAGGGAAGCAAATGGGTGTCAGGAACATACTCAACCCACTTCTCTAAATATGGTGTTGGAGATTTTCGTTCTTCCAGCATAATGTAGGATCTCCACCAACCATTCCTTCACCCACTCTCTTATTGAATCTGGCCTACTGGTTCATTTTCATATGAGTAATGCATAAACCTTTCTGCATTTTAATTCCTGTTTATGGGTAAAAAAAAGCCATCCTTTGTTTGCTTGTTTGTTTGTGTAATGTGGGAGGGATGCCCTTAATCCTATAGCAAAGTTATCATTGGTTTGTGCAGATCGTGGATATCATTTGAAAAAGAAGTATTGAGCACATTTTGAAAAAGCAGCCACAATACCCAAGATTGCCAGCTTTGAAACGAATGTGTATCCGATGCGTCACCATTTCAATTCTGCAAAGAAAATAAAGAATAAGAATTGAGCTGGTGTTTGAATACATTCTTATAGGGAAATTGGAATGTCAGGACCTTCAATTAGATCTGAAGACGGCAGAACATTTCCATAAAAATGAAAGAGCATCCCTCAAATGATGCATTTCAAGTTTGCTCAGCTCCGGGCCTAATCTGAACAAATTCAATCACAGCTTAGTGCTGGTGGAAAATTTCACTCTCTTTGCCGAGCGCCAACTTCAGCGTTGGCATAATAACAGCTTTTGTGAAAGGGAGGTGTGTGTGGAAACTCAGGTGCCTGAATCAGCAGAAAATGAAACATGGCTGGAAAAAGTTATGCATTAACAAGTTCCCCACTTGCTCACCGTTAGAGTAGCCAGGTCTCGGGCCACCAGGCAAAGTCTCCAGGAATTGCTACAGTTCCCTTCTTCTTCACCTGGAAGAACAAATCTTAGGGTGATGAATACTGGAGGAGATGGGGAGGAATATTTTTGTGTGTTTCAAAGCAGGAGTCATAGAATCATAGAACTGGAAGATACCCCAAAGGCCATCCAGTCCAACTCCCTGTCATGGAGGAAGACACAATCTAGGCTCTCCCGACAGATGGCCATCCAGCCTGTTTAAATACCTCCAAGAAGGAGTCTCCAGAACACTCTGATGAAGCGTATTCCACTGTCAAACAGATCTTACCATCAAAAAGATCTTCTAAAGTTTAAGTGGAATTTCTTTTCCTGTAGTTTGAATCCATTCCTCCATGTCCTATTCTCTAGAGCAACAGAAAACAAGTTTGCTCCATCCTCAATATGACATCCCTTCAAAGATTTTAACAGAGCTGTCATGTCACCTTGTAACCTTCTCTTCTCCAGGCTAAACATAACCTGTGTCCTAAGTCGCTCTTGATGGTTTCCAGACCTTCCACCATTTTGGACACCCTCCTTGGGACACACTCTAGAGGGGTGGAAAAAGTGAGTCTTCCTGTGACCATTTTTACACCCCAGGGGTAAAACAAAAATTTTGGGGGGAATGCCACCAAACACCCTCTAGGTTTGGCAAGGATGGGCATAAGGTGACTTGCAGGAGTGCATGTGACCCATGGACACCAGTTCTGTGGCTCCTGGGCCACCCTACCAGTCACCCAAAAACCTGCAACCTCTGTTTTTAAAAAATTATACCTTTGGGGCAATTTTTGCCTCATGACCACACATACAAAAAAAAAAAAAAGCCTAACACATAAAAACAAACATAAAAAGCTACCCTCACAAAGCACTCCAGAACCTTGTATTAACCCCAAATACCTCCATATTCTTCTGTAGTCCATCTCAAAATCACAACAAGAAGTGATGCACCCTCAATTCCTGTTGCCATTTTGAATGGGACACAAAGGTATTTGGACTTGCAGTATCAGAGTGCAAAGTGAGGGAGGAAAGTAACTCCTGGCCTCCACCTGATTGCCTCTAGGGAATGTGGAAGCTTTTTTTTTTTTTTGGCCACATTTTGGGGACATGTTTGGACATTTTAGGCCCAAGCAAGGCCTTTTTCTACAAAAGTGATCAAGAAGAGATTTACTAGTCATTTTTTCTTACAAAAAATGGTATGGGTGGGGAGTAAACCATCATAAATTGCCCCCACAGTGCATAGAGGGAATTTGGGAGCAATACATGTATTTTATCTGGGATGAGGCACCATGCCAAGAATTCCTATGGGGGCAAAGTCTTCCCTTAGCCTCTAATATTAATCTGCCACTGCTTTAAAGCCTCAGTACCCATCTCTATCCATTCCTAGCTGGCACCAGGGCTCAGTGGTTCATTGTGTGTAGTGCTTGAGCAACATCACCACACCAAAAATTTCGGAGTGAAAGGAGACTGGAGAGAGAGTTGGCTGGTTCATGTACCTGGGGACACCATGATATCTGAAACAAAACCAGGAGTGATGTGATAGTGGTAACACTTGTGAACTTTCATGTGGCAGAAGCCCTGGCAGCACCAGCAAAAGGCTTGGTGAGGCGGGGGGGAGACCCTGTCCATGAGCCTCCAACAAGCCTGAGCTTGTTGTAGGATGTAAGATGTGGGAAAACTCCTCAATGTCATGCATATTCCAAAGAAGTCTAAGTACGATGCAAAGAGTCAAAACAGAGGCAATTGCTGCAATTATTGGGTACATTTTGTCACCTGCATAGGTGACAAAAATGAGAGTTTGTCAGGAATATGGCTCAGGGTTGCTGAATTAATTTGTTAGCTAGGTTATGCCCAGACTTTCTTCATGCTCCTTCCACAATTAGTTGGTTGAGGAAAAACAAACTTGCCTCTTCACCTTTGCCTGACTTACCCCTCAACGTTCACAAGGATTTACCACCTGATCTCAGGTTTTGTCTCTGAAATCTCCAGGCATGGGATTCTGCTGACCTAGGAAGCTTATGTGCAACCAATATATTATGAAGTGGCTCACCCCTTTCTGGCAGAAAGATCCCTGGCTGCTTACAGCTGATTTTTCCCAGAAAGGTGTAGTTTGGCCATAAAAATAGATGGTGAAAGATGGTATGAGAACATGATACCTTCAAAAATAAATGTGCACTTGGTCTTCTAGACATACCTTCCCACTCCTTAAGAGCTGGCGATCAAACACTTTAGCAAGTGGAACCATCTGTTTGCTCCAGCCAAAAAAGTTTTTTCACTGATGCTTCCAAAACTTTGGAAACAACTTAGGAAAGCTACTTTTAAAAAAAAGAATTACAATGCCCCAAGTCTCCTAGCCAGCCTGACCAGTATTATCTGTGCAACAAAACTGATATTTTCTGTTCCTCAAAACCTATGATGTTTTCTATTTTTGCACTGCAAAGTATATATTTTCCCCCACAAATGACTTTTCTCTAACAAAATCCAGAAGTTCAACTACTGCTCACAAATTGTGATGTTACCCTTATATTCTCATGCAACAGGGAGCACATTGCACATAGATTCGACCACCATCTGATGTAGTCTATTTCAGTGTTGAACAGCTCTTACAATCATGACATTCTTCCTAATGTTTAGATGTATTTTTAAAAAATGTGATTTGAATCCATTGGTTCATATTCTGTTCTTTGAGGCAGCAGAAAACAAGCTTGCCTCAATGGCATCCCTTCATGTATTTAAATATGGCTACCATAACAATCTTCTCTTCTTCAGGCCACACATGCCCAGTTCCTTCAGTTGTTTCACATAGGGCTTGGTTTCCTTTACCATCTTGGTCACACTCCTCTGGACATGTTCCAGGTTGTCAATATCCTTCTAGGACTAAGGTGCCCAGAACTAGATACAATACATTAAAGGAGGTCTGAGCAAATCAGAATAGAGTGGTACTATGACTTTCCACAATCTGGACACTACACTCCTTTTGATGCAGTTCTATACCTTGGGTTAGTTACTGAACAAAAATGGAAATTCTAGTCAAGATATCAGAAGAAGATTAAGACTTGGGAAGGCAAACATGAAAGAACTAGATAAAATCCCCAGGTGTAAAGAAGAATAATTCAATACCAAAGTCAGAATCATTCTGCTCATAAGCTGGGGAAAGCTGGATAGTGAAAAAAGCTGACATGGAAAAAATCAACTAAATTTGAAATGAGGTGCTGGAGAAGAGTTCTATAGATACCATGGACTGCTAAAAAGACAAATACAGTGCACCCACATCATATGCAGGTGCCATTTACGTGGCTTTCAGCTTATGCTTATGCTGAAAGCTGCGTGATGGAAACAAAATGGTGCGTGTGCCCATTGTGCATGCGCCGCACCGCATGCACGAGCCCCATTATTGTCACTGGGGCTCGAGCATACACGCTATTTGCTTTACAGGGTGTGTGGTCTGGAACGGATCCTTGCATAAAGCAAGAACGCACTGTAAATGGGTCCCAGAACAAATCAAGCCTGAAGTAAAAGGAAAAATGACTAAACAGAAGCTGTTGTTCTTTGAACATGATATGAGACAATGCGATTCAATGGAAAAGAGGATAATGCTTGGTAAATAAATGGAGGAAAGTAGGAAAAGAGGGAGACTTTATTACTAGTGGACTGACTCATGACCAGAACAGCCTGGCAAAATACGCTGGCTTCCCAGAGGTTTGGGGGCATGGTGGATGCATGATGCACACCCCCAAACTGTCAGGAAGCCTCTGTGAAGCCACCAGCCATTTACACAGTGGCAGCTTTATGGTGCTCTTGCGTCACAGCATTTGGACACTGCATGCCGCAGGAGCATTGAAAACTCACAGCGATGCAAAAAGGAGCAGCATTTTGCCACTTTTTTTTTTGCATTGAAAAAAAGACAGATCGGGGCCATGGCATGCTGTAGCCATGGCCCCAATCTGGTGCTCAAATGGATGGCATCATGCCACCCCTTTGGGCCAGTCTGTTTTGGCCCTCAGACAAAGAAGCCACAGCTGTCCTGAGTTTGCAATAGCTGAACTAGGCAATTATTGTCCAGGGCTTTGGGTGATCTTTCATTCATAGGGTCACTATAAGCAGAAATCAACTTGATGGCAAACAACAATAATATTAGATGCACCCATCCTTCAGGCTGGCTGAGATTTTTCTGGGAGTTGTAGTCCAAAGATGTATCTCTCCAGACTGTGATACACGCACACACAGAGTCTCTAGTCCCATCTGGTGTCATCTCTAAATCAAAGAAATGTTCTGTTTTCTCTGTATATTCTTTTGAATCACAGAACATGAAAAAGCCAGTTCCCTCCCTACCCTCCATGCATCATCAGTCACAAAAACTGGAACCAAGACAGAAAGAACTATAGTTTTTAAGCTGGGCTTGTTGCATTTGATATATGAATTGGATCAAATTACAACATTATGCCCCTCCCCCATTTTTCTTTTCTTTTTAGAAAGGGTAGCCATAGGCCATGGACTTCAGAAGTAGTGAGAACAAAGTCCCCCCCCCCTCAACATGCCCAAGTATATGGTTTAACTTGAAAAGTAAGGAAATTCAACAGACTACAGATCAACTAAACCACAGAGTGAATAAATATCCACATCCATAATCCAAGCCCCCAAGAAAGGAATGAAAAGGTGGAGAGACATAATACTGCATTACTTTTCACCTGCAGTCATTGGCGAGATACAGGTCGTGCCTTTGGGGTGGCCTGCACCCTCCCCTTTCCCCAACGGATCGGGGCCTCAGCGGCCACAGCAGCAGCCTCAGAGGCCCCAATCCACCACTTTTCCAGGCCGCTTCCCCATGGGGTGTCTCCATCCTGACAGCGTCCCTTTGCCTTCTGTATTGCTGGCGCAGCCATGTAAAGGCTGCACCAATGATACAAGCGGCGAAAAGAGCTCCATTTTGGAGCTCCTTCCAGCGCTGCTGAAAGGGCACCACAAGCGCCCTGCAGTGGTGCAAGGGCATAACACGTGCACTGCTCCATTTGGAGGCAGCGCGCGTGTGACGTAATCATGGCGTCCCCTATATGGATGGGAGGCTGCGATGATTATGCCCCTGTCACGTGCTAAGGATGAGGCTGGCCGGGGCACTGTATCCGCCCGTCTGTACAGCACCATCTGTTATCTTTTCAAATGCTTCCTGAGAGACAAGGGGCTTTTAGGGAAATGTCTGTATGTCCTGACTTTGTACAATCCAGGTGATTTGGACTACCTTTCCCATCCTCATGGCTTTGAAGCCTACAGAGCTCAAAGAAGCACAACTCGAGAAGCCTTCAGAAAGGTACAGCTTCACATCATATTACTCTTTCCCTCTCACATACCCAGGAATGTGCTGAATCATATCCTCAGAATGGATTCAGGACCTTGGAGAGGTGCCATTACTGTTTTCAGATGTTTTGAAAGAGGCATCATCTCTTTCAGTCATTTTTGCTCCATTTGCTTCCAATTTTCCGTGCTTTTGTGTGTTTCAAGCTGTCTTGTCTTTCTCACCCGAAATGGATTGAAGCTCTGACGGCCTGCAATCTCCAGATGACATCTTGCAAGGAAGGTGAAAACATTACAAGATCTGTCATATCGATGAGGAGTTGCTAATGGGGGATGGCTCCAAACTAGGTGGTTCTGCCCAGAGTTGGGAAAAGTTTTTTTTTTTACAGCTAAGCCTAAATACTCAAAAAGCCCAGATCTTGTCTGATCTTGAAAGCTAAGCAGGGTCAACCCTGGTTAGGACTTAGATGGGAGACCACCAATGAATATCAGATGTTGTAGGCTGTATTTTAGAGGCTGTAGGTGTTGTAGGCTGTATTTTAGAATTACCCTCTTCTCATGCCCGCTAGTCAGATGGCTAGCTGATTTTGGGTGTAACTTTTCCAAACTGTGCTGCCTCTATTTTAAAGAAAAGGTGGGAAATTTGGGTGGATCCTGGTGCCAATTCTACTTCTTTACCCCATAGAAATGCATACCAGATTCCAGACTGAAATCTCCAGAGCAGCCAGTCAGCAAGCCAGTCAAAAACAATGGCAGTTCTAAGGGCTGACAGCATTATTTATGGATTCTACTCTTGGATTTTTATGGAAGCTTGGAATAACAAAACTAAGCAAATGTAGCTTATGCACAGCAAAACTCTCAGATCTAATACAACCTTTCAACCTGACATCTTCCAGATGTGTAGACATTCAAACCCTCCCCTCTCCAGCATACTGATCCAGCATAGTAGCCATGCATAAAGATGGTGATGTGGGTAGTAGTCCAACATATCTAAAAATTGGCAAGTTGGGCAAAGGTTGATCTAGTGGTTCTAGAGTGGCCACTTTCCCTACTTTACAGAGCACATTCCTCTGAAAGTATCCTGGATTTCAGAAGATATGGAAGCAGAGTTCAAACACTAACAACCATAAAGAGTTTTAGCTGACTATGTTGATACATGGAAAAAAAACTTTGGATTATTTTAAGCAAGAATGAAAAATGTTGACTGAGTTTATGAAAAATAAAGGAGATTCTGTTATGGTGTTAGAAGAATGACATACAAATAGAGGATTTGTTAAAAAATGTTTTATATTTCCATTACATCCTTGGTAAGGACTTTTATTAACAGGATTTTAAGATTATTTTAAACATTACATTGATATTTGAATGAATTAAGGGGAGTTAGATAAGTAATGTAGAAGAATCAGTCAGGTACATTGGAAGCCATTGTTTCCCTGTTTTGTGTGATTTTGTGTTTTTAGTTTTAGATTTATTTATTTA
Organism: Sceloporus undulatus; assembly: GCF_019175285.1. Classification (NCBI taxonomy): domain Eukaryota; kingdom Metazoa; phylum Chordata; class Lepidosauria; order Squamata; family Phrynosomatidae; genus Sceloporus; species Sceloporus undulatus. The sequence goes on along the minus strand of NC_056525.1, from coordinate 10,859,697 downwards.
TTTCTTAGATGTGTTTTTCCTTGCATTTTTTAGATCTAGAAAATTAGTGTGTATCTGTTTGTAAGTCTGCAGCTGTTTTAATAAAAAAACTATTACAAGAAGATGGGAAAAGATGGTTGTTAAAGTTGCCCATCAACAGTAAGATTCTCGACAGCAGACTGAACTGCAGGAGCATGCATTACCTGGTCACAGTTATTCATACTAAGGCGAGACACAGTGCATTTTTGCTAAAATTACAACAATGCTTTCTGTATTCATAAGGAATCAACAGGAACTTATTAAGTGCATACTTTTGTAAGTTCCAGTGATCCAATGGGTCTATTACGGTTGGGACTAATAGTTGGATGTAAGTCTGTGATGGTAAACAAGCGTATTAGAAGTCCATGTGCATAAGCACTGGAGTTGTGCATGCATTGCCACTTCACAAGAACACCATTTCATAAACTTGATGCACATTGCTTTCAGGAATGCATTGTGCATTATGCATGGATGCACATGCATATTTGGTTGTGCTTTCAGTTGCACATTTGGTGTCTTGGTTTAGTTGCGCAGTGTGGCCATTCAACACAAGGATCACACTGTACAATTAATGCATAACTCTGAGCACAGAGATTTACACAAACATAACCTGATGTAGAATTTCAGCCATTACTTAAACATCTTCTCTCAATGCTAACCCTGCTCCACAATCCTCAGTTTCATAGCTTTCTTCACCTTAAAAATAAGTCTCAACAGGACAGCTTCCCATAACCGTAGATGTTCTCCATGTCATTTGCTTATTGAGTGGAGAGTATACACAGATAAGGGAGACTCCACTATTCACATTGTGTGATGATGTGGCATTTGACAGAAGCATTGGACTGTATGTGGTTTCTCTCTGTTGTTGTTGTTATATGCCTTCAAGTCATTTCTGAATTATGGAGACTTTAAGGCAACCCTATCGCAGAGTTTTGGGGGACGGAGAGTGCATGACTAACCCAAAGTCATCCAGTAGTTCTCTCATGGAACACAAGAGACACTGCAGACTGGGCCAGCCAGAAAAATCAGCAGAAGCAGAACATGCCACAAACCATCCTGGGCATAAAATACTGTTTGAAAACACTGAAATTCTGGACCATGCCAACCACTACCATGTTAGGATGCACAGGGAAGCCATTGAAATCCGCAAACATCTGGATAATTTCAACTAGAAAGAAGAAACCCTTAAAGTGAACAAAATTTGGCTACCAGTCCTGAGGAATAGCAAAATAAGGACTCAGCAAATGCAAATGGGAAACCACTCAGAGTCAGAGGCTTTTCCAGCAGATAATCATCACCAATTAGCAGACACTAATCCTCTTTTGCATTAGCCTCCCAGCCTGAGGCCTGCCATCAGCAACAGAACAATACACATGCAAATCACACCTGCATTCCCAGGCTCACACAGTACACACACACACACACACACACACAACTTTTTCCAGAAAAGCATTCTCTGAAGATGACAGCCACAGATGCTGGTGAAACATCAGGAAGAAACTCATCTAGAACATGGCCACATAGCCCCAAAACCCCACAAAAAACAACATGCAAATCACTACACTATGCTAGCTCTAGACTGTGCTAGTCCACTGATGCTTCATCACCTTGCCTTGAATTTCTAGACATCGACTCATGGGAAAGAGTATCTATATTTAGGGATATAGTCTAGAATTTTTTTGTTGTGCCTCTCAATAAACAGATGCAACTGAATGTCCCCATGTTCATTTCTTGAAATGTTTGAGGATCTGCTTTCTTGCTTCACCACCCTGATTTAAAAGGTGTTGTTACCTTTGTATATAATTGCCATGAAAATCCAAGTATAACAACAAAGATAACAGTTTTTTAAAAAAACTCTTGTATGATAAAAGAAGTTTTTAAAAAGAAAATAAATGAAAGATTCAAGTTGCAATAAATGGAAATTGAGAATATAATTGGAAACTCAGTTTCTTCACTGGTGGCAGCTGTCAGTTTATATTACTCCATTTATATTATGCTTTTAGGTGAACCTTTGATAATAGATCACAAAGTGGCTCCACAATGGTCTATGAAAGTGAAGGCAAAGGTTCACAGCCTTGATTTGTTTCCTGGTTACAATATAAAGCAGGATCATAAATTATCTGTGGGTGTTTTGGTTTTCCTTTTCCTTTTAACATCTCACAAAGGCTCGATCAACACTCTTGAGATTGTCCCATGGCCAGGATGGGAAATAAATAAATAAAATCCAGGAAAGCATAAAAGATTCATTTTAATGGATAACACATTTTGCTAGTTCATGCTTAATAATATTTAATATTTCATTGACTACCGGGGACTCACCTTATTTTTTTATTCCACCCTTCCCACTCCCCATTGCCTGCTCCCTGCTTCCCCCAATGGAAAAGGCATGATTGAAGGCACTCGAGTGCATTAAGATTTTATAGCTGAAGAAAACAGTCTTGTAAAAGGCTGGGGCTGGCAGGATTTAGCATGATGCAGAAAATGAAAGAAGTTGGGCAGTGAATTTCTCAATCTCCTTCTCCCCCAGTCCCTGAAGCAGTTGTTGCAAAAATGAGAGAATTTTCCATGTGATTTCATAGGGCACAGTGGGCAGATTTCTTGTGTGAGTGTAAGTTCCACTACACATGTGGAATGGAGGGTTTGGGGAAAATGTTTAATAGCTATACCAAGCTGGCAGTGGTGGAACGAGAATTATGGATGCAGAACCATAGCATCAGAGCTGTTGTTAATGGCCCTCATGTTGACCTCAACTCATGATGACCCTGTGGCTGAGACATCTCCAAGACACCCTATCCTCCACTGCTATGCTCAGGTCCTACAGTCTCATGCCTGCAGCCCCTCTGTTAAAATCTCTGATTTTATAGTATATGGCCTCCATCTCTTTCTACTACCCTCCACCTTTCCTAGCATCATGTTTTCCAAAGATTCATGCCTTCTCATGAGGAGGCCAAAATACAACAGCCTCAGTTTACTCAACTTGGCTTCCAGGGAGAGTTCAGGCTTGATCTGTCCTAGGATCCATTTTTTTTGTCTTCTTCATCATCCATGGCATTCTCATCACTCTTCTTCATCGCCACATCTCAAATGAATTTATTTTCTTTCTACCACTTTCTTCACTGTCCAGCTCTCACATCCATACATGGGGATGGGGAATACAATGGTCTGAACAATCCTTACTTTGGTGTTCAGAGTTATATCATTACATTTTAAGATCCTGCCCAGTTCCTTCACAGTTGCTCTTCCTGTTTCTGGTCTAAAATTGAAGCTACAGGTTGCTGCTTCTTTATTCCCCTGCAACTCCAAAGGCAATGCAGGGGATAGGCCACAGTAGTGATGGAGCTGTCCCACGCTTAGAAACATGACATGCTGGGGAAATCAAGCTGAGTAATTACAGGAGAGTTAGAATAAGGAGAAGAATAGTAATTGTGGGACATTCACACTGTGCAATTGTAGTGTTATTATTCCACTTAGACTGCCATGGTTGCATCCTATGGAACCCTGGGATTTGTTGTTTTAGGGAGGAGCATTTAGAATTCTCAGCCAGAGAGCTCTAGTGCCTCTCCAAATTACAAACCCTAGGATTGCATAGGATGGAATCATGCAGTCTAAGTGGAATAATAGCACTATAATTGTGCAAAGTGAATGGGCTCCTGTTCCCAAATATACTGTCACAGGAAGGAAGAAATCAGCCATGAAGAACAAACCAAGGAAGTAGTAAGACTCTTTATCCATGGATTTAACCATCCATGCCTTGAAAATACTTTTTAAAAAATGATATAAATTCCATAAGCAAACCTTGTTTTATATAAGGAATACCATTTCACTATGTCATTGTATTTAATGGGACTTGAGCATCCATGGATTTTGGTATCCATGCAGGGTCCTGGAACAAAACCCCATTGGATAACAGGGGCCCACTGTATACCCTGTAAGTGCTCCAACAGGTTAGGGATTCAAGACCAAATGCACAAGAGGAAGAGTTTGTGAAACTGCAACCAGTTTCAGGAAATGTGCAACAGGAATTTTTAGTGAGAATCTTGAAACTACTGAAATGCCTTTTCATCCCTAGAGAGAGTGGCACAAATCCATTGCTACCAGAGATTCTGAGAAATGAGGTTTCACCCACAAACCTCTTGGCTCAGTCCTCTATGGTGAGAGGCAATGGAAACTGCTAGGCTCTTCTACATCACTCTTGAGCAAGGTCAGTGGAAAATATTAGCATTTATGATACAAAGGTAAGTCCACAGACTCCTTCACCTACTCTGCACCAGTATTTCCCAGACAGTGTGGTTATACTGACTGGAGATGGTGAATGTTGTAGTGTGACACATATGGAGGACATAATGCCAGAAAAGGTTGCTCACTCTTTCCCAAATACAAAACCCATCCTTGTTTGCATGGGGTATGGCTTATTAAGTCTCACTGTTTTCTGAATTGGCTGATACATAAAGATGGGACCAAATTTAGGAACTAGAAATTCCATCTTTATATACTATATAAACTCTTTTAAATAAACCCCTTTAACCATGCCTGGACGACCCTCCTCCCACATGTTCCAACCTTTTCTTTGAAGTTAGTAGAGGAGGTTGTGTTCTGAGTCCCTTCAATGTTGAAAATGAGATTAGTGGAGGCTTAGAGCTGGACCTCCTCTTTCTCAAACCCATGAAAGACGGAACAATATCTTACAATCCATTTCTGCTTGAGTTAAAATTTGTCTGGCAGAAAGACAGATTACTTGGCTTGGCTCGCTGGGCTCCCCCCCCCCCAAGATGAGCCATGTTGGATCAGATGAAAGGCCTTTTTAGTCCTGCATTTTGTCCACAGAGAGGCCAAACAGTTGCCTGTGTGAAAGCCACAAGCAGGACAAGAGTATAACACCACATGGTCATATACATACAGTCACATTCACCAGCAACTGGTATATAGAAATGTACTGCCTCTAGTACTGGAAATGAAGTATAACTATCATTACTGGTAGCTATTGACAACTTGTCCTCCATGAATTGGTCCAATCCTCTTTCAAAGCCATCCAAGTTGGCAACAACCGCTACGTTCTGAAGTGTTGAATTCCACAGTGTGTGAAGAAGAGCTTCCTTTAATCTGTCCTCAGTTTTCCACCATTCAACTTCAGTGGATGACCTTGGGTTCCTATATGATAAGAGAGCAAGAAATCTCTCCCAGCCCATCTGTTACCATTGAATTCTGATGGGTTTCCTTTGAATTTAGGTTGCTGGCTTTAATTTTTTTTTTAAATTACTGATAGGTTTTATTTTGTAAGGCTGCCTCTGTAGTTTTTCCCATCATGATTCGGATATGCTTAAAGGCTTCCACCCACATGGTTCTCTCAGCTGGCATATGATTTATTTATTTATTTATTTATTTATTTATTTATTTACATGGGAACAATGGCAGAGGCAATATAGCAGCAATACTGATGACAGCATTGCAATAAGTATTTTCCTTTTAAACTGGGGTGGTTATTTCAGATATTCTTAGTGCCAAAGATGTCCCTGCTCTGAACTGGTAGCAAAGATTGGGGAGGAGTAAAAGGGTAAAAAGTACTTGGGCACAAGCCAGGGATACAAAAAATAAAACAAGGACGATGCTGGAATAAGCTGAATTCCTGCATGGCAGGAGGTTGGATTGGATAGCCCTTGTGGTCCCTTCCAAATCTACGATTCTATAATTTTACGATTCTATGAATCAATCAGTCAATCAAGGCTAGAATTCTACATGCACTACTAAGTTACATAGCTACCTTGGCTGCATAGCTCAGTAGTGTCTCTTGGCCTGACCCTCTCCATTCTGACTTACTGGTCAGCAACTAATGCTAATGATGGGAATCTGACCTCCTGCTGATTGAGGCACATCAAACTAATTCTGACAACCCCCCTAGAAACATTCAAAAAGAGGCTTAAAACTCTTCTTTTTTGTCAAGCCTTCCCCCCTGAAGAATGAAGTTATCTACCCTGTTGCCATCAATTCCCTGCTTACGCTTGAAGGCGAATGATTGTGCTTAGACTTCTGTAATTGTATGGTTTTAATTGTCTGTACACCGCTTTGATCTGTGGAAAAGCAGTATATAAATAAAAT
>NC_056525.1:10848161-10853576 GCF_019175285.1 Sceloporus undulatus | reverse complement strand
TTATTATTATTATTATTATTATTATTATTATTATTATTATTATTATTATTTCCACCCCCTTCCAGCAAGGAAACTCTACTGTGACTGTCAGAAGCAGGATCTATCATAATTGCCCCTTGCACCAGAGATCCATTGGAGAAGTGAGGAAACATCAGGCTTCACTGTTCCAATTGATAGGAGAAAAGACCCCCAGTAAGTCAGGATTGGGGGAAATTTACTGTCCTTGCATATTCTCTTCACTAATGGATATGTATGGGTGGTAAATATGAATCAGTTATGAATGCATAACTCTAAATTACACATTCATAATGGTGATCATAAATTTCAGCCTAAATTTGATCTTACCTCTCCCCTAACAAATACTGTTGAAAGTGGCCAATAACACCACTTAAAACAAATTCAATAATAAAATTATTTTAAAAATGTCACTGCACACACACAAAAACAGCAGATTGGGTCACCTTTGTCTGAAACACATAGGACCAGAAGTGTTTTTTATTTTGTTTTTGTTTTTTATTTTGGAATATCTGTGCTTGCTTAGATGAACATCATAAAATAACTAATAATTTTTTTTAAATTTCTATCCCGCTTTTTGCCAGGCAATCAAAGCGGCATACAACAGGTTAAAATACATCCATATATACATAATACCCCCCCCCTTAAAACAAGATCAAAAATGTAAGATTAAAAACTACATATTAAAACCGACTAAGCTAAATAAAAATCATCATGGGCAGAGTTCGCTGGATGGGAAGTCTTATTTGTGGCCGAGCATTTTATTCCGGGAAGGCTTGCCGGAAGAGATCCATCTTGATGGTCTTTTTAAAGCTCTCTAGATTGATAATTTGACAGATCTCGTCTGGCAGGCCATTCCATAAATTGGGAGCGGTTGCAGAGAATGTCCTCTGGGAGGTCGCCGTCAACCTGGTCTTTAAGGGCTGTAGTAAATTCCTCCCCGAGGACCTGAGTGTACGGGGCGGATTATATGGAAGCAGGCGATCCCTTAGATAGGTTGGGCCCAAGCCATGTAGGGCTTTAAAGGTGATAACCAACACCTTGTACTGTGCCTGGAAACTGATAGGCAGCCAGTGGAGTAACTTCAGTATTGGTGCTATATGGTCACTCCTTGCTGCTCCTGTGACCAACCTGGCTGCCATATTCTGTACCAACTGGAGTTTCCAGACTAGGCACAAGGGTAGCCCCATGTAGAGCGCATTGCAAAAATCAAGTCTTGAGGTTACCAGCGCATGTACTACAGTTTCAAGGTCACCCTGTTCCAGGAAAGGGCGCAGCTGGCGTATCAGCCGAAGCTGATAGCAGGCGCTCTTGACTGTCGCGTTCACCTGATTCCTCATCTGAAGCGACGGGTCAAGAAGCACCCCCAGACTGCGAACACAGTGCTTTGAGGGGAGAGTGAGCCCCTCTAGGACTGGAGGTTGCAGCCCAATCCCTGGTTTGGGGACCTCTATCATGAGTACCTCCGTTTTGTCTGGATTCAACTTGAGCTTGTTTTCCCTCATCCAATCCATTACTGCCTTTAGACACTGGTTGAGGGGAGAGATACCATCTGTCGTTGTCGCTGATGACCGGGACATGGAGAAATATATTTGGGTGTCATCAGCATATTGATAACACCCGGCTCCATATCCACAGATGATTTTTCCCAGCGGCTTCATATAGATGTTAAATAGCATCGGGGACAGGATGGCGCCTTGAGGGACACCATAATTAAGCTCTGTTTTTGAAGAGCGACTGTCCCCCAGCATCACCCTCTGGAACCTGCCCTTGGAGATGCGACCTAAGTCTAAAAACAAAATTGATTTGTGTTTCATATACCCCTTATACACATAGCCTGAAGGTAATTTTATACAATATTTTTATACAATATTTTTATTATATATATATATATATATATATATATATATATATATATATTACAAAACAAAGTTTGTGTACATTGAATTATCAGAAAGGAAAGATATCACTATTTCAACCACCCATGAAAAAAGTTTTAGTTTTTGGAATATTTTGAAGTTCAGAATTCTGGATAAGGGAGACTCAACCTGTACATGGATTTTCACCAAATTTGGTAGGTAAGTTTGGGATGATCTGACTTGTTATATAGGCCTATGGTGGCAAACATGTGGCACGTGTGCCCTTAATATCTAGGCTCTCTGCTGTACTCAAACCTCACTTTAGAGAAGCCCTATTTTTCCATTTGGTTTTTTTTTAACCAAACCTGGAGGGTATGTTTGTGTTCGTCTGACTTGAAACAAAGGCTATATGGCATGCATGAAGATCATTTGCTGGAGCATAGACTCTTCCCATATTTGTTTAATTTTTACAGAGTAGTGTGTTCAGTGGTTAATCAGGAGAGATCTCTTCTCTCAAGGTCAACTGAAAATGATGCTCAATATGAGGAACATTTGAGGATTCAGAGGTGGGCAAGCAATCTCCTGAGCAGTTGAATCTAAATGATGATTAACAAGGGTAATAATTTGCCTGAGCCATTCAGAGCTAGTCTCTAATTTAAACAGTACAGCCATTAAACTCCATAATCAATAAAAATAATGTTGAAATGTTGAAGAGCTTTGTTTTCACATTCTTTCGGAAAGCATCAAGAGTGGAAGCAGATCACAGATCTGAAGAGAAAACCTTCCACAATCTGCAGTAATCAGAGTAATATAGTACCACAACATTTTTCATCAACTGAAGCTCCCAAATGCAAAGTGCATTACAGTGGTTTAATTATGATGCAACTAAGGACCTTGACAGACTGGCACTCAATGGCGGCATCTGGGCAGAGTGGGGGCATGGCAACATTATGCCATGCACCCTGACTCTGGCCCCATACTGGTGTGACACCACGTCACCCACTGCATGAAGGGAGGTGTCACAACACTCCCTTGGCTCAGTGTGTTCACGTGCTGTGGCACCAGTGGCTATGGCGCACTTTCCATGGTGCAAAAAGGAACCGCTTTTTGTGACTCCTTTTTCTACCGTGGAAAGGCCAGATTGGGAACATGGCATACAGTTGCCATGGCCCCAAAACAGCTAGGAAAGGGGTGGTGTCTTACTACTTCTTTGGGGCTGTCTGTACAGTCTCAAAATCATAAATAAAATGCCAAGGCATATCACCTGAGGAACAATTGTATCTGGCATACTAAGTACTGTGATGTAAAAGCATCTATTGTCACCATTGCTACCTGTGTGTCCAGGGTGTGCATGGTGTCAAAGATCTCACATGCATGCCATGTAAGATCACCTTGGGGATGTGAGCTGCATATGTATATTCTAGCAGATATGGACTACTGGGTCTACTTTGGCTTCTCCTAGAATACTCCCATTGGAGTCAAGTACAAAACAGATACTTGGAAAATGGTGGAGTTAAACCCAAAATGGTGGGTTAGGTTGTCATTTATTACATCTCATGAGCTGCCATGGCTGAGGGTGGCTTCGTCATTTATTGCATTTCATAAGCTGACATGACCTGCCTGTACAAGTGCAAATTCATATCTGAGTTGCTAAGAACTAGAAATTCTTACATGCCATATCACAGAAGAAAGGGGTTCATATGGTTGTTATTGATACACAATTTGTAGTCCCCTGTCCTTTGGGGAATTTCTAAACTACCAGGAGATTTACATCTTCCTTCTGCCTACCCTCCTGCCTAAAAAAGATCCTGAGAAATAAGGATATACAACTGAGCATTAAAGTTAGAATTGTCCAATCCATTGTATTCCCCATCACCATATATGTGAGAGTTGATAAGCGGATAAGAATAAAATCCATCTATTTGAGATGTGGTGCTGGAGAAGAGTGCAGTCAAAAATACAAACAAATAGCCTGAAATCTCATTGGAAGCCAAGATGACCAAACTGAGGCTGTCGCGCTTTGGCCATATCATGAGAAGGCATGACTCATTATTAAAAACAATAATGCTAGAAAAGGTGAAGGAAAGTAGAAAGAGAGGAAAGTCATATGCTAGATCGATAGATTCAATCAGAAAGATCATGGGCGTCAATGCATCTGAGGAAGTAGGCTTTGAGTGTATAAAAGTTCATGCTGCCAATTTCTTTCTTTCAGTTAGTTTCAAAGGTGCTACAAGATCCCTTTGCATACTGATTTTTTCAGACTAACATTGCTATGCCTTTTATTTCTGTGTGTTTCTCAATAAAAGTAACTGCTTGTTTTATGGTGGTTCACTCTGATTGGAGTGATTATTATAAAATGTAAATAAGAACATACACACTACTTAAAATATTGAAACTCATTTCTAAAGACACTTGGGACCCTGGCCCTTATACACAAGGAGAGTGTTAAAAGAGTAAAAACAGGGCAAGTGTTAGTGACAGGGAACCTTCTGAGGTTGGAAGATGAAAGCAGCCTAGTTCTTTAGGAAGATCCTGTCACAAGGGTGTTTTGCCATTACCTTCCTCTAAGGCTGAGAGAATGTGACTTGCTCAAGGTCATGCTTGGTTTCAATGGCTGAGTGGGTATTGACTGGTCTCCTGAATCCTAATGCAAAACCCAGACTACTACACCATGCTGATTCTCCTATTAATGACGCATACAGGACTAAGTTGTGCTGTGCATGAAAAATGAGTTTTTTTAAACAATGCACAACAGTTGTATCCAGCTGATGGTGACAAAAATGGAGTTGTGCATGTGACTGCTCACTGAAGTACTTTAAATACACAGAGTAAGATGCACACATGTATTGCTTCTATGCATTGTCTTTGTGCCTTGTACATTGCAGTTGCACAGTGGGCTCTGAGCCATACGCATTGATCATTGGTCCATATACATTGCACTGCACTGATATTCAGTAACTGTTAGGTGATATTCACTCTACACTGAAGCAATGTAGGATCTCACCCTGAATGTCCCAGGTTCAATCCCTAGTGCACTTCCAGTAAAAAGAATCAGGTAGAGAAAGTCTATTTGCAAACCCAGAAAGCAGAAATGCTATGTAACTATGTCTGGTGGAGCTTAATATTCGATTAGTGCAATGTAGGACCCCTCTAATGTGTCAGACAAGTTCTTTTCCTAGTCCTACCTAATTTCTGCATTGGGATGAGATGAGATGAAGTAAGTTGAGGTATGGTAGTATTATTCGGAGTAGTAAATGTTTTAGATAGAGTTTATGCATTGGTCTAATAAGTGCAAGTGAAGAAGTATCATCCTCTGTTTCCAAGGATAATGGAATTACTGCCTTGGGTATATTAGTTCCTATCTAGAGCATCCAAACAAGGTTCAGACTTGATACCTGTGGAATTAATTTTTGTCAGTGAACCTGGGAGCAGATGACTTGCACTCCCAAATGCACTTATACTTTGGTGCTCCTTTCCTAGGGAGGTTAGAATGGCACCTTCCTTGCTGTTCTTCCAGCAGTAGGCATCATCATCATCATCA